>NC_136061.1:273510037-273937766 GCF_964261635.1 Lissotriton helveticus
ACACTGTGAGCTGAGTATTAAAAATAAAATGACAATGAAATTATTTAATTGCCATTTTATTTTTCACAAAGGCGAACCAAAGCCAACAGCCTTCCCTCGAGCCGTGAGAAATGGGGGAATGTCCTCTGCTGCTGATTGGAAGCATAGAGGACTGGAGCAGTGACTTTACTGAACACTACATATGGCCGACAGCCTTGCACCGGCTAAAGTGGCATGCGCACTTTGAAGCTTTCCACCCAGTTATCTTAGAAAGCTGGGTGGAGACCAAGCACAGCCTCCGGGGCATGAAGGAGCGTCTAGCCAGCCCATTCCATTCAATCCTGTCACTGCTCTCATGCTTTATTAACGCGTGAGAGCAGAGTCTTGATTGCTTAGGGAAGTTAGCTCTTTAACTCGTGCTCGGAGCCAGAAACTTGAAAGGACGCAAAGGACACCGCCCGGGTAAGTAATATTTTTTTTATTCAAAATGTTTCTGAAATGCAGGCCAGTCATTTAGAGTTAATTTATTGTGCATTTTTGTTTTATTTATGCTTTTTGGGATGTGGTGGGCCACTTCGCTCTCCCTGCCATTAGGGGACTTCTGCAGTTCCAGGAGACCCCCAGAATGGTAGGCTTCTGAGGTTGGGGAACAGCAAAAAGCGCAGTGGTCAAGGAAAAGTGGCAGGTACTGCTAATGGCCATGCACAGCCAAGAGAAAGTTTCAGTTGCCATACATGGTCTATGGAGAAGAGAGCTAGAGAGGGGCGTGGCAGCCTGTGCTATTAGCAGAGATGGGGTGGTCAGGGCACAAACACACATATAAGCACTCACATTAAAAATATAAACATACTTACCTGCTTGCTTTGCCACTGAGATTCCAAGAGGGTTGGGACTGCTACCTTCTCTCATTGACTGACCTTATATCAGCCAACGAGGGAAGGCAGCAGTCCCTCAATCATCACAGAGTGGGATGGGGTCAGTGAGACTGCTGACCCCACCCCACTCTGTGACAGGGTATCAATGATTGACACTCAGCCCTGGGCGCTTCGGGCTTAGAACTGAAGAAGCCATGTCCGAGGCAATCATTAACGCTCCCCTTCATCATAAGGGGAGGGCCTTGAGGTGCTTTGACAGGTGAAAGATGCAATGCCCCCAGGAGCTGTGACCTCTTCAGCCCTGCAAAGTTCAGCTCAGGCAGGCAAGAGCCTGCGCATTTAGCGCATGTCTAGCTCCTGGCTGCTTGACCAGAATATAAAGCATGTCTGTCAGGCTGACCTTTGCTCAGCATGATAGCAATAGATAGAATTTGACCAAAAGGTGAGGGGTCGTGGCTCCTCAGTCTATAGGGACGGCCCGCAGCTGATAACAAATATTGAGAAGATATGGAGAACAGGATCTAGAAAAGGGGAGAAAATTGAGAGAGAGAAAATAGATTAAATAAAAAATCAAGAGAGATAAGAAAATACAGGAATGGGAAGACAGATGCAGCAGCAAACAAAAAGCGATAGTGGGGAAAAGGTCGAGAGAGGCAGTGGGGACAGTGAACAGGAGATTGAGAGAGAATAGAAAATGTAAAAGCATGATTAAAGGAGTAAAATGAGAGAGAGGTACATGTAGAAAATGGTGATTGGAGATTTTAAGTGGAAATCATAGCTTATCATATTTTGTCCAATACATCTGACCCAATGTGATTTCAAAGCTCTTTTTTGCATTTTATTTTCTAAAGGAAATCTTAGTGTAGGATACAAAAATCACCTTACATAGTGGTCTTTAAAATCCTTGTAAGGTCTAACTATTTTTCTTGATCCACATTGCTTTTTGATAATTGCTTAACAATGGCACCCCCTTCTTACGTTAGTATACACTTTTGGTGAGAAGTATTGATGTCTTCTCTTTTAATGCATATCAGCCATGTCTACATTTTCTGGAATAGTCGCTGGAAAGAACAACCTACTTGCTGAGAAGTCCAGGTTCTATTAAGGAGGTGATCTGGCTTTCTAGTGTACATTTAAATATGGCAGTCTCTTAACTGTTTAATAATATGAAGGTTGACTTCTATCTGCACTTGTTATAATGCCTACCAATACTTATGCATGTAAATATTTCCATTTCTGATACACATGGCAGGCTTCCATGCATTCTACAATCACCAGTCAGAAAAGTGCATGCTCGCCAAAGCAACGTGAGCCACATAGAGGGCTTCACCTTGAGGATTCTATGCAAAAAGTTTACTGCATGTGAAAGAGTAGAGAATGTCCATAATTCTTGAAGTGGACAACTCTGTAACATACAAATGGGAGGCAGCATGCAATCAGCATCACACAGAGATGTTATTACAAAGCAGGATCCTAGATGCAAACCCTGAAACCACTACACAGAGCCTTAGGAGCAGTTCTGCACTCTGCTCATCTATAGCTCCTCTCACTGGCACTAGTGTTCTCTACCCTATATTGTTTGTACTGTATTGTAATTGCATTTATATAGCGTCAAATAATTTTTTCTGCAAGCAGCACACTACTCTGGAACCCATTAATGTTGAATTAGTATAGTGAAATATGAAAGTATTTTGAGTGGTGGATAGGTTAGTTAGTTATTTAGATTCCGAACGATAGCAGCAGGATAGAAGAGGATAAAAAGGTTTGTATTTATACAGCACTTGTGGATAGAAGAGGGAAAAAGGTTTGTATGTATTTAGTGCTTGCTATCCCGGATGAGGTGTTGATGTGCTTTTTCAGCGAGTAGCACGCTACTCTGGAACCCATAAAGGATTAGTGGTAAATTAGTATGAAATTTGAGAAGTGGACATGTTAGTCTGTTATTTTAATTGAAAAGGAAAGTGGAGGGATAGAAGATTGAAGGTTTCAGACTTTTTTTTGTTTGTTTTGGAGGTGATTCATTACCTTTGGATATTCCGTCCTCGACATTCTTCTAGACAATATTTTACTCGTACAACCACTACTTGGGAAATAATGCACCTTTAGTGGACAGCTTTAATGTTTGGTCATAGCTAAGGGCCATGCCACACAAAAACTAAACTTCTGGTTACAGACCTGCACCCACCTGTGTTTTTTATCCCAAATTAGCATGGATGAACTGCTTGCTCTGTGTCTAAGCACAACCCAGAGTAGGATCCAACTCCCCAAATGCTTAACCCACACAAGGTGAGAGGCTGTTGTAGTATTGTGCCACATTTCCTTTAGCATCTTTTGGCAAGTATAGAGTTACAGTTGGAACTTTACATGTGGCTCTAGAGTTATAGAATTGTAGGATGCATTAGGGTTCTCTATGTGGGGTCAGAACTACTGGGAGACCGTTTGTGCCAGATGTGTCCTTTCCAGCAGGGGTTGGAATAAAGGAAACCAGATCTTAATTACATCGTGTTTGCTGCCTTTATTTGGAAGACACAACATTGTTTTGGCGACAATTGATGGTCCAACACCTGCCCGCAAGACCTCGGTTTCCACCCTATGCGTGCAGTTTGGAGTCTCCTACTACGTGAATTTTATTCACACCGCTTCAGCCAGGAAACAAAGAAGAAAGATTACTGCAAGGGAAATCCACCTGCGGCATGTAAGTCAAGAACTCCCTTTTACCCACAGCACTTGCTACTTTGGTCGCTATTTACCTTTGAATTGTCGTTGGCCGTTGCATTCCGCACCATTCTCCCTGGAACGTGAAGACTTTACTGCATCGTGAGCGCTCCTCGTAAGTTCCACGCTCCGACCTGTGCTTTCACGTCAGACTCCTTTCCTAACTCTGACGTGCACCAGGACGTACGAGGTCACGCCTCGTAACCTTATGTGTGGCCACTTTGAATTATTTTTCACGATCTCTTCAGTTCATTTCAGGTAGTTACCGATCGCTCGGTCCAACGCTTGTGTCAGCTGCTGCGGGAGACAAACTTGGTCTATACGGAGCACAGCACCATTCACCAAGGAATTCCATGTACTGTAGTAGGAAGTTTTTAAAAATAAATACTGTATTTATTTTCACACCTCATTTTCTCCTTACCTTTGCTGCATTATATCTTTGACTGTGTCTCTTTCAAAACCTGGTATGGAGGGAAATTCTGCCCGTACGTCCTCAGTTGCAGTAAATCCCACTCCTGCTTTAAATGTCAGCATTAATCTTAATACTCCAAAGGAATTTTGAACTAATCCTGGGGAACCTACTGTGAAATGGCAAGAGTGAAAGGATTATTTTGTTAATTATATCACTACCTTGGAGGACAATGATTGTGCCATGTCAACTGAAAGGAAAAAACGAATTTTAATGCATTGTTTAGGACCTGAAGGCCTCAGAGTATATACCCAAATGCAAAAAGCCGAAAGAAGTGGTGATTTTGACATATTTAAATGTGCTATTACAGATGTTGATGACCATTATTCACCGGTTGTGTGTGTAGCGGTATCCAGACATGCATTTTACAAACGCAAACAAGACTCTAACGAGTCTATTGAAGACTATGTTTCGGCACTTTAAAATTTGGCCATCAAATGTATATTTGGATCTTTACACAATATGATCAGGGACCAGATTGTTATGTGTACAAAGAATAAAAACATTCAGGACGGGTTGTGGATTGAAGGTGAGGCAAGCCTCAAGGATATCATTACTTTAGTCAAAAAGGCAGAATTTTCTGAGAGATGTGCTAAAGTGGTAACTCCGTCAAATAACTCCTTGTCAGTCAACAAGATAAATGGAGTTAGAGGAGGGACGACCACTCCACCCAAATATAAAGAAAACCTACCAAAATTTCAACTCCAAGAAAGAAGGGAGAACAGATGTGGAAGTACCTCACACAATGCCAGGTTTTATAGGTGTCCTGAAAAAACAGCTAAGCGCTTAGAGTGTGGAATTATAGGACATTTGGCAAAAGTATGTAGAAGAAAACGTAATAAGAAGAGTTGTGTGGCATGTATAACAGAGAACAGTTCAGACATGTCGGGTAATGACTATGAGTCTCCTGAGAATCCTAATATCATTTCTACAGGTGTAAAGAAAAAGGTTGGTTTGAATGTAAATGGAGATAATAGCAACAAACATGTGCATGATCTCCTTTGGTGGCATAGTCTTACAAGTTGCAGCAGACTCTGGTTCACCATTCACTATTATTGCTCGTTCTATCTGGGAAGATGAATTTATGAATGCTATAGGCCCTTATTTACAACAAACTGATGAAGATTTTGAAAAATTCACTGGAGAAAACGTTTCAATGTTGGGGTACAGAACTCTTGTTTTCGAGTTCAAAGGCAGAAGAGCAATGTGTAAGCTATATGTGGCTGCTGATGGATCTTCTGTATTAGGATGGAAGGATCAACATTCATTGAATATCATTCTTGATCCAAATAGGCCTGAACAAGTGCTGGTCATGTGTGATGCTGAGGAAACAAAAAAATAGGTCTTAAAAGAATATTAAAGTGTTTTTAGTGGTATAATTAGAAAACTGGAAGGATTTACACACATGATTCATGTTAAGTTGGCTGCTGGTCCCAAAATTTATAAAGTATGTCATATTCCCCTCGTTGTAGAAGATGAAGTTAAGAAAGAACTTAAAAAATTACAAGATGCACGCATTGTTAAACCTGTAGAAGCCTCTGAATAGGTTTCTCCCAATGTTATTGCTAGACATTCCAATGGCAAACTCCAAATGTGCATTGATTTGAGGTATTTGAACGATAACATCATAGTAGATCAATTTCCATTACCCAGAATTGATGAGATGCTGTCCCTAACGAAAGGCGCTAAAGGGTATTCAAACATTGACTTCTGCTCTGCATTTCATCAGATTTCTTTACATCCATCTGGTAGACAATTTACTGCTTTTTGCACACCCTATGGTTGCTTTCAATTTCTCTGCATGCCATTGATTTAGCATCTGCGCCGGCAGTATTCCAAAGGCTGATGTTTGAGTTATTTGGTGATATGCAAGAAGTGGTGTTCTTCCAGGATTTTGATAATAGGAGGCAATAAGAAAATCTACGACGAACGATTAAGGAAGGTAATGAATATCCTACGAAATAAGAGCGTGACAGCAGAAATTTCCAAATGTAATTTTTCTGAAAAGAAAGTTACTTATCTTTTTCATGAGATTAGTTCTTTAGGTATTAGACCAAAAACTAGCTTAGTGAAAGCCATCACTGATGCCCCTGCGCTTAAGTCTAACGACGATCTCAGATCCTTCTTAGGACTTGCAGAATTTCATGCAAAGTTTGTAGAAATTTTTGCAGAGAAAACGAATACCATGACATCATTACTAAAGAACACAGTGCAATTTAACTGGTGTGATGTTTGTCAAAGATCGTTTGGAGAAATTACAAAGGCAATTGCCCTGACACCTAATTTACAAGGTTTTGATCCTTTTGCTGATACCATTGTCACCACCGATGCTAGCAGCAAAGTCTTGGGTAGTGTCCTTACCCAACTGGATGGAAATAACAAAGAAACTGTAATTGCCTTTGCATCTCATTCCCTTTCTCCTACTGAGCAGAGGTATTCTGTGATTGATCGATAGACATTAACGTGTGTATGGGCACTGGAGAATTTCAGGAAGTTCCTAAGGGGCAGGAAATTCACCCTGCGCTGTGACCACACACCCCTTACTAAACTATTAACCACTGAAGGTTTGACTAATGCCACTGCAGAAATTGCAAGACTCTCCGTGAGATTACAAGACTTCTTGTACAACATACAATATGTTCCAGGTGTAAAAAATGTCACTGCTGACTTTTTGAGCAGAATATCCTTACCATTGACTGAGGTAGACAACAATTCTTGGAATTCATTTTCTATTGCTAATGTGTCATTTGACAGACCTCAAGGCAGTTTTAGTAAGGAAGAGTGGATTGAAGCTGAGGGTTCTGACCACATATTACTTGAAATTAAGGAATTGATAGTAAATGGTTGGTGTGGTATGGATAGGAAATTGGTGAAAAGATGAGCTTAGGGCGTTCTAGGAGGTGCGCAATGAACTTAGCATGAGTGATTCTTTGATTTTACGCGGGGATAAAGTAGTTCCTCCTAAAAATCTACGACAAAAAATCATTAACTGTGTCATGAAGGCCATTCTGGCATTATGCGGACTAAACTCTGACTCAAAGAACTGTATTGGTGGTGCAAGGTTGATATGGACATTGAAACATGTGTTAGGTCTTGTGGCAAAGGTGAAGTGTTAAACCTGGCACCATTGGTGTGGGTCTGCCTTCCATTTTTTTGCTGTTGCCTCATGTATTTTTACTGGTGTTGTATGCTTTGGGCACTGTGCCACTGCTATCCAGTGCCACAGTGCAAGTGCTCCCTATTGTAAATTGATGTATGGATTAGTGATTCTATGTTTGGCTATTTTGGTTTACTTGTCAGACCCTAGTCTAGTGCATTGAGTGTGCCAGGGCGTGTAATCCAATAGCTGCTGGTGGGCCTGCAGCAATGGTTGTGCCACCCACAGAAGCAGCCTTGTAAAATGGGTCTAAGTTCTGCCATTGCAGAGCCTGTGTGCAGTCTGGTACTGTCATGCTGACTGGGCAAGTGTATCCACTTGCCAGTCCCTAAACCTTCCCTTTTCTTTATATCAGTCACCCCTATGGTAGGCCCAAGGGCATGGTGCATTGCAAGTATAAGGTAAGACAAGCCCTGGTGTGTGTGGCATTGCAAGGCTACCTGTTCTCCATAGACCAGAATGGGGTGTTAGAATTGTTACATCTTATAATCCTAACTGTCTCAGAGAACATGGTAGAAATTCGAGTTTAGTATGCCTGAACTCAGAATAATAAAATACATCTGTTAGTGAAGTTTATTTTAATATTCTGTGTTTGCAAATACCACTTTTAGAAAGTAGGTATTTGCTTGTCTAACCATTCAAACCTGCCTCTGCTAGTTTGTGTATTCCTATGTCTGGTTTTGTGAGTGACAGGGCTGGGGAATTCCAGGAGACAGGTTGAGTCACCCAGTGGTGAATAGAGAGATCTGCATCTAGATGGGAGGAAGGAGTTGCACCTGAACCTTGAATAGGGCTATGCCTGCCTTCCACAATGCTGGCTCCACCCCCTGGGAAGCGGCTGATGTCTCTGCCCTGCACACTGAAAGGAGAGAAGGAGACCTGTAAACAAAGTGCTCGAGGACTGTACTTGCCTTCCACAATGCTGCCTCCGCCTCCTGTGGGGCGTCTGATATTTCTGCCCTGCACTGTGAAAGGAAAGGAGAAGTCTGATAAACAGAGTGCTTCAGAACTGGTTTGGACTGGGCAAAGGCCCCTCTCCCCTCAGAGAACACAGGATTTTGGGGTATAAGTATTGGGACCCTGATCCCATGAAATTAGAACACTTTGGACTACAAGAAGAAACCTTTACTGTGGATAGGAACCTGAAGAAACTGAGGAGAGGCTATTCCCAAGCTGAAGTGCTGCTTGAGGAATTGGCCTGCAGTGGTTGCCTTACTGCCAAAGGAAGGAGAAAGGAATTTTATGTACTTTGCTTTCAACTTGTGTAAGGATCTCCAAGAGCTTGGAAAAGAGTTTGCCTCCTGCTGAAGTCTCAGGGACAACAGACTTCACCCCTCATCTCCCCAGAGTTCTTGTGGAAGTGCCTGCTGCTGTTTTGGGCCTTCTGAGGAACTGCGTGTCGCAAGGAGCTGGAAGCGCGATTCAATGAGAAGAAGCGTGTCGCCGTCGCTTTGCCTGCTGTCGCAACTCCGAAGGATGGTGTCGCCGCTGGAACTGTCGCACTGCACTGCATCGGAGAGAAGCGTGCCGCAACGAAGAGGAAGTGTGTTGCCGTCGCTGCTGCTGCCTTCGCAACTACGAAGAAGGAGGGTGTCGCCGCTGTAGTCGTCGCACTGCACCACATCAGGAGAAGAATCTCACAAGAGGTCGGAGCGTGTCACCCTCGCTGTGCCTGCCGTCACAACTCCGAAGCAGGAGGGTGTCGCCGCTGGAACTGTCGCATTGCACCGCATCGACCAAGAGCACCTTGCATCCCCGAGAAGCGCACCGCCATTGGAGCTGCTGCCGTCGCACCTTGGATGTCGCCGCTGTAGTTGTCGCATTGAGCGGAAGCTTCATGCATCGTGGAGAAGAGCGTCGCCGTTGGAGCTGTTGCCGTCGCATTGTAAGGGTGTTGCCGCTGTAGTCCACGCATCGAACCGAGGACTTCTCGCATCCCCGAGAAGCGTGCCACATCTGGAAGAACTTCATGTCTTTATTTCTTTGCACCTGACTTTGCCGCATTTCCCATCGCTGCGACATTGCCTGTCGTGGAAGCGCAACGCAACTTAAGGTACATTGGCGCAGAGTGTCACATCTAAGAACTGAACTGAACTAAGCTTAAATCTACCATCTTAAAGTAATCATAATGTGTATTTTTGTCGTTTATGGACTTGTGGTAATTCTATATAAAGTCTACTTATTTTTTATATAAAACCTGTGTGGTGTCCATTTGTAGTGTTGTCACTGGGTTACTGTATGTGGTCACAACTGCTGAACTTACAAATGCCTCTGAAGTAAGCCTTGACTGCTCGCGCCACGCAGCCTAGATGGTGAGCAGGGGTTATTTTAGGAGTGTAATCCCCTTGTCCTGACTAGAGGAGAGGGTCCCTATTTGTCACAAGTATCTACCTGTGCCAACTAGAGACCCCCAAATATAACATGAATTATCTTATAAGACTCTGAAAACATGTAATCTACCTTTAGCATCTCCGGGTTGTCTAATGCTTCCATGGGAGTTAGTTGCATTGGATTTCATGGGGCCCGTCTCACGGCAAGATGGTTCACAGAAATACATCATAGTTCTTGTAGCTACTTCTTCCAGGTGGCCGGAAGATCATGTTGTAGAGGCAATCAACACAAGAACGTTAATCACATTTTTGGATGACATACTCTTGAGGGAAGGGTTCCCAGCCGCTATCCTTTCTGACAACGGGGTGCAATTCAAATCCTCTGAAATGAAAAATTATTTGTCTGTTTCAGGAGTTCAACAAAGATTCACTGCCTTGTATTATCCGAGCGGAAATGGCATTGTTGAGAGGGTCAACTGTAGCATTAAGGGCGTATTCCAGTTGGCGAATAAAGGTTTTGTGTCCTGGGATGATGAATTGAAGAAAATGATTTGGGCCTATATAAGTACAATCCATGGCACAGTTGGCAAAAGCCCATTTTCATTAATGAGAGGCAGAATACCTCATTCCAAAGTAATTCCTGGTTGGCTGAATAGAAGTGAGATGATTGATTGGGACATGAGTGAGGTAAGAAAGTGTATCAATGAGTCTCCAATGAAAAACATTATGAGCATAAACATGGCACCAAGCAAGTTCATCTGCGTGAGGGGCAATGGGTACGACTTAAAAGTGCCAAGAAAATTGCCAGAGGTGAAATCAAATTCAGTGAACCTAAAAGAGTTGGTAAAGTTATGAACGGCACAGCCTTGTTAAAAAATGGTGAGATGTGGCATTTTTAAGTCATTTATCTACGGTTAATTCAAGTGTGAATGGTAAAGTGGAGAACAATGAAAGCAACACTAGAAATTTTTATTTTGGTGGTTAAATGTTTAATGTTTCTGATATGTCCCAGGATAATTTTGTAAGTCAAGATACTGATGTCAATGATTTGGATGGTTGTGATACCATTCCTTAGTACATTGAGAAGAATGGCACTCAGAATAATTTATCAATGTCAAAAGCAACTCCTTATGAGAATCTACAGTGTTCCTCTGACACTACTGTACCTACCTGTGAGACTGACGTAATCAAAACATCAATAAGAATTGTAAAAAAAAAAGTGTTTAGTAATGTTTGATGGTAGTTAAGTTGGTTTTTTTTAAGGAGGGGGGTTGTGTAGTATTGTGCCTCTTGTACTTTAGCATCTTTTAGTAAGTATAGAGTTTGGAACTTTACATGTGGCTCTAGAATTATAGAATTGTAGAATGTATTAGTTCTCCATGGGGGGGTCAGAACTCCTGGGAGACCTTTTGTGCTGGATGTGTCCTTTCCAGCAGGGGTTGGAATAAAGGAAAACAGTTCTATGTCAGGACCGGAGGCTCCGATTATGCGTCTCATTTCTTTACTAGAAATCTCAGCAGCCAATCAGATAACAGTCAAAATAAAATAACACTACAATACCCATAAACATACTGGGTATCACCTGACAACCATAGAGTAACCCCTATAAAAGGTCCACAAGAGAAAATCATATCCTCTTTCTTTGCAGCTCCGCAGCCAGTTAAGTGCTCTGCCTTTCAATTTACATATTTTCCATGTCGCTTTGACTTGCAGTGCGTTTGACATCGCTTCATTGCTGTGTAATGCGTCTGTGTTTCTAACGTATTAAGTATTGCACCTGTACGTTGCAGTGGTGATTGCTTTACGACTTCGGCTTTGATAGCCGTGCGGCGCTCAACGCGCTTTGTGTTTTCCTTTTGTCTGGTTGGTGCTCGTTGCAGGGAGCGTGTGTTTCACCTACCCGGTTCGGGCGCTTTGTGCCCGCGCTAGTTTTTTAGTGGAGAGGGAGTGCGGGGCTAAAGGACTACCCGTGTACGGTATTGTGTAGTCCTTTTTCCATTTTGGTCAGGCGACCGTTACCGTGCATGCGCGGCAGCCATTTTCTTTGTTTATATCGATTGCGAACATTGCAAATTTAGCGCGGGAGCAGCGCTTCATATGCTCTTTGCCCACAAGCCTGTCCAAGCCCCAAATTACACCCAACTGTACATTTACCAGTTTGGTCTGCATAATAGCGCATAGGCTTTGCTTAGAGTGGTGTTTTTTTCTGGCAAACCCTCCCTCCACACTTAATTTGGTTATTTAAAGGTTACTTTGTACCTGTCTTGTTGGCTTGCCTCGAGGGTTTTACCACTCCCCCCTTTCATTTGCCTTTGGCATTACTTTGATTACAGTATTTTCTACGTCCTCTTTTGGGCATATTGACAATTTATTGTGTTAGTATGGCTGAATACTATGATATGGAAGGTTATTATTATTATGATGAGGGAGCCTCTGGCTCCATGGAGCAGGAGTTGGTTGAAGCACTTGATGTGGGTGTCTAACACTCTGTAAATAAAGCACTGGTCCGCGCTATTGAACCTTTGAAACGCCTTCTGTCTAATTATGCTTTTCAGCAGGGCTGGCTACCTACTTCTTCTGGGCGTTCTTCCTCAACTGCTGCCAAGGTTGCGAATCCTCATAAGTTGGACTTTGCTAAGTTAACTAAGGCTCTCTCTAATGACCATTCCTATGGTCAGTCTTCTAAGGAGGCGCCGGTTTCTCAGTCTCGCCAGACGGACGATGGTGACACTTCTTCTGACACATCTTTGGACCATGACGCTTCTCCGCCTCCTGCTAAGAAGACTCGTAAAGAGCATTTTGTGGATGCACCTACACACCCACAACTCCTTACATTTGATCCTTCCGAAATTGTGCATCCTAATTCCTCTTCTTGGCTTCCGTCCGCGGAGGTACCGGAGTATGTCCAGTCCCATATTCGTCAACCTTTTGACAAATATGTGAGGACGCGTCTGCGCTCTGAATGTCCTCAGTCAGATCTGGCTGATAAACTAACGTAGACTCCCGAAGTTGATCCAACCATGGTTACTTACCTTAAGAAGTACGCTTAAGATCCCAAAAAAGGTATTGACAGAGGGAATGGTGTATTACGACTCTATGTTTCCTTACAGGTTCAGATCCTAAGTGAGGTGCGTTGCTCTGTCTCCATGGACTGTCTTATGGATACCTGCAGGTTCCGGTTTGTCTGCTGATGCAAGCATCAAGTCTTCTGTTTCCAGTCCGTTGGTCTGCTGTTTCAGTGATCAAGCTGTTTTGTTTTCCAAGTTCTTCACAAATGTTGGACTGTGTTTCTTCACTATATCTGTTATACTTTCCCAAGAAAGAAGATATGATATTCTCTAGTGGACCTTTTATAGTGGTTACTCTATGGTTGTCAGGTGATACCCAGTATACTCATGGGTATTGTTGTGTTAGTTTATTTTTACTGTTATCTGATTGGCTGCTGAAATGTCTAGTAAAGAAATGAGAAGCATAATCCTCGCCTCCGTGTCCTTGATAGAATTGAAAATTCTTCTCACGTATGTTCGCAAATTTTGAATTCTTAATTACATTGTGTTTGCTGCCTTTATTTGGAAAAGGCAGGACAGTTGTCGCCTTAGGGCCAGAGCTGCTGACTTTAGAGCTGGGGAACCAGGTTCGAGGCTTAGCTTCCTGTGATTCTGGGCAAATCACTTAGGGGCAGACTTACAATAACTGGCGCATCCCTACATATCAGCCAGATCTCCCAGATGCGTCACGTTGTAAATGTCCCTCAGCATGGCGCATCTTTTGAGCTGCCGCTGCTTCACAAAAGTGACACAACGGCTGCGTAAAAGAGGAGCAAGGGGCTTGTAAATCTCCCCGTGCCTACAAAAAAATGAATGTGTCCTTGTGTAACGTAACTGGTGCCTCATGTAAAGGGCTCCAAGACCTTCGGGGCGCTATATAAAATCTGCAGGAAAAAAATAGGACTATATAATATGATGCCAGCACAGCCTTGGCAAGTCTTCCCCTGGCTACTCGTTTCTCCCGTCCTCGAACAGACGGTTTGTCTTCGAAGGCTTGGTCCTGCCCCTCGCGCTCATCCAGTTCACCTGGTGACTTTTCCTCACATGACTGCTAGTTTCGCTTCCTTGTTGTAATTGTAATCCCTCGACCTTTCACCGTGGACACGACACACGTCGCCGTCTGTGTGATGTAAGCCCAGCGTCTTCGCCTCCTCCAATCGTCCCTCCAGATAAGGCGTTTCCTCTGGAAGGATGCGCTTCTCGATTGGCAACCAAGACTTCCTGTTCACGCACTCCCTCCCTCCACACCTGCTTCCCTGAAGGTCTTTCCTCGCGCCCACTCAAGTGCCACTCAGAGCAGCGCACGTCTTCGCTCCCTGACCAGGCAATATTGCAAATATGTGAAAAGGTTCACTTCTCTTTTCCCTCTACTCGTGCAATCCTCCTCGGCTGTGTCCCAATCACTGTCAACACGGCACAACCACAGCAACCTCTTCAGCAGCTTGCCAAACTGACATCCCACGCAGCACCTTGTACCACTCGTCCTCAAGGTTCTTCCTGGCGCGTGCCGGACGCGCAGGCAAACTCCCTTAATCCGACCCTCGTCTGCTGGGCGAAATTCACGGAATTGGCTTGTGTGGAACGATTTAAAACGATGCGTTGTCACACAAAAAGTAAAACCAGCATCTGGATCTATATTTTAGCCCATTTTACACACAAAGGTGCATTTTTTGCTAAAAAGTTGAACAAAAAACCCTGGGTCCTTATTTATGAAGGCCTTGCGCCACCGGTGCGTCACTTTTTCCCATTTTAAAAGTGACGCACCGGCAGCGCAAGGCCTTCATAAATAAGGCCCCTAGTACCTCAAAGCAGCAGTCGCTCGCATACTGGTTAATCACGTGGTTCCCGTGTGCTTGCGCTACATTTTTGTTGCAAATGGTGGGTAATTACATAACGTGGCATAATAGGATAATTTCAGGAATTTTTCATGGAAACTGTAACATAAAATTACTAAAATGATTGCAGTGTCACGGAAATTTCACCTGGGCTTCCGCTTTCCTTGCCATGTTGCACCATTTCCCCTTCCTCTGTCGTCAACTGTATTTTGAGTCATTGCTACTGATCATCCTACCGATGTACCTTGACCCTTCACCCCCTTTCAGCTCTCATATTTACTGTATTAAGTTTCACTGTCAGTGGACTGATGTAAGCATCATCGTCATATCATCTTATTTCCAAACTCATCTCTCTCGATCTTCTTCCAGCTCTGATGAAAGGACTGTCAGAGCCCAAAGAATATGATGCTTATATGATGCTTTGCTTTTTAGTATTCTACCTCCCCGGGTATCAAATTCGTTTTTTATTCTCATTTGATGCAATCTGCTTCTCTCCTGTGGTCTCCTCTGATGGTGCTTTCAGTGGTTTAAATATAGAGATTGACCGACCACATTCGCTTTCCTTCAATATATGACTGTCTATTCCCCTTTCTCCCTTCATGCGTCCTCCTAACTCTTCACTTGTCTGTCTCTCATATATGCTTCTGTATCCTTGCTCCTGTTGCCCATTTTATCACCTTCACCCATTGGCGACCAACACGGATCGGAGGTAGGGGGGGCACGGAGGGAAGACGCGGGGAAAGGGGCAGCAAAAAATAAAATTAAAAACTTACCTTCTCGACCCATCTCTCCTCCATAGTACTCCCTCGCTGACCTGAACAACAGGAAGCACGCCCAAGCTTCCAGTCAGCCAATCACAAGCCTGCCTTAGCAGGGTTGTGGTTGGTCTGAGCGCCGTGTTTCGGAGCTCAGGCGCGGACTGGGAGCCTGGGCATGTTGTCCAAGGAGGCTGTAATGTAACCTGCATGGAGAACATGCAAAGTGCGCAAGACTGTTTTGGACGAGTTATTATCATTGTACTTTCTCTTTATTTCACTGCTAAAAAGCAGTGGAGTGACGCTCCTCGGACATAGCTGAGAAGCCGCCACTGCCTTCACCCGACACTATAAATTTGTCTTTTTCCCTTCACTTTAGCCCTACCCATTTTGGTCGCTTTTTGTCTCTCTCTATGCTTATTTCTAGTCTTCTCCTATACCCTGGCTATTAACTTTTTACAGCTCTCTGACCCAACTTTCTATCACCTGACATGTCTTTGCAATGTAACACAAATTCTTTCTTCATCCTTCCCTAGCTTGCAGCCATTACATTCGAGGCCCTCCTGCCTCCTCATACACAAATCCCATGTAATCTTACTCAATAAAAAACCCTCCTCCTACCACATCAGCTGCAGGGCCCAGTCCTAAAAAAAAGAAGTGGGGGGACGCTGTCACCGGAAGTGGCGTCACAACAGGAAGTGACGTCAGGAAAGGGGGCTTGCATCATCGGGCTCATTGCCTCCCCTCACTCACCCCTTAGATGCGATTGCATCTGAGAAGTTAGCGCGTGAGCAGCGTGCTGTGGGCTCCGATCTCACCCAGAGAGGCCAAAGAGTGAAGTCCAGCTGGTTGGCAGGGGGGACGGTGTCTACCCGGTATAATAGGTGGGGGGACGCTGTCCACCCGCGTGGTACCCCGACTCGAGCCCTGATCACCTGTCATTAATAAAATCCAACCAACAACATGTGTCAGTTGTATATACAGGGAGGGTAGGAGGTACTATGGCTGCACCTAGGGAATTGGACTCGAGTAAATTAATTACCGATAAGTACTTTAGACATTCCTTCATGAACCTCCAACAATTCCTCAGATGGAATTTAAATGAGATAAGCAATAAACGTGAATGATTGAATGACTCTAAACCTCTGGTACTCTGGCTGCATTCCTTTCAATTCCATCACGTTTTTGCTTATTTTACCGCAGCAGAGAGTTACCATTAACAAAGCAGTCTGAGTCTTACCCCAAAAGGGATAGTTCAGCCGGAGGCCATGATAAAGTGCAAAGGATTATGAGAGTGCAGGTTGTGAGAGGGATGACAAATGTAAATCATTGTTATGAACAGGAGACGATGAGTACATCATTAGGATCATGTGTATAAATAGACCACTTGTTTCAAAGGATTCAATTTGTTCCATTTTGTAATTTAATTATTTTCTGTATATTTTCAGAACTATCTAAGTAAGCATTTTGGTATCAAATATATCACTTTAAATTCATTATGAAGGAAATATCACAATTTTTTCTGACAAGCTAGTGCAAAGAATGTCTTGTCTGTATGGGGCGAAACTGAGGCATTGCAGCAGCAGAACCAAAAGTCTTTGACTATAGAAGAGTCAAGCATACTTTACCTCAATTCTATATTACCTTTTCATAACATATCAGGATAGAAAATTAATACACATTGTGCACACAGTGTAGGGTACATTGGGAAATAATGATATAGCGTATTTAAAACTGCATAACTTACACTAACACAAATATAGAAAGGCTTCCTTTTAATTCCCCTTATCCATAACCCACAACTATATAGTTGCGAAAATACAGCAACCCAGCAATACCTATTGGTCTAATGCTTTCATTCAACATCATCAAATGTGGATTCTCCAGAAGAAAAAGGAGCTTACGAGGAGAGAATGGAGAATTATTGTGCTAGGTCACCATCCTACCGCCGGGGTCAGTTAATGTGTCTAGTATCCTCCTCAATGTATCTTAGATTTATTCCCAACACCCATTCACTCTTGGACACACCTACAAGATATATACAATATCATTGTCCCTCGCTCCACATCTCCAACCTAGAGATTTGGGCAAAGCTTGGCATTTTGTCATCAGGCCGGGTTCCAATGCCAATGTTGAGAATCACATCATAGCTGGATTTCAATGGCGCCCCCCTCAGCCTCTATCATGTTTCTTTCAAGGATTCACCCAATCTTCACTCTGAAATTGCACCTGTAAGCATGCTTCCCATCATCCCATGTGAACTCCCTTGTGAAAAAGTGTGTAAATTAGAACTGAATAAATGCTCTATGCTGCCCCCACACACACTCTTTCCCTGCGAGTTAGATAACGAAGCTTGGGGGTATCTCTTTAGAGAAGTGTGTAAGTTACCTAGTTCATTTTTTTAGTGTTTGAGATAATTGAATATATATCCGATGCTGTGTTGGTGGGATGTTGTATTCCTGTCTTATCTCCAGGAACGTTTTTAGTGAGTCTTTTTTAAACATATCATCTAAGCAATGTATCTTATGTTTCGTCTATAAGGACTAGCTATTTCTGCTCCCACTAAACTGATATCTGTATTCCGCCACAGTAGTGCTTTAGAATGTAAACATTCTGGGATTTTCATCAGTTTATGTGCATATTCGGAGGAGCGTGTTGTCAAATGCACCATGTTTGATTTTAGAGGACAACCCCTTCAAAAAAGACTTGCCCCATATCGCATGGCGTAGCACCAGGGACTGGTTCATTCTGATCATAAATACAGCCAAGCGTATTGCAGAGGCAATCCTGGTGGAGATTCACAATTTAGAGACACATATCAAAGCCATTGTTTCAGTTTCACTACATAAAAAACAAGTAGATGAGGTGAACAAAACCAACAAGGAGTACAAAGAATCCCTACTCATGGCTAAAATAAACAAGTTCAAGAAAGGCTTTTTCTTTGGAGAAAGTGTATCCATACACTAGTGAAAAATATATACCTTCACGGTTCAACTAGAGAAGAAAGAAATACGGCTCAAATTATTCATCGTCTGGAGGTTAAAATAGTCTGGCAACTCAGATTCCAGATACAATGGGGAACACAGCGGAATGGTTTTCCAAGAAGAGGCAGAGGAAGATGGAGAGGCCAGTATTCAGGACCACACCAACAACAATGATGGCCCCCACACCTTGGGGATACCCAACATCTAATTTTCAACCCCCTCTACAACCTCTGTTACCCTTCAAACCTCAACCACATCCTTACTACATTCAGCCTTTTTTAGGCCCCGGCCATGGATGGTCAAGAGGAAGGAGGAGACAACAAACTCATGTGAATTGGAGCCCTCCACCACCTCTGCCATACCAGGAGCAAGACAAAAATCCAACCACAACCAGGAATGAGCAACAATACAGTCTAGTTGTCAACTTGAGTGATAAGATTTTGATACCAGACAAATCGAAAGTACTCAATGGAGGGCTTGGTTTTGTTCCAACGTTCACAGGCAATGAATTCCAAATCCATCAGGAATTATGCATTGTTCTTTCAGAAGATCTGCCTCATTTTTTCTTTGGCGGCATCTCAACATCGATCACAGATGAACCCAGTTCCAATACCAACTTTTGTAGATGCTCCACTTTCAATCCACCCAGCCATGCGATACCCCCACAAGAACTAACCTTTGAAAAAGCTTTTTTGAAAGAGGTGGCAAGCACTCTTAAGAACACCAGGAACTACTACCAGAACCTAGCCAGGATTGAACTCAAGGCCTTGGAGGTTCTCCGCAAGGATGATACCATCACCATCAAGCCAGCAGATAACGGAGGACCCACTGTCATAATGAACACAAGCATGTACAGGGCATAATGTCTTAACTCAATAACTAAATAAAATGAGTTCCTACCACCCACTGAAGATAGACCCTATGAGAAGGCTCACACTGGAGATCACTACATTGGTCAACACAGCCAAAGAAAATGGCTGGATTACCTCTAAAGAAGCAGATTTGCTGGTCACTTCCGACCCGGTGATTCCATAAGTTTATACCTTCCCAAAGATTCACAAAGAACAGCACCCTCTACCTGGAAGACCTATCATCTCGGGGATTGGCTCCTTACTCGAGCCACCATCTCAATTCGTGGATCACTTCCTCAGACCTTTGGTTAGTGAGATGCCAACATATCTAAAAGACACCACAGACGTCTGAGACTGCTGTCATTGGTACCCTTTGCCTGTGACACGGATTACATGGTTTAATTAGACGTAGAATCCCTTTATACCTGTATTCCACAAGATGAAACACTCACAACCATCGAAGTATTACCACGAGAAACAGATCTCAATCCCACCCCAGTTGAATTCATCATGAACTGTGCCCGCTTAGCGATGAAAGAGAGCTTCTTCCGTTTTGGAGATACCCTGTACCTCCAAACATCAGGTACTTCGATGGGCAGCATGTTTGCACCGAGTTTGGCAAACCTGTATATGCACTCTTTTGAAGACAGACAGATATTGACACCTAACAACCCCTTCAGGGCTAACATTGTTTTGTGGAAGAGATATATTAATGACGTGTTTGTCATCTGGCATGGTTAGGCTGAGACAATCAACAACTTCCATCAGTGGTTGAACAACCAGAACAACTTTCTCAGGTTCACCCTTGAATTCAGCAAGTCCAGGCTACCCTTCCGAGACCAGCTCATCTTTCTCTCGGGAGACGGTCTTGAGACAGAATTATGCAGAAAACTGATGGGTCGGAATGCACTACTTCCTTATAACAACTTTAACCGAAATCACTTTGGAACAACCTCCCTTTTGGGAAATGTTTACGTCTCAGGAGGAACTGCACGTCCACAGTTAAATAGCAAGCACATGCTGAGACCTTGACTGCACAACTAGAGAAGAGACCCTACCCCGAAGCCTTGTGCGCGGATCGGCGAAGAGAGCACGCAATAACAACAGAGATGCCTTGTTAGAGAATGCCCCTCCCAAGGAACTGAACTCCAGATTGACCTGTGTGAACACCTATTGCACCTTCTCCAACCAGATCAAGAAATCGGTCACCAAGAACTGGAAGATCCTAAATGCAGGGAACACCCACATCAAATTTCCCCTATTTGCTTTTAAAAGAAGCAGCAACTTGAGAGACAGCCTGATACATACCAGACCTCGAGATAACAAACATCAGCGTCAGGATACCTTATGGGGATTTCCTGCCGTCAAGGGTCACTGCCCATGCAGCTCTTGTGGGGTCTGCAAACACACGTGCCATACTACCTCCATAAAAATTGGAACAGGAAGACCACGGTTACTCAATAGACAGACTAATTAGTAAAAGTGAGAAACTAATCTATCTCATCGCTTGCCCATTTAAACTCCACTACATAGGCAGGACCATGCAGAAATTAAAGGCCAGGATCATGGAACAGAAGAGTACCATACGCTGCAGAAAACAAGCAACCAAACTGTCTAACCATTTCCTAGAGAAAGGCCACACAGCGGATAATTTGAAGTGAATGGTTCTAGACCAACCCTACATTCAACCACACAATGGGGATGTCTCAAGCTTCCTTTTTATAAGGGAACAGAAATGGGGTTTTAGGCCATGCAGTGACATCAACAGACTGAACGATGATATCCCTGGGTGCTAAGTGCCCTCAGACACGTTAGACACGTTATTTATAGCAACGTTGGTTATGACACTACCCCCAGTATTTGAACAAGAACAACATAGACTTTCTGGCAAGACAATACTGCCCATTGAAAGGGCACCTTACTTTAACAAAAAAGAAAATTTTATTTAGGGATTAAGGCGAAGACGTTTGCACCACTATTTAAATACCGTGACTAAGTCCAAAGCGAAGGTGCTAGAACCAGGAATGTAATCCCTATACAAACCCAACAAGGAAGATAAGGAAACCCTACTTCCTTGACTAACTAGACTTTAGAAAATGGACAGCACCCTTTGAGATTAAATACACAGTTTACGATAAATGATGTCTCAGTATTTGTTAAGTCACATATAGCATTGTCTTGATTGTTTTCCCAATGAATATATAGACAAGAAACTTTAGATCTTCAATTTTCTTTCCTTTATTCAGTTTTTCATTTTCCTTAAAATAATCACTGATAGCCAAAGAGCCAAAGCGTTTCGTCCGTCACCGGACTTCTTCAGGGCTATACATAATAAAAAAGATACAAAAACACATATTTACACAGTGCAATTCATAAGTACAAATAACTAAACAAGCTTTGTTTAAGAAGACAGAGAACCAGAATTTTCTAGTGATATGGTGAGATTTCCAAACATTTAAACGATCTTTTGGGAAAACATTTACATAAATAAAGATATTGGATAATAGAGAAAAGACATGAAGTTCATATACCCTCAAAATACATATCCAAAAAGGTGCATAGGTAAAACCCGATTTGAACATGATATGCACAGGTTCCTATACCCACAATTACTTTGTTATTGTTACAAAAACATGCTGATAAATATGTAAATGTTTTCCCAAAAGATCGTCTAAATGTTTGGAAATCTCACCGTATCACTAGAAAATTCTGGTTCTCTGTCTTCTTAAACAAAGCTATATATTCATTGGGAAAACAATCATGACAATGCTATATGTGACTTAACAAATACTGAGACATCATTTATCGTAAACTGTGTATTTGATCTCGAAGGGTGCTGTCCATTTTCTAAAGTCACCTTACTTTAACATCCTGGTGCATCCACCTTCGCATACACACCAGTATTGCACGTCAGACAACAAACACCTTTTGGTGTATTTATACAGCTCATATGGGATTTACCGTTTTCCCCCTGGGAGTACTAGGAGACGTTGCAGGCACGGAGACCAACTACATCTCCCAGCATAACAATCGATCCTGTGACTGACATTTAGACAAACTAAATTTGCCAGCTCCATGATCAATCCCTCGACCCTGGTAAACATCACATTTTATGCATTTTCACAATGATCATTTTTTTCCATTTTTGAGAAATAGTTTATGATATAGACCTATTACACTTCCCGGTACTCAGATACATTTAATTACTCATACCAAGATCGATTTGATACCGATCAAAGCCACATTATACTATCACTTTTTTAGCTAACAGTAGCTTTAGTCACTAATTTGCTACAAGCCATATACCTCTTTTTTTAAACCAGCATCCCAGTTATAGGCACCATAATTGACAATTTCTCATAACATCGTGACTGATTCCGAGACACGCAGTCAAACTACGTTTCCCAGCAATGCGCGTGGTTTGCGACTACAGTAAACGTCAATCATCATGCGACACGTCATGCGACGTGGAAGTTGCAGGTACATGTAAAATTGTGCATGATTGAGGGAGTATATATCTTTGAGACCTTGAAAGGTCTGAACTTGCCCTCCCCTCCACACATCTCCTAGTTGGGAGATGCCAATGAGGTCCCATTTTTTAAACTTCTCTAAGGCTGCCACATCCCCAATCCAAGTACCTTGCCACAATAGGGTCTGGAGTGTAAGCTTGGCTTCCCAGTGAGTGTATTGGAGTGCTGCCCGCCAGGCCAATTGAACCGTTCTGGTAATTGTTGGTATGGCGTGGGAGATAAAGCATCACCTGAACCTGTGGGAACCCCAACTTGTTATGCTCTAGCTGATATGCCAGGTCCGACCATCCCCCTGTGAACCATTCATTGATTATCAGAAGTTGCATCGCTATATAATATGGATAGAGACTTGTCGTGCCTAATCCACTATCATATGGTGCCCCTTGGCAGCGAGTCAATGCCACCCGGGGCCTAGATTGCCCCCAGAGGAACGACTTCAGCAATGCATTCGTGGATTGAAACCATTAGCGCGGGAGAAAAAGCGGGTGGTTTTGCATTACATACAGGAAGTGAAGTAATATCATCATTTTATACAATGCCGTTTTTCCCATCTGATTTAGCGGCAGGGTTTGCCATTTTTTTAAATCCTCTTTAGTCTTCTTCACTGGGGGAGTCAGATGAGGGCCCAGGTCAATTCCAGATGAACTGCTACCCAGATACCCAGAGAAAGGAAGCTAAGATGTCTGAAGGGGATGTTGGTTTGCCAGTCAATGCATTCTCTGGAACTGTGAAGGGGTACCAATAACAATTTAGCGGGGTTGAGTCTTATGCCCGATGCCTCCCCGAAAAGCTCCAGAATCCAGAGACATCGGGCCCGGATCGAGCTGAGTCCGCCAAGAGCAGGAGTACATCCTTCACGTACAGAGCAATGCGATTGCTGTGGGAAGTGTTCCAATCCCGGCACTGGATCTAGGCATCCCCCCAACGAGGCGAGCAAAGGTTCGATTGCTGGGCAAAGAGTAGAGGGGACAAGGGACAGCCTTGCCCCGTCCCTTTCCGAATCGAGACCTCCTGTGAGAGGGTCCCATTGATCAGCACCCGAGCCGATGGGTTAGAGTATAGCACTATCACCAGCCCTCTAAAGTACAGTCCGATCTCTGCTTGGTGTAGCACCTCCTCTAGGCAGTGCCAGTCCACTGTATCAAAGGCCTTCTCGAAATCTATTAAAAGGAGAGCCAGTTACGGCAACAAGAGATGTCGATGGGCTAGCGCCATGTGCAACTGCCTGAGGCAATGCCCTGTGCTACAAGGGGGTATAAAGGCACATTGGTTGGGGTGTATCAGGGCAGCAACCACCTGCTTGAGGCAGACAACAAGAATTGTGCCATATATTTTGACTTCCATAATAATGAGGGAAATTGGTCTGTAATCCGGACAGGAAGTAGAGGGTGGTTTGCTTTAGGTATTACCGGGATCATGGTCACATCAATGCCTTGGGAGAAGCCTCCCATCTCTATCTCTACGGCGTACAGGGTTTGTAGGTGTGGAACCAGAATCTTTTGATATGTCAAGTAGTATTCCACCGGGTAGCCCTCCAGTCCCGGTGTTTTATTAGGGGCTAGTGTTAGTATGGCCTGTTCCACCTCTTCCTTTGTGATAGGCTGATCCTGGCCCTGGGCGTCCGCCTCCAATAGTCTTGGGAGTGGGATGTCTCGTATAAAGGCAGTGGCTCCCAGATCCTCTTCTGCTGGACCCGGTCCTCACCCTCTCGCAGAGGAGCCGAGAGGCCCCGAGTCACATTGCCTCCAGCAGTTGTCTTCTGGACGATTAGACCGGGGCCACCCCGCCGTCCACTGCTGTAGTGTCCGTTGTGGTTTCACGGCCCCACTGGGGAGGGGGGCATCCTACCGAAGCCCAGGACAGCAGCAGGTCGCTGTGCCAGGCGTCCATGAGCGGGGGCGCGCAGGACAGGCCCCCAGCATCTTGTAATCAAAATATCCTTGGGGGTCTGAGTCTCGGTGCAGTGAGAAGCCCGTGCACCCAGGCCGCCTCTCCTTCAAGGGTTATGGGCCGAAATCTTCCATCCTCTTCCCCCTCACAGAGTCAATGCTGCTTTCCCTCAGTGCCTCGGCCTGGAAAGGTTGATGCACTTTAGGAGCGTGACAGTGGTCCAAGGCTCCGGTACAACAGCGAGCCGCAATTTTGGGTATGTGCAGGGATGTTTCTCTGGTTTTCACTGGGACATGTCCTCCCACACCGACCATCAGGATCTCTTTCCGTCTTCCGGCACTGGTTACAGCCAACGGCAATCTGTTGAATGTCTTGAGACTGGAGTGGATTAGATCGGGTGATAGAGGGGACGGAGCACTCTCAGAGTGCGACCGTCATCTTGATGCTCTTGGCCACGCCCTTCCTCCCTATGTATTTAAATCATACACATTGAGTGGGCTAATTGATGCACTAACCAATAGCACTCTATGTGTGGTAGTCTTAAGCCACTAGCATTTGTGTAGACATGCAATTTCGAGTTGTTCAGTCTGGGTCTTTCACCACCCCGTATGACATCCTTATTGTCTCTCTCTATCCCCTGAGGTATGAGCTTCAAGGTCTTTAGTAGTAACAACCCAAAAACATTGTGATAACATCATACCGGAGTTAGGTGCATACGTAAGGGTATCAACTTCTACAGTCCGTTTGTCAAAATTATTGCCAAGATTTTGACCTCGATCATAATGAGTATTTGGGTCTATCATTTGAGCATTCTTATAGGTATCCCCCCAGTTTAGGAATTACCAATATCCTAGCTCTTGTAAATGTGTCCGATAGTCAACCTTTCTCAACCTTTCTCCTAAGCTTCTCTGAAAACAGTGACATATGGAGGAACAATCAGTGGCTTAGTGATCTTATAAAATTCTATGGAGAATTTGTCTTCTTACTAGCTGCTATATCATCTATTGCTTTTCCCACTTCCTCTTCGGGGATATCTGTACCCATCAGTTCTGATTGCCCAGCAGTCAATCTCATTTCCACAAGGCCACTGAAAAATTCTGTTTCATCTGCTACTTTATCTTGGCCATCAGATTTGTACAAGGCTTCACACGCAATGCGACCTTCATATCTTTTGGGCTTGTCAGCAATTCCGCCGTATTATTACGGATGGCTGGACACTTTCTTTCTGATTTTACCTGTCTGAGTTGGGTGTCCAATAGTCGCCCTGCTTTTTTTCCCTTGCGTAATAGTATTGACGGAGTGTAGAGAGTGTTGTTTCTGCTTCCACTGTGTACATCACATTCAAGTCATACTTGGCTTAACTCTGGGGTGGGTGACTTAGTGTACTTTGAAGTTAGAGTGCAAATGGAAGTTTCTATTTGTATTTAGGGATTTGATTTCCTTTTGGCAGTCACTTTATCCCTCATCGTGTGCCCTCGAATGCATGATTTCCCAGCCAACCCTAGTGTATATTCCAAGGCCATGCCATGATGGCACCATCATTGTCATTCGGAACCCTTTGTACATGGCAGCATAGTCGCTATTTGCCCAGTGGTTCCATAAATTTGCCTTGGTGCTCATGGCTGTGCAAGTGTGCACAAATACAGTTTTATTCCTTTTAGGTCACGATCAGACCCCCTCCTTCACCAGCTGGTATTGTAGAGGCTTCCAGCAGCTGTCTTGTTATGATAGACAATGTCAGAAAATAATCTATCTGGGTTCAGGTGCCGTCATTCCCCAGAGCTGGAGAGCAAGACGTAAGTGTATAGTCCTATTCTCTTAGATTTAGCAGTCACCAGGACTCCACCAAGGCAATATCCAAGATTATATCACGGAAATACACCTGCCTGTGTTATGGTGTAAATATAGTTTTACTGATCTATAAAGGATCGGGTCTACTGTCACATTCTAGTCAACACCTATCAGAACATTTGTTATGCCATAATAGGTGAGTAGTCAAGCCAACTGCGAGAAACAAACTGTCTTGTCATCAACTAGAGCTTCTATTGACCCAACAATTATGTAAATGTTTTGTATTTGAAGCTTGACAAAGATATAGATGTCTGCATCATCTAGCCAAATACTTGTCACGGACAATGATATATGCAACAATATTGTGACTCCGCTTTTCCTGTGGCTCATTGGAGGGTCTCAAAGAGTGTCCATATCTGGTGATGTCCATTCATAATCTGCTTGTCCGAGTCAGTCTCTTTGTTATTTACTTATTCCACTCCTTTTTTTTATATATATAAATCTTTTTATTAACTGTGCTCATGAAATCATACATTACAGAACAGTGGTCATATTGCATGTATTAGAAAAACTTTCACAATACAGTATAAAGCTATAATAGACATTTGAAGGACTGTTAACCCTTATACATCAGGCCCTGATCCGCCCCCCATAGCCCTGTATTTCTGCCAAGGCCCCCAGACCTTTTTCCATTTCTTCGCGCATCCCCTGGACTCGTAGATGGTTTCTTCCGCTCTCTGGCACAAATCTAGATCTCTCTGCCATTGGTCCCACTGTGGGGGCGCCTGCGCCCCCCACCCGCTGGCTATGTTACGTTTTGCCACCCAGGCTGCCATTGCTAACCATATCTCGTTATGTCTGGACCAGTCCGTGGCTCCTTTGACCATCAGTAGTAGCCACTTGGGCTCCAATGGGACGGGTGATCCCACTTCCGCCACTCTAGTCCAGAAGGGCACTATCTCTGGGCAGTCCCATAGGATATGATAAAATGTGCCTTCCCCCTGACATCCCCTTGCACAGAGGGAGGATTTGCTTTTTCCCAAGTGTGTTCGGGGATAGTATACTCGATGCAGAATTTTTAATTGCACCAGTCGTAACCTAGCACGAATTGCAATTTTGCGGGGGCTCTGCAAAGCATCTTGCCAGTCCTCATCTTCCAGGGCACTTATGTCACCCTCCCATCTCTCCCACACTAGTGGATATGGCATGTTATTTATAAGCTTTTGATAGATTGTGGAAGTGGGTTTCTCCAATATGGAATCCAGGAGAAGCCTGTCTTCCATGGAGAAATATTCTGGGATTGATGTATCACCCTGTATGTGTGAATGTAGAGTGTGAGTAAGGCGTAAGTAGTCTTTTTGTCAGATGAGTTTCTAGACCAGAGGTACGTCCGCCGGTCCATATCCTAAGAATGCAAATATTCTCCTGCTCCTTATATAATGTGTTAGTCAATTAAAGTTGTCAGAGATTGAGTAGCAGTCAAAGGTATGTGTTACTGTACACAGGTCATTTCCCCTGCCTACTCCCTTTGTAGTCAATTTTCTGGTGTAGATTGTGACGGGTGCAGATGTCCCCTTTCGACTGTACCGTGATGTGTTTTATGTGATTGTAGTATACTGTAAGCATGTGTCATATATGCTCTCTTCCCATCCTGGTGCTCCAATCCCTTATGATATCTAGTATAAATATGAATGAAATGGGTAAAGATCCTGTGCTAATGCTTTAGCTGAATACCAATGGTATTAAGCTAGTACGCTAAACCATAAACTGAGAACTGCAGGCTAGTGGTGATGTCTCCAACTATGATGTCACTGTCCCCAAACCATATCTCACATTACATAATATCAAAAAGGCTGAGTTCTAGGGTGAAATATTGTGGGCCGTAGGTTACCAACATCATAACTATTAAGGACCTCTTGCGAGACTTCCATAATACTCATCTGGCTAAATGGTAACCTTCGTACACACGTATAAAAAACTGTATGCATCCTATTAAGCACTCATTCAGGTACTGAGAGGAGTCTCCACTCTTAATCAATATTATTGTAGTTTAATTCTATCCATATTATTAACCAAAAAGTTCCAGTTTTCATTAATCGATCCTTTTATTAGTGTTTTGTTTCAACACTGTGACCAACTTCCAGTTGTGTAACCTCCTCATTTCTTAATTTCCATCATTACCAGATGGCTTTACAATCCCAATCTCCCCGATCCCCAATGCATTTCAGGACTAGGAGACCTTTCATAGGGGAGAAGTGTACTAAAATCAGAAGAAAACAATAACACAATTAAATATCTTGCATGTTGTTTTCAGAAAGAATTTCCAATCGTAAATTTAGATTAACACTTAAATTCAATCACAATCTGCATTTTGTATCAAAAGCATAAGCATATTTCTTGCAGATCAGCATTATTTCTAAACATCAATTTAAACAATCAGATACAAATCAATATATGCTTAAATCAAATGCTATCCTACAACCTAATGTATGTGTCCCTAATATTGACTAATGTGCAAACAGCGTATGAATAGAAGCACATTTTTTATATTTTTAACTGCGTATTAATTAATAATGAAACATTCTAAAAACATGGTACTCATTAAACCTTGAGTGAATACCATGATCCTCATCAGTACATGACAATTTGAGGGATGTAAACTCATACAGAAAAACATATCTACAAATGGCTAAAACAAAATTAGCCCCCAGTGCCAGGCAACCTATGTCGCCAGTCAGCCTGACTACTCAGAGCTTCAGTAGTGATCTGGATTTGTCTCTTGCGATTGATTGCTTCTGTTGTCTAATTTTTTCTCCCGGCAACAATTTCTGCATCACTTTTTCCCACCTAAATCTTTCCTCCAAGACACCACCATCTTTGGATTCCGGACTTTCTCCAGATTTCTCTTAATAAAGTCTGTGCCTGTCTCTAACATCTCCATATCTGTTTATCAGTTTTGTCTAAGGAACTTCTCTAAATACTCTGCTCCTTCCCTTTCAATTGTTCTTTCATCTATTGTAAATAGCATTGCTGCTGGCTATGGGAGACTGTTGATTTCCTTCTTCTGTAATCTGGGTCTGAGTGCCAAGAATCTTTTCCTCTTAGCGTTGGTTTCAAAGGAGAGGTCCGCTCATGGCTGTTTTCAAATAGATGTGAACTATGTTTCTTTTCCACCATGAGTATTTGCCTTGCTTGCTGATGTCTCAGACTGCAAGCCAATACCTGCCGTGGGTTGATCTTATTGCTGTTGTTATGGGATCTCACTTTTAATATATAGTGAATTTCGGATGAGCACCCCCTGTGAACGCTTCTATATCTCCGTTCTCAGCCTGTATCGGAATTCCAGAGATTTGCACATTGTTCTGGTGGCTTCCGTCTTCCTCTTCGATAGTTTTTCTCTGCAATGATCACAAGTCTAGTCACCAGTCTGTTTGACAGTCCAGCCTTTTCTTCACATCCATAGGCCTGGCTTCTACCACCAGAGTTGTTTTTGGAAAGAAGTAATCTCTCCTCTTAGATATTGCAATAATGTGGTTGTGGAAGCCGCTGCTGATTTCACCGATACAATGGAAACTTTAATATTCTCAAGTTCTTTAAACAGCATGGTGAGCACCGATTTCGATACTCTGAGCTGTCAGACATTTCAGTCAGTGGGATTTTTATCTGTTGTTTCCTGGCTACTGCTTCAGAAAAGACAAGTTGTCTAATGTGTTTAGATTCGACATCTGAGACTAAAAGGCATGTATAGAGTTCAGAAATGATAACAATACCACAGAAAGGTCTTTCCCTTGCTGCCAGGTAATAATGCAGTGTTGTTTTGCCTGTGCTTTTATCAAGAGTGTGAAATATTGTGTCTTTTGTCTCCGAAATAATGGGCTTTGGGGGCAGTCCACCAACGTGTAGTTTGGGGCACTGGTACAGCCCCCTATCATATTGGGCTGTATTTGGGCTGTGCATCTTTGGGCTTCATGCCCAATATTTAACCAGCCATTTCAGGTTGGCGGCCACCATTTTGGTATGTGACACTTTGGCCGCCGAGTTTTAGTCAGGTGAAAAGTTTTTGAGCTGTTCTACTGCGTAGTATACTGTATTATGGAGGACAGAACGACCCAAGAAGCCATGCACCTGCTTGCTGAGTCGGGGCACATGGACCTACTTACCCCGGGCGCACAGATCGTCGCGTGCCCGACGAGTTGTGCAGCGGGCGGTGTGGCGGCCGCGATCCTTGCGTGCTCGTCACCATGTCGTGGTCATTCTGGGAGCAGTGGTGCGCAGGTAAGCTCCAGGGGACACTTGGTTACCAATAGAGTGGCCCCAGAAGGGCGCATGGTGAACATGCTACGAGAGACCCAGTTGGCCTGCACTGGTATTTATGGGCAGGGTAGAGGGTGGGGCTCAGTCCCAGCCTGCGAAGATGTGTCCTGGAGTGTGCAGGGAAACTGACGCGGTGCGGCTGGGCGATGCTCCCTGCGCCAGTTTTGAAGGAAGCTCAGCGGAAGGGGAGTGGGGTAAGCCGGTAGGAGCATGAGGTAGGCGGCCGCGGGAGGGGAGAAGGAAAGAGACGAGCTGTCTGCCAAAGGGCAGCAGACTGGGAGTGTGAAGGGGAGAGGCAACGGGTATGCCTGGTATTCCAGGGGATAGAGGGATGGGTGAGTGAAGAGGTGGAGGGGACAAAGAGGGCTGAGAAAGTGGTGGAAAGCTTCACCTAGTTTCTTTAGCCGCAGCGGGGTGGCTGGAGAGGGCCTCCAAAGCATTGCAGGGCTTTTGGTGTGAGAAGGGGGGTCGGAGCAGTGGTAGCACAAAGGAGTTGGTGTGAAGCAAGGCGAAGGTAGGGGAGAGTTGCCACGGGGTGGGTTCCCTGCAATATTTGGAGGGGCCTGGGGCCGCGTTGGAGTGGATAATGAGGAAGCCCTGGGGGTTGAATCAGGGGGCTGGGTGGGAGGGTTCCATGGTAGGGTGGTGCCCCACGGATGACTTACTCATCACGCATTTTTAGTGAGGAGGCAGGTCCGTCCAGGATGGGGGCCACTCTGCAGGAAGGGAAATAGGGGGTCTCCAAGGTGGAAGGACAGGGACAGGATAGCGGATTGGAGGAGGGGAGCTGAGGGGAGCTGTGGGGAGATAGTTGGTGGTGGGCACCAGACTTGAGTGAAGAGCAGGGAGAGAAGGACATTAAAGGTGACATGCTTGACCTGCCTTTTCTTTTTCAGGGCCAAAGTCAAGGAGGACATGCAGACTTGGGAGAGTCATGCGCGGCTCACAGACCCCTAGGGGAAGAGACCTTTAGAGTCTAGGGTGCCCAGCCAGATATCGACATGGGACGGTGACAACACTATCACACAAAGTTCTGGCATGGCCTCAGTAGTGCAACACCTTGGACGGGTCAATGTGGCCTCGCTCAGCCAGCGAGCAGCAGCCTCAAACTGCGTCAATCGGGGGTTGAGGCAGGAGGGCGTACTACGGTACCCTGTCCTCTCTTCAAGAGGGACGTCTGTGTGGCAGGAAAAGTGGACCACAGGTTTGCTGAAAAGGCCACGGTGCCATCAGGGATGGATTATTTTGGTGACGAGCAGGAACACTTAGATTATGACAAAATGAGTGTGGAAATAGTAGAGGAGCCACAGGGGAATGAGGACAGCTGGTGGGCGAGTGGTGAGCAGGGTGGCTCTCATAATGCACTTGTTCATAGCTCGTTGCAGGATTGTCACGATGGAATGGGGACACGTTGGAAAGAAGCAGCTAGTGGAGCCCCTTCACAGCTGGTTGGGTGACTGGATCTATGGAGGAGTCGGACCTTGACACCAGATAAGAATGCCAGGGGTACGGGCATTACAATGCACACAGACAAGTTCTCTGTAGGGGTTAATACGGGGATGACACAGAATAGGGACACCCCTTTGACGAAAGATCAATATGTCAAGGACACAGAATAGGCGTGGAAGGGAAGGTTGATGATAAGTATGGGCGGTAAATCCGTTCCGCTCGCGGAATGTGTAAATTTTTGGCAATTTTGCGATCCGCGAATCGCGCAAAATTGCCCAAAAATCCACAATTTGCGAGTTGGCGGATTTATTTTTCTTGTTCGCGCTTCAAAAATACTATCCCCCACGCGCGGCATTGACTTACCATGATTCTGCGTTCGCAGATGAGTTTTCCTCCCTGTTTGCGTGCGCTGCGAGATTTTGGTAGCTGGCCAAGCGACGCCGCGATCGCGAACACATCATTGCGACCTGAAACAGGAAATTGCGAACACGTCATTGCGACCCAAAACAGGAAATTGCAAACGCGAACATGTCATTGCGACCCAAAACAGGAAAAAGGCATCGCGAGCAGGCTGGTTAAGTGGAAACAACATGTTTGCGACTGTTGCGACCGCATGCGCAAGTTCTCGTTCCCAAACTGCTAAACAAATCTCGTGAACTCACAAAAAAAATTTATTCGCAAGCTCGCGGAATTTAGCGGATTTTTGCAAATCACTATTACGAATTCGTGCGAATTCGCGTATCGTGAATTCGCAAATTCCACCCATGCTTAGTTGATGATGCTAAAGATGGGGGAAGCCCCGGGTGGAAGGCCAGAATGCGAAGGAAGTAGACACGACGGGGAAGGGACCACAGGAAGCCCAGCAAGGGATGGCAGAAATGAAGGATTCTAAGGAGACGACGGTGGAGGACAGGTAGGCTAAAGAGAGTAAAGAGATAATGATTAAGACACTACTGTATATGGGAATATCCAAGAAACTGAGAGCACATTTGATGCTGGTGACTGAAGAAAAAGTATGGAAAGGGAAATATGTGGAGTTGTTCAAGCTCCTCCACAGAGAGTTGCAGGCCAAAGGAAGAAAAAGTAGTGTTGTCAAGAAGGCCAAGAATGCCTAGGACTATAGAAAACTGGACGGCGGCCTTTCTGATTTTCGCAAGTGTAAAAGGTTAAATATATCCAGAGCGATGTGTCTTATTATTTAAATACATGGATGTAATTTTCAGGGCACACATTACGTATGGAGTGTATGCCTGGGCACACTATGACAAGTAGTTCAGGGCTCAAATGGCATGGGACACAGAGGCCAAGTGGGGGGAGACTGATACCGAGTCAGTCATGTTCTGCAAGATGATGTACACAGCTAGCGGATTGCTATTGGTATATCGGCCCTTTCAGCCCCACCCATGGGGAGGTAGGGTCTGCGGCTAAGTTGCAGGGTGGAACAATGAGGAGGTGTTGGGGTTTCAATAAAGGGTTTTGTACCAGAGACTACGGTACGGTAGTTGCCACCACGAATGTTCAACGTGCTCATGAAAATACTCACTCATAAAGTTTTATGGGGAGGGAGGTAATGCACAGGGGACACAGGCAGGACAGTGGAACCAACACCAGGGTTTTTTTGTGGACAGCGGGGCAACCAGCAGAGTTGGACAGGGGTACATCACAATATCAGAAAAGGCTCATATGCCAGTTAAGGGCGACCACCTTGATGACTGGTTAAGTAATTTTCAGGACAGACGAGTTGCGAAGTTGTTGAGCGATGGCTTTATGGAGGGGTTTCATTGGGGATGCAGGGGCCCCAGGGTTACTAGATGGGCAGAAAATTTGAAAGCAGTGGTAGCATATAAACAAGTCGTAAGGGAAGTCAAAAGGGCGGGATGGCTAGACCATTTGAGCAATGCCCCATGTCCAACTTGATTGTGTCACCAATTGGTCTGTAACCAAAGAAAGAACAAGGTCAATTATACATCACTTGTCATGGCGGGAAGGGATCTCAGTGAATGATTTTATCTTTGAGGGGGATATGCTGGTGTCATATTCCTCTGTGGATGTGGCTGTGACACTTGTGGAACAGATTGGAAGGGGCATACTCATGGCGAAGTGTGGCATTAAGTCAGCCTTCCAGGTGTTACCAGTTCATCCGAATGGTTTTCAGTTGCTTGGCATACAGTTCGTGGAACAGTGGTACGTTGATAAGGCTTTACCTATGGGCTGTGTAATATCCTGTGCCCTGTTTGAGCATTTTAGGTTTTTCCTATGGTCGGTTTTTACATCACACACAGGGAAGAGTACGGTTACACACTACCTGGACGATTTCTTTTTTGTAATGATGCCCAGTTCTGTGGACTGTCAGCAGCAGTTGACAAGTTTTCAGGAGCTCATGTGCGACATAGGGGTACTGCTGGCTCCAGAGAAACGATGGAGCCAGAAACGGTGCTTTCATTCTCAGGTATTGTGCTTGATACTGAATCCATGGAGGCACCCCTCCCTGTTGAAAAGGTAAAATTGCAACTAAAGGTGACAGTCAAGGGGGTATGGGTCTTGCTAGGACATTTGAACTTTACATGTAGAGTAGTCAGGTTGGGGAGGACTTTCTGCAGGCATTTGGGCATGTCCTTACCAGGGTTGTAACTGCTGCATCATCACATGCATCTGTCAGCGGGTGCAAAGGAAGACCTGTGAATCTGGTGCAGGTTTTTGGATGAGTTCAATGGAATTCCAATGATCACAAGCAGAGAATGCGAGTGGGATGTCCAGATATATTTGGACGCACCTGGGGGTTTAATCTTTGGTCTTTACTGGCAAAGGAGATGATGTGCAGAACAATGGCCAGCAGCCTGGAAGCACATAGGAGCACAGCCTTCCTGGAATTCTTCCCTTTAGTTGTAGCTGTGACATTATGGGGTCAGGAGCTTGCTCATTGGAAGGTTTTTTCAGAGTAGACAATATGTCATTGGTACATGTAGTGAACAGGCAGTTAGCAGGAGATGAACAGGTCTTATAACTGCTGCAGGTTTTCCATGATGTGTTGTTTGAAACATGATGTGGCCTGTAAGGCTAAGCATGTGCCAGGTATGGACAATGACATTGCAGACGCTTTGTCTCATTCACAGTGGGAGAGGTTTGTTCCAAGGGCTGGCCAAGGAGGCAGACAAAATCAAGACGATGGTACCAGCACACATGTGGCGCATTGGAGAAAGAGGATGCTGCAGTTGGTGATAGGGTTGCTAGCTGTATCCACCAGGAAAGCATATGCTTTAATCTGGGAAGAGTTTGAGGCAGGAGAGGCCTAGTGGAGGTTAGAACAGTGGGACAGGGAAGAGGATGTAGTTCAGCACATCCTCATGTTGATAGCCAGGGGTCTCTCGGGGTTCACCATAGTGGGAAAACTGGCTGGAATTGCCTTTATGGGCAAGTTGTTATGGGGATACCCACCTACAGCTGGGGTCTAGGTAGGAGATTGTTGGAAGGGTGGCCTAGGGAGAGGGGGTTTGGCGGCCTCGGCTGCCAAAGCCTTTATAATGGAGGTTGCTCAGGAAAATAAGAGCACTGCTGCCAGACCTATGCAGTGACAGGGGAGAATGAGTGCTGTTTTTTACTCTAATGTCATGGATGCTTTTCGTGGCTTTCCGGGTCTTGGAGCTGCTGGGTAGGAAGCAGATTCCGGGCCTGGAGGGGGTAGACATAGTGTATGTGGTAGGTGGTTTAGAGCTGTGCATCGGACAATCCAAGACAGACCAAAAGGCTCGTGGGGCTCTCAGTGTTCCCGGCCCAGGACGTGTGCCTGGTGCATTGGGGTGCAGAATGTGGTGCAGAATGGAGGGAGGTGAGTGGGTTTGAAAGGGAGGAAGTTTTTAGTCAAGTACATGGGCCGCAGGGGACTGCTTATGAGTTGCTGTGGGTCTTGCAACATGAATTGGCAAGCATCATGAAACACCCAGGGGACTTTGGAACACATTCTTCGAATTGGTGTGGCCACAGAGGTTGTGCAGAGGGGTTCTGTAAAAGAGAACATTCTGCAGTTGGGACGTTGGTCATCAGACGGAAACCTGCCTTATGTGCACAAGGTACAGGCAAGGGGTTTATGAATGGTGTCAGTGCGGTATCTCACATTTGTGTTCTTTACAAGTGCAGAAGCTGGGCTGGAAGCAATTGATTTGTCGATATGGATCATGGGACAATCATTTATAAAATGGGCTGAAAGACATGTGCTACAGAAGTGTCATGACGGCAACCTTGGCTGGATAACAAGCCTTTTACCGTAAAGTGGCATGGAACAGGTGGTATGAAGTGGCGCAAATTGTTACCATGTTTGAACAAACTTATTGCGTAGGTGCAAATGTCTTGACATTCTTGTGTTACTTCTAGGTGAAAATGACTTAGTGGTTTGTAGTGGCCTTGTCCTGTTAAAGGCAGTGGGCAGACACATTTGTGATATGGACGGAATGTGTTCCTCTGCAACACTGAAGGGAGGGTGGGTAAGCCAGCCGCCATCGGCAACGCCCGCCGAGAGTTCAACAGGGATATGAGGCTTTTTTGCAGAGAGGAAAGGTTTGACAAGGTGATCCAGAGCTGAGACTCGATGCACCATATTTTTACAGAGGGGATGGGGTCCATTTATCAAAGTATGGGATGCAGCTCTACCTGGTTCAGATCAGAGAAGCGCTTGAGTCAGCGCTGACAGGGAACAAAGTAAAGAGAGGTTCTTAGAGGGGGAGGTCAGAAAAGGAGGCGTATGAGATAGGCCTTTTCTGAGTGGCGGGGCAGTTTCACTTGCCATGGTTATACATTAAGATGATGGTGGTGAACAGAGAGGAAGCAGGACAATGGCGGGTGGTACTGAAGTTAAACCTGGAGGAAGAAAAGGTAAAGTTAAGAGTTAGGATACATAGATTGTTAGATGATAATAGATGTAGAATAAAGTGTTTGTTGATGTAAAGGTTGACAGTTCAATGTCACGAGGAGACTTGCAATTGCAAGATAAGGATTTTAAGGAGGGGCGGGAAATGTAGGGGTAGGGGGCAGGTGGAGGTTAGGTGAAGTACTGTATAGTGAGGTCTAGTTTTGTGAGGCTAGGGCCAAGGGTAAATTTATTGTAATATGCACCTGTCTTAAAGAAAGTGGCGTTTTTCACACTAAGAAGCGAGTATATGGTCGGTGCTGTCCCTTTTGACCCAAGATGTGAAGCCCCGACATATCTAATAGTCCTTACTCGTTTTCCCCAGCCTGTATCATATAGAAGCAAGAATATATGGTTGGTCACCAGTCTGATTTTGTGGGGACAAAGACTTGTCTCCCCAGATGTGTCATAGTATTTATCTAATGTATGCCACTTTGTCCCTGCGTTTTAAGGTTACCTAGTTCATATAGTCTGTCAGTGTGGTGCCAGCAGAAAATGGAGTGTACAGTATGCAGTCCTCATTCCAGGGGCGTCGGCACGCTATAATACTTGTCGAAGGTAGTTAGCCCTTTCCAAGTTGACGCCTTGTTTGCGGCCGGTAAGATCTCTGTATTTTCATGACAGCTGCCCTGTGCTCTCCAGCCGACCCAATCTGACCACCTACTGGTGGACTGCTTGTGTCTTCCCACCGGAGCCTCCCTCATACCCAGAATGCAGCCAATGATTGCAGAGAGGCTCGTGACTGGTCTCAGTCCCCCTGAACTATACTAGATCTCCACCTCTGGGGCATTTGCTTGAGGTTAAGAGCCTCCGGGTGGCAAGGTTGGACGTCTTTCACTCCGGTTTAATGCCCCCAGCCCCACATCTGCAGTCCAACGTGTAGAATTGCGGCCAATAGGCCTCCCCACCACTCCACTACTAGTAGGGCAGCATGTGAGAATGCAATTACTACTCTCTCAGTATGCAATTCGGTTCTAGTGGGGTGAGGGTGGTAGTAGTAGTGGGTGTTTATCTCCGCAGACCTTTTCACAAAGCCTTAGGTTGTGCCTTATATCTTTCTGACAATTGAGGTCACAGGAGCTCTAACCTGTTGCCTCCATGTTTCTTCCATAGAATTAATCTGAATGGGAATCATTTACATATAAATGATTATGCTAATAATCTGGCTTGGATCAGGGCCTCTTGGCTAGGAGGGTGGCTCAGTGAGCTGAACTACTGGCAAATGTAGTTTTCTGAAAGCCATGAGCTTGAATACCAGTGAGGGTCCGTCTGGGGAACCAAAAGCAGCCCTGTTAAAAATGCTCAAACCAGTGACGTAACTAGGGAGTGGGTGTGGGGTGATCTGCCCCGGGCAGCACTCTTTTTGGGGCAACCACTTATGTCTGTCGACTACCACCATCCCACCGAGAACAAGTCATCCGTCGGGCCAGCAAAAAAAGTCATCTTGCTGCGGCCACCCTTCCCCCGCTCTTACCCTGCACCGGGTGACAAACTTACAGGTCGCCCAGGGTGTCAGGAGGTTAGGCTATGCCACTGGCTCAAAGCAGTCCTGCACCTTTCATCTCCACGCTCTGTCTCTTTCTATCCTCTCTCTCTCTCACTCTCTCGCCTTCTCTCTCTTAACCCTCTCTGATCTCTCGCTCTCTTCTCATTCCTCTCTTCTGAGCTGAACTTAACCCGGGAAGGGAGCTTGGGGAGCTTGGGGGAAGCACAAGCAGCGTCAGAGCATCCAAAACCAGCCTCCTTGGGGGGTGTGGCTAGCGACCAGCGAAAATGGTCGCAGCTTGAGAGAGCTCCGGCGATCGTCGATACTTTCCCCGACAATCCTGTCATAAACCCGGTAGCGATACAAAAGGGGATGATGGACGGAGCGTTTGAGCAAATCAAACACTCACCCCCAGTCAACTGATCTGGGTTTAATCCATCACCATTCTTTAGCCCACTCAGCAACCCCATTTCAGACATGGCTATATGCAAATCAGTCTGACCCTGTGCCTCATGGGAACAGTCCAGCCCGAACTGCTAAGACATGTCTTCCATGGACCGGAAACAAGCATCCTGGGACCGGTTTCGGATTCATAATCCTCATCAGCCAGTGTTTGATTGGTTCAGATGCTCCGTCCATCACCACCCCCTTTTGTACCGCTTTGGCCGCCATAAGTGTGGCAGGGTATGCTCAGACGTGAGTCCCTTGCTCACTTTGCCACTGGATTCAAGCAAGCCGGGCTGAAGACGGCTGGAATGCCAGAAACCGGTCCTCGGAAGCTTGTTTCCGGTCCAGGGAAGGCATGGCTTGGCAGTTCGGGCTGGACTGTTCCCATGAGGCACAGGGTCAGACTGATTTGCATATAGCCATGTCTGAACTGGGGTGGCAGAGTGGGCTAAAGAACGGTGATGGATCAAACCCAGATCTTTTGACTGGGTGTGAGTGTTTGATTGGTTCAGATGCTCCGTCCATCACCACCCCCTTTTGTACCGCATAAACCCGGTAGCCACATCCATACTAAACACCAACAGCGGCTCTGGTGCGTCCACGGCACAATACGCTGCAAGTTTAAACTCTGTGTCTGCAACCGGGACCGATGGAGACCAATGGGAGTCACAGCCCATGAACTAAAGGCAAGCCGAGGCCTCGCATGATCCACGAGCTGCCCGCGGCAGAGGTGGGATCAGCCTGACCCTCGACAGACGACGGCGAGATTTGGTGCTAGAAATGAGCTACATCGCCCACATTGAATGGTGCCGCAAGAAGCAATATATGGATCGGCGCAACACCGGCCCAACACAAACACGACGTTCAGGGATGGTGACTGACGGAGGGCCAGTGAGACAACACAAAACGCAGACAACCTAATTGGACTGGAACCAGGGCCACGCACTGCCATCTGCACTGCAGACATGGCCCGGGCGAGGGCGAGGTCCCTGAAAATATTGGCTCATCGGCCGGAAGGCCTTCATGTCACCTCAGTTTCCTGGACTACTAGCCGCACATTATAGAAACTAACTCCACTGCACTAGCATTCGACAAGGTGGCAACAGCACAGGCCTGTGCAGGTGAGAACGACTCTTGCAGGCGCCTTCTGGGGAAAAAAATAATAATAAAATCACAGGGACTACTTTCACGCAGAGAGCGTGTCCCGTACTCACAGCGCTAACTACTTTTGGCGGGACCGTCCGACGGTGGATCGACACGCTCTTTCGGCTAGATGCCCACGTCGGCACAGAGCTCCCGTACATTACTGAGACATAGAGGACTGACTTCGGCAACACTAGAGGGTGCCTAATATTGGCGTGAGTACATAGGTACGGAGCTATGGTGCCCTGAGCAAACGGCAGAGCCCAATATTTCCCCGCGGCACTTCAGAACTGAAAGGTGGTGCGGAGCTGTACAGAAGGAACATAAGACAGGATCAGGGCAAAAAACTTTTGCAAGTACCTGCTCCTGACGCGGCGTTGGCGAGAGACAGGAAAACCGAAAGGCTGCGTTTGGAGGACACTCCCCGCTGGCAGGCAACGGCGATTACTGTTTCTCCCCCCCTAGTGGCCAGACACGCCATCCAGAGAGCCATATACCATGGGAGGCAGAGGCCAACGCACGGTGCAGAGCAACAAATTGGACAAATACACCTTTCTCAAAGACAGTGGCCCACAGACTGCAAAACCCAAAGATGTCACTCTGCAGGATGTTATGGCCACCCTGCACCAGATGTAAACATCTATTGGCACAATCTCCACCGACATTATGCTGCTGCGCGCAGATGTCTCCAAAAATGAACACCAGGATAACAGAGGTAGAAACCACCACAGCTGCTCTCTCCACAAACACAGCAAATCTGCAGCGGTCGGTGCCCCATTTGGAACTGGCGACCAGGCAAATGGCAGAAAAACTTGATGATCAGGAAGGCCGATCAAGGCGCAATAATATACGCCTGGTCGGGGTACTGGAAATTATCACAGCGCCGTCCCGGGATCTCTTCGTAGAGGACCTCATCGAAACTCAATTACAGCCACCTGGACTATCCAGCTTTTTCTCGCTGGAAAGGGCCCATTGAGTACCAGGGTGAAAGCCCCGACCAGTGGCACCCCTCAGACCCATACTGGCACGCATATTCAACTTCAGGGAACGGGATATGATTTTGCAGGTGGTGCACGTCACTCCTCCACTACAAGTGGACAACTGCACTGTGAACATCTATCCAGACTACACAGCAGCTGTGACCAAGTAACGCCGTAACTTTCTAGACATCAAGAAAGAGCTGCGCAACCGAGAACTTAAGTATGCAATGCTATTCCCAGAGAAGCTAAGGGTAGAGGCAGAAGGGAAAAGCTGGTTTTCACAACACCTGAGGATGCCCACAACTCGCTGGAGGGGTAGCGCCCACCCACGGGACCCAGGAGACAAGGACCAAAGCAGAAACAGCAACCCACGAACGCAGCGTTGACAGCAACAAGAGACGCGAAAGCATTGGCTGGCTCAGAACTACATGCCGATGACGACTCAATCTAATATCTCGCCTAGTGGTAGTTAAGAATCAATGGGGAACAAGCCCAATGGCAACGGCGGGAGGAACCGACACCAATGTACTTTGCTGCTGGGCAGTAATTGATAAGGGCTACGCTGGGTATCCTGCATGAAGGCACCAGAGACAGAGGCGGCTGAGACAGAGACAATTTTCTTTTTTGGAGGTAAACATTTTGCTGCAGTTGACTACAGGAACAGGGGACGACTTACAAAGATCGTTACGTAGCTCTCCCCCTCGCTCAAGTACAAAGTTATGGGAATTAAGCACTTTGCTAAGTTGGGGAGGCAGGTAGTTTTAAATCCACAGTGCAGGGAGGCAGGGAGGGAAGAATTCAGTTTAATGAGATATCGTTTTTTTCAGTGCAGAAACACAGGGGGATACTTAAAGGCATAATGGGTGGAAATATGACGCACATAGCACAATTCTAAAATTGGGATGGTACATAAGACGCTAATAGACAAATCGAGGAACGACCCAACCACGCAGACCCCTAGGGTGTCACACCTCCCTTTCACTGTGATGTCATGGAATGTAAATGGCCTAGGTTTTAAAATAAAAAGGGGATTGGTCTTCAATACCTTAAAGGCAAAGGCCTGGCTGTCATGTTGATACAAGAATCACACTTGGTAGACCTCGGCTTGTAAGGCCCTGGATAGATGGGGATACAAAATGGCGGTACACTCAGACTTTACCTCCGGCTCTCGAGGTCTGGGGATTTTAATTAATAAATGATTCCCACTAATACTGAAGGGGTCCTGGACGGATGCCCTAGGACGGTTTGCAGCGATAGCGTGTCAATGGGATGGGTGACCTTATAACCTAGTGTCCTCCTATATCCCACCAACGCTGCATCAGACATCCTTCCTGGCCCTGGGAAAGTTCCTATTATTGCTCCCTCAGGGCGAACACATAGTACGGGGTGACTTCAATGCCACGATGGACGCATCCATAGACAGAAAGCCCCCAAGAGACCCTAGCAGTACAAACCTTAAACTATTAGAATTCGCTTAATTGATTTATGGAGAGCACTTCACCCACAGGAGAGTCCATACACTTACCAATTGAGCGCTCACAATAGTCCAGGATCGACTACATACTTGCATTAGCAACTGGGTTAGAAAGGGTGGCTGAGATCTCCCACTTGCCGAGGGGTATTTCAGACCACTTGCCAGTGCTCATAACGTATGCATCACACACCCTGGGGCGACGCCGAATCTTTCCACTTTACCCGGGGTATCTCAAAAACCGCAAGATTGGGAAAGGTCTAATTCAAGCAACAGAGCAATATTTCACAGAAAAACAACACTCAGTTTCCTCTCCGACGATTCTGTGGGAGGCATATAAAACTGTGCTACGGGGCCAGGCCATCTCACTAGTTACTGAGCATTAACTGACCAAACGACAACAGATTGAGATGTAAGAACAGGGGGTATCCCAGGCTGTGGTTGACTACGCTACAGACACCAGTGAGACTTCAGCACACAAGGTGCGCTTACCGCAACAGAAATACAGGGCATATGCTTGAGAGTAGGCGAAATCCAAATTTACCAATACGCAGCACGCTATTTATGGATTAGGTGATAAAGCAGGCTCGACAGAGAAGAAAGAGCTAGCAGGTGGGTGGCACAACTCCAGCTGGAAAATGGATCCAGAACCTCAGACCGACAGCAAATAGTCGATACACTAGTGGCCCACTACAAACAGGTATATACGCCTCTGGCCTCAGCCACAATAAATGAAAACCTAGCCTTCCTGAAAGATATACAGATGACCAAGCTGACACCTGAGGCAGCGCAAACTCTAGAGACAGATCTGACCCAGATGAGTTTAAGTTAGCTATGGGGGCGTTGCACATAGGAAAAGCGCTAAGCCCAAATGCTATACCGGTGGAGCTCTATAAGAAGGCGGCACCACAGCGCCTACCACATCTGCTCAATATGTATGTAGATAGTTCGAAAAAAGGGGAGTTACCTGGAGATCAGCGCATGGCGACAATCGTTGCAATATATAAACCGGGCAAACCACAGCAGGAATGCATGTCATACAGGCCGATCTCCTTGATAAATGCGGAAGCGAAAATATTTGCTTAAGTGCTGGCCATGAGACTGCAGCCACAATCCAGATGTATGCCAAATCGAAAAACGGCACTTAACCTGAGGAGGTTGCATAGTGTCATGGTGCGCAGGACTACTATTGAAAGGGATGTGATTATTCTCTCTTTAGATGCCCTTATTGCATTCAACCTTGTCGAATGGCCTTTTCTCTTCGCGGTCCTCCGCCACATGGGATTTGACCCACAGTTCTGCGCATGAGTACAGCTATTGTACACGAAGCCCCTAGCGCAGGTAATTGTGAATGGCCGCATTTCGGCGGACTTCCCTCAGGGTAGCGGGACAAGACAAGTCTGTCCCCTGTCACCACTCTTCTTTGCGTTAGTGCTGGAACCATTGGCGGCATGGGTACGACAGGACCCGTCATCCGTGCTTTGAAATGGGCGGTAGGATGGGAAGACCACATCTTGCTATATGCGGATGACATATTATTATATCTAGCATCACCGGCACACTCTATTAACAGTCTACTGGATATATGTGCAGCATATGGGCGGCTATCAAGTTACACCATAAATTGGACGAAGTCACTCCTCTATGTAATTCATGGTCCCCCGCCACGGCTCCCGCGTAACTGTGAAATACAGATTACAACTGAAAAATTCAGATACCTCGGTATATACATAACGCACCAAAACGCACAGGTTATTGCAGAAAACTTCACACAGCCACTGGCGTATTTCCGCCGCAATGTCAAACATTGGCGCTCACTGCCACTCACGCTACTAGGCAGAGCAGCCCTCTTCAAGATGATGGCACTCCCCAGATTTTTATATGCCCTACAAAATACGCTATTTCCAGTATCCCCCTCATACTTTGCAGCGATAAACGCTGAGGTTGCCACTCTGCTGTGGGACGGAAAACCTGCCCGGATAGCCATGCATAACCTAGTGAGGGGGTGGTATGATGGTGCCATTGCCCTCCCCAATATAAAAATATATATTACTGGGCATCACAGCTCGCGGTAATAAATCAATGGCTTCACGCATCGCAAGATGACTCTGAGTTTCACATGGATAGACACCTCCTAGAAGCCGATGGGATTATGGGGACACTATACAACACATCCAGAAGGGCGGCCCTCACAGGTCCAACGGCCCCCACCGTCCGAAACTCGTTTGAGGCACAATGAATGATGGGAAGGGGTCATAACGCAGTCCACGCCATTGTGGGAAACCCAATGGCTCTGTAAACTGTGAAATACTAAAGGGTTCAGACAGTGGGACCTGATAGGTATTTCAAAGGTGGGAGACATATGGAAAATAGGCGAGGTTGTCCCGTTCGCTAAATTACAGACCACTTACGGGCTGGCACAGACCGAAACTTTCCGATACATGCAGATCAGACATGCACTAAAGGCAGTACTTCCACCAGGTACACAACTACCAGAGGCATTGCCGTTAGAGCACAAGCTTCTGACAGATCACCTGAATAAAAAAGCCATTTCCATGACATACCGGAAAATAATAAAATGGACCCCTTGACTGCCCTTAAGGAATGATGGGAGACAGAGGTGGGAACACTAGATGAAACAGATTGGCAGGACGCAATTGCGTCCCCAAAAGAGGTCGCGATTTCTCCTAAATTAAAAATGGTACATCTGAAAATTTTGCAACGCACTTACTACACACGACCACTTCTGCATAAATTAGGCACGACAGACACACCACTCTGCTTGAGACAATGGAGTACACCTGGCACATTCCTACACACGATCAGGCACTGCCCGACAATTCCTGGGATAAAGTCATGAACACCATTTCGCAGGTTACCGGGGTTACGGTTCCGCTGGAGCCAAAAAGATGTCTACTTAACATATGGGAACCTACAGACCTCAATCACACGGCTCAAGACTGGGCGACATTGGGTATGACGTTGGCAAAGCGAAATATAGCTCAGCACTGGGGATTGAGACAGCCTCTTAGCCATCGCCAACGGTGTTGGGACATCGATAATGCAATGATAGTAGAGATATCACTCTACATCCACAGGGGATGCCCCTGAAAATGGACTTGGGTATGGGGTGGGTGGAATGCTTTCCGAGGTAATATTTGCGAGCCTCCGCAGGTAGAATCAATGTCAGACGTCAGCGACTACCAGGACCAAAGCAAGGGTAATCTGCACAGTGATAAGACTTCGTATATGCTAAGTGAATAATGTGTAAGCGACACACTTTACTGCTTAATGTAAAAGATAATCAAGTCATGTATTTTACTTTGTCACGCCACACATGCCTCGCTGAATACCACTGCACTGCACCAAATGTAATATCTTAAAAAATGCCACCAAAATGTTGTTGTTTTTTAAAACAACCTCCACTGGTACCACCTGACCCCCTAACCCCCCCCCCCCCCCCACACACACACACACAATACCCCCATATTCCACCTTTAATCCCCCAATAAACCTATGGTAACTTTAAGGCCTGTCCCGGCCCTGAGCCCTGCAAGGAAAACTAAGAATGTCATCCTTACGAGGTGGATCAATAGGTTAATTGTGAAGTATGTTATTTACAGCGCTTGGAAATGGCAGAAGTTCGGTATTTAGCACTGTATGAAAAACATCTTAGACTGATCATAGAAGCCTGGAAACATTGTCATTGTTATGCTTTCCTCGTTTTGGGACGCAGGGGCGGATCGGCAAGGCGGGCATTCGGGCATGGGCCGAAGGGTCGGTGCCTCAGTGCCCTCTGTGGGCCGTTTTTTTCTCCCCTGTCCCAGTCCACAGAGAGTGGACTAGGAAAGGGGAGAAAAAAAACGGCCCACAGAGTGCACGGAGACAGACAGAGAAAATGAAAGCAGCCTTGCTGTGCGGCCGGACAGCGATTGTCAGCTGTGGCCTCTCCTTCACCCCTGCCCTGCCAAGCAATCAAGCTGAGGCTGGGCTGGGGAGGGGTGATTGTTTGCAAGAATCAGCCTCCCTGGGGGCCAGGTGTTTCTCAGGCCTTTGAGACATTTGCACCTCGGCCCCCCTGGGGCCCATGCAGCCCAGAAACGGTGTTAGTCTTAACACCTCGCCCACAGCCCTTCACATTCAGGGCATAGTGGGCGAGGAAGAATGGGTCTTGCTGTAGGGGCCAGGTGATGTTTGGAATTTTTTTATTTTATTTATTTATTTATGCGATTTTATATAGCGCGGACTTTACCCGAAGGTGTCAGAGCGCTTCACACTAGGAACAGCAAGAATACATGAGGAGAAAAATTACAAGTGGACAAATTACAAAAGAAACGTTAAGTTACGTGAATCAAAAGTGACAATAGTGAGCAACCAAAATACATGAGGTAGCAATCGGTACATTACAGGAGGAAAAAGTGATATGTGTGCAGGTTACAAAAGCGTACAAAATACAAGTAGAGGTATAATACTGCAATAAATGGCAGACACTCCAGCACAAGAACAAACGTTACGTAGGCAATGGTGGCACTTGTGCAAGTATCGAAAGCAAACAAAAGTGAGAGGTAGCATACAGTGTGATACCAGAGAAAAGTGACGTGTGCAAGTTACAAAAGGGTACCATACACAGGTACAAGGGTAATACTACAGTAAATGGTAAACACTCAAACTGCCAGAACACACTGGAAAGGCACTTCCCATGCACCAGCTTCACCTCAGCCTCCCCCTGGCTACCTGGCTACCTTGGATGACCCAGAAAGCTGTGTTTTGTGCTCCCCTGCCAGGACATTTTCCCGAGGCCTGGAGGGCTGATTAATTTACTATTTGCAGGGGCCTTACCTCTGTTCATGTGCTCCTGAGCTGAAGGTCTGGGGAGGTCTAAGTAGGTTAGTAATAGCAGGGGCTTTGCTGCTTTTCAGGTGCTCCTGTGTTGGAGGGCTGGAATATTTTTTTTTCAGAAAGGGGCCTTGCTATTTTTTTTAGTTGCTCAGCATGTAGGCCATTGGCACCTTGGCCCTGTGTCCTGTGCAAGAACAGTACCCTCCCACTTTCATTCCTTGTCTGTGCAAATGGTGTTTCATGAAAGGGCACGCCCCTTGAAAGTGGGCCACGCCCCTTAAATATGGGCCACGCCTCTTGAATGTGGGCCACTTTTTTGTCAGTGCCCGGGCCGAATTCTGATCCCAATCCGACCCTGTTGGGACGGCACAAAACGAATGTGTAAATCCCAGACAGGCTGGTAGACAGTGGATCACGTCCTGACAACCCTCGCTCACATGATCCGATTTATTTAGTCAATTAAAAGTTTGAGGAATTGGGCAATGAGGCGTTTTTCCCGAAGGATGCAATTCCTCAGAATGGTTTCGTCTTTGTTGCTGACTAGTGTCTTGCCTAATCTTTCTCACTCTTGGCGCAGAGCCATCCGTCACCGATGTCACGACATTTCTGCTATTTTTACGTCGATTTGTTCTGCTTCTACGACCCAGTTTTTTGGTGCATGTAAAGATTTGTAAGTGTTTTTAATTGATAGTTTTTAATTTTGCCGAATGTGCCTCGAGCCTCTCTCTCTTTTTTTACAAGAGCTCATAGAGGGAATTTCCAGTGTGAATGACGCCTCAATAAGTCTCAGCTGACGTCATCAAACCAAGGAACGTTCCAGAATGCTTATGTCTGGCGCTTGTTAATGAGCCGGGGTCCGGTAAAGAGAAAGGCTTTTCCTGCCCTGGCTGGCCGCCCTTTTCGAAAAACTTAAGGTTTCGATTCACCTGCAGCAAACCAACTGAAAAAAACAGTTTCTGATCCTTTTTAACGGGTATGGCAACAGAAGATGTATCTGCTGAGCCTGCAAGAAATCAGACTGCGCGAAGACTAGAAATGATGCATCCATTCATAAAAACCTCAACCGTAATATGAATGTGTTGGTCTGAGATTGTGAAAAATGTAGTCAGAATGGCACCTGGTAAACCTGAAGTTACAGTAGTTATTTTAGACGGATTAGGCAAGTTTCGTTATAATAAAACGTATGGGGTTCAGGAACCTAATACCAATCAGAGCGCTACGGAACCTCGCCAGGGGTTTGAAGCGCTATAAAAATATAATACAATCGGCCCACACAGAAAGAGCTCTGGAGCTCACAGGGGATAAAAAGGCGCACTACAAATATCTATCAGATCGATGGCAGAGGGAGGCGATGCGTTCTGGTAAATAAATGGCTCACTCTCGCCCAGAGAGTAATTGACAAAAAAATCGTGTGATTCCGGGCAAATTGTTTCATCTCCCTGTTCACCCAATTGTAAATATGAGCCATAGCAAGAACAGGCGTGCAAACATACAATATAAACCGTTCGTAAATGAGTCTCGCATAAGTTGTAGCTCTGAAGAGTTCTGTAGGCGCTCCCGGCTACCCCCTGCATCGCACCCTGTGCTCTGAGTTCTGAGGTCAGCCGGACCCTTCACCCAATACTGTTCTCTTCCCATTAACGAGTAAACTGTTCTCTTTACCCGTCGCTAACAATCACAGACAGTGGGCGTTTCTTTGTTGGATGTTGTCTGCTTGGTTTTGAGGTGTATGGGACCCCATTCTGTGAATGCCCCATAGGTGTAAATGCTACAGTTTAAATGTTTTCTGCCCTTTGCATCTAGTTCCTGATATGTGAAATAACTCAACTAAATAAAATACACCCTCCATAGGGGAACGTGAGTGCGAACATTGCGGCAGGCGGAAATCATTATAAGGAAGGACGTCTATCACCTGGACCGCAGGGGGGCCTCCTATCCCTTTCCCCCAGTGGCGTAATAAAACTACGGGGGCTCTCAGGCTCCTCCGCGCACAGTGATGGTGGGGGCGCCCTCGAGCTCGCCCCCTCCCGCACCGCGGGGGCTATTGTTACGCCACTGAACCCCCTCCCTCCCCCTTCCTCCCCCTCCCAGGTCCAAAGGAACTCAGACTGACACCGCGAGCCTTTGTTACACCCTGACCATCAACTCACTGAGCTGCCTCCATTTCGAAGCACGGTTTATAACACTTAAAAGTGATATTTTATTTCGGCCGAGACTACCCCAATCACACCTGCTTACTTACAAAATCCGTTCATATTAACATGCATTTCTAAATAATGACGTATTTTTATATACCGCGTCGTGCAACACTGCTGCCTCTTTTAGGTGACTTCATGTTTAAGGCCAACAAGGGAGCCCGAAGGAGTCAGCATAGGACCTCGGGGAACATGATTATTTGAAACAACAGTGGTCCCATGCATAAAACAATATTCAAAGAACAATAAATATAGACACAATGGATCTATATTAATTTGACATGTCCAGCCGGACAGAGGTCTCAATCTTTACTTCGTCAAGAATGAGAAACACGCATACCTCAGTGGTTATTTGAAACATTATTATTAAGGAATTCTTGTTTCTCATTCTTGACTAAGTAAAGATTGAGACCTCTGTCCGTCTGGACATGTCAAATTAATGTAGATCCATTGTGTCTATATTTATTGTTCTTTGAATATTGTTTTATGCATGGGACCACTGTTCTTCTTAGCGCCGACATGACATCCAAATTATCGACCTGAGAAGGATGGAAGGCTGAGTTGGTTTTCAAAGTATTCGAACTCATCTCCTACAGCAGCTAGAGTTTAACTCGCTGAGCAATTCTGAGAATTTAGATTCCAGCCAGCGATTATTGTTTGAGAGCTTATAGCTGCCACATATCCAGTGCTTGAAATTGAAAATTAGAAGTGCAGGTACTCTGCAGCAGAGTACTTGCTTGTTTCTGAGAAGTGCCGGTACTCTCCAATTAAAATTATTATATTTCTCCTGTGAAGTGCCGCTACTCTGCCTCTCAAAATAAAAAAAGTGCCGGTACTCGGTACCGAACTTTAGTAGTATTTCGAAAGTCACCCAGGCTGGTGGGAGCCCAGATAAGTCCCAACTGGCGCAGTCTCAGGTGAGACGCTGGGATGTCGTCCTTCGGTCTTTGAACCGTGAAGGTGCAGAGATCTCTCCGGTGCTGGAGTGCAGTACAAGGCTGACAGGGCACGAGGTGCCCGCGTCCTGATAGATTTATTTATACCTGCTTATCGGAAGTGGCAGGAATGCGAGCGACACTCGCTGCGCTGCCCCTTGAGAAATGTTCCCACCGGACACCGGCCGTGGGGGGGCCGGAGGCCTCGCCGCAGGGGGGAGGACAGAGCCGAGGCTGGAGGAGGAGCTCACCTTGACATCTAGCAGGGCCGTCCGAGCCTTATAAAAAGGCAGCCGAGAGGGCTCGGGCACTGCACTCAGGCGTCATTGAACCCGCTTCCTGCACGGACCGGCCTCCTACACTGATGATGAAAGTCCCGGCGCTGCTCCTGGCGCTGCTCTGCAGCCTGTGCTCTGAGGAAACCAGCGCGGAAGGTAAGACGCGCGCCGCTCTGGATTCTGCGTCTGTATCTTAGAAATGAAGTGACACAGTCTAGGCGCTATCCTTTGAATTCGTCTTTCCTCGTATCCCGCGCCATCTGGCCATGGCTCGAATAGTCGACTTTCAGAAGTTTATAGGGCATCATTTTTGACAGAAGTTGGCGGGTGATGCTACCGAGTCCAGTTTGCTATTTTCGGAAGAAGTCATATCATAATTTAATTCAGTCATGAGGTCAGTTATCGATCTGGTAAAGAGGAAAAGGAAAGTCAATGAAGTGAAATGTGAACGGAGAATTCCAGGTAGCCGCAGCAGGCGCACTGTCACTCTAAGCTATGTTACTAGAGTTTCCTGTCTCAGACGGAGCGCGCCGCATACAGTCACTAATAACGGTGATTCTTTTGCCCAAAATAAACGGCGCTCATTTTATTGATCAGGCTGGTTGCTCCCAGCTGATGGTTGGCACGGTTCTGTGCTTGTAGCAGTTTCTTTAACCCTTATATTTACAGAGTGTAAGAAAGTACACCACATTTCTCATATTTCCGTTGTGTACTTTTTATACAGAACTTTTCATTGTGTAGTTTTTATTTTGAGTTTCTTGCACCAGTCTAGCAGCTCCGCGGCTGTGTGAATAACGCGTGCCGCTATTACACACTTAATGGTACTCACTTTATCGACTTTAGAAATAAGGGCGGGGTCTAGGGGCTGGGAATTTATCCTGCTCCTCTCAGGGTGCACAGAGGGCATTGCACAAAGTTCGTAGACACAGGTGCAATAACTCGCTAATAGACTTACCAGCGGGTTCATTTTGTGTTCATAAATTGTAATTATGTTACAAACAGGAATAGGGGTAGCGTGGGAGTGGTCATTACCCGTTTCAAGGCGCTCGCTTCCTTCTGTTAACATAATTGCACAGTGGTGTAGAGAAGGTACCATGGAACCTGATTCGAAAAAATGAAATTGGGACCCACAGCCTGATTTGATTATGATAAACCACCAGTTTATGAAGTGGGCCCTGTGTCACTGCACCTGTTGCACTATTGAGAGCTACGCCTGTTGTTGCGCCGCTGCTGTGAAGTACTATCTCTCTATCATTGAAGGTAGAGCTAGTCCTCTGCTGTTGGAGGGATAGCAGTAAAGCTGAAGAGTACAGCTACTCCTGCATTAAAGGCATGCCAGCCCTGCTCAGAAGCACTGCACTGGTACTCTCATATTACATTGCTGCCCTAATGAATAGTGCTAGTACTGAAAGGGAGAGCAACCCTGCCGAGAGGTACTGGCGCTCTTGTATTACTGCTACAGAAGCTCTGCTGAGAAGTGCTGTTTATTTTGTATTTTATGTATGCAAGCCCTGCTAAGAAGTGAAGGCACTCTCCTATTCATTATATGCCAGCACTTCCGGGAGATGCAGGGACCCATAGTTTAAAAGTATTTCAGTCTCACTGACGTGTGATGGTTGTGTCCCATTACAAGTACAGCACCTCCGTTTCTCATTTCAAATACAGCAGTACTGCTGTGAAGTGCTGGCACTCTCCCATTAAAGTCTAAGCAGCCCTGCTGAGTAGTGATAGCACTCTCCTTTTAAAGTGATAGTAGCCCTGCTGAGTAGTGCTGGCACTCTCCTTTTAAAGTGATAGTAGCCCTGTTGAGTAGTGCTGGCACTCTCCTTTTAAAGTGATAGTATCCCTGCTGAGTAGTGCTGGTACTCTTCCTTTTAAAGTCATAGCAGCCCTGCTGAGTAGTGATAGCACTCTTCTAGCAGAGTGATAGTAACCCCGCTGAATAGTGCTAGTACTGTCCTAGCAAAGTGACAAAAGCCCTGCTGAGTAGTGATAGCACTCTCCTTTTAAAGTGATAGTAGCCCTGTTGAGTAGTGCTGGCACTCTCCTTTTAAAGTGATAGTAGCCCTGCTGAGTAGTGCTGGTACTCTTCCTTTAAAAGTCATAGCAGCCCTGCTAAGTAGTGCTGGTACTCTTCCTTTTAAAGTCATAGCAGCCCTGTTGAGTAGTGCTGGTACTCTCCTTTTAAAGTGATAGTAGCCCTGCTGAGTAGTGCTGGTACTCTTCCTTTTAAAGTCATAGCAGCCCTGCTAAGTAGTGCTGGTACTCTTCCTTTTAAAGTCATAGCAGCCCTGTTGAGTAGTGCTGGTACTCTCCTTTTAAAGTGATAGTAGCCCTGCTGAGTAGTGCTGGTACTCTTCCTTTTAAAGTCATAGCAGCCCTGCTAAGTAGTGCTGGTACTCTTCCTTTTAAAGTCATAGCAGCCCTGTTGAGTAGTGCTGGTACTCTCCTTTTAAAGTGATAGTAGCCCTGTTGAGTAGTGCTGGCACTCTCCTTTTAAAGTGATAGTAGCCCTGTTGAGTAGTGCTGGCACTCTCCTTTTAAAGTGATAGTAGCCCTGCTGAGTAGTGCTGGTACTCTTCCTTTTAAAGTCATAGCAGCCCTGCTGAGTAGTGCTGGTACTCTTCCTTTTAAAGTCATAGCAGCCCTGCTGAGTAGTGCTGGTACTCTCCTTTTAAAGTGATAGTATCCCTGCTGAGTAGTGATGGTACTCTCCTTTTAAAGTCATAGCAGCCCTGCTGAGTAGTGCTGGTACTCTCCTTTTAAAGTGATAGTATCCCTGCTGAGTAGTGCTGGTACTCTCCTTTTAAAGTCATAGCAGCCCTGCTGAGTAGTGATAGCACTCTTCTAGCAGAGTGATAGTAACCCCGCTGAATAGTGCTAGTACTGTTCAAGCAAAGTGACAAAAGCTCTGCTGAGTACTGCTGATACTCTCCTTTTAATGTGATAGCAGCCCCGCTGAGAAGTGCTAGTACTCTTCTAGCAAAGTGATAGTAGCCCTACTGAGTAGTGCTAGTACTCTCCTAGCAAAGTGACAGAAGTTCTTCTTAGTACTGCTAGTACTCTCCTTCTAAAGTTATAGTAGCCCTGCTGAGTAGTGTTGGCACTCTCATTTTAAAGTTATAGTAGCCCTGCTGAGTTGTGCTGCTACTTTCCTTTTAAAGTGATTTTAGCCCTGCTGAGTAGTGCTGGTACTCTCCTAGCAAAGTGACAGAAGTACTGCTGAGTAGTGCTGGTACTCTCCTTTTAAAGTGATAGTATCCCTGCTGAGTAGTGCTGGTACTCTTCCTTTTAAAGTCATAGCAGCCCTGCTGAGTAGTGCTGGTACTCTTCCTTTTAAAGTCATAGCAGCCCTGCTGAGTAGTGCTGGTACTCTCCTTTTAAAGTGATAGTATCCCTGCTGAGTAGTGATGGTACTCTCCTTTTAAAGTCATAGCAGCCCTGCTGAGTAGTGCTGGTACTCTCCTTTTAAAGTGATAGTATCCCTGCTGAGTAGTGCTGGTACTCTCCTTTTAAAGTCATAGCAGCCCTGCTGAGTAGTGATAGCACTCTTCTAGCAGAGTGATAGTAACCCCGCTGAATAGTGCTAGTACTGTTCAAGCAAAGTGACAAAAGCTCTGCTGAGTACTGCTGATACTCTCCTTTTAATGTGATAGCAGCCCTGCTGAGAAGTGCTAGTACTCTTCTAGCAAAGTGATAGTAGCCCTACTGAGTAGTGCTAGTACTCTCCTAGCAAAGTGACAGAAGTTCTGCTTAGTACTGCTAGTACTCTCCTTCTAAAGTTATAGTAGCCCTGCTGAGTAGTGTTGGCACTCTCATTTTAAAGTTATAGTAGCCCTGCTGAGTTGTGCTGCTACTTTCCTTTTAAAGTGATTTTAGCCCTGCTGAGTAGTGCTGGTACTCTCCTAGCAAAGTGACAGAAGTACTGCTGAGTAGTGCTGGTACTCTCCTTTTAAAGTGATAGTATCCCTGCTGAGTAGTGCTGGTACTCTCCTTTTAAAGTTATAGTATCCCTGCTGAGTAGTGCTGGAACTATCCTTTTAAAGTGATAGTATCCCTGCTGAGTAGTGCAGGAACTATCCTTTTAAAGTGATAGTAGCCCTTCTGAGTAGTGCTGGTACTCTCATTTTATTTATTTATTTTGAAGGTTTTATATAGTGCGAACAAGACTCTTTTGAGTATCAGAGCGCTTTACATGACAAGTAGAATATATACAGTAAATATTACAATATAGTGAACCACGAAATAAGTAAGTTATACATAAATTTAAAGGCTACTATCACTTTAAAAGGAGAGTACCAGCACTACTGAGCAGGGCTGCCAGAACTTTAAATTTGGTATAGTTCTATTTTAGAGTTTTTAGGTTTCACATCATGCATGTGTCGTCGGTAAAATATTTGGATAACAAAAAAAAAGGCCATTACTTGTCGTTGGTTGACTTCCCTGTCACTTTTGTTTCCTTGCTTCTTATTAGTTGGCAACTCCTGTTCGCCTCTTGCTTCTTCCTCGTGTTCTCTTCTGTGGAGAATGGACCTAGTACTGCTTGGTGTTTGAGGCCAGTGTCCTTCCACTGGCTGCGTGCTCCTGAAGGCACTTTTTCTTTACTGTTTGCCATGCACTGTATTGAAGTGCAGGCACTCTACAGTCCACCTCTCTCCTTCATGTTGCTTGTTCCCCTCTTCTCCCCCTGTACATTGCTTCTCCCTTCCTCTTACCCCACACCTCTCTTGTGTTTCTTCCTTGGCGCTTTTTTAGACGTATTGCACAGCATCACATTACTTACAGCAAAAAAGCGCTATGACCGATCAATGCTGGCAGCATCATGCCACTTGATTTTCTTTATTTATAGCCATGTTGAACAGCAGCCCACGCTACTGTGCAGCATGGCTTAAAGTAAAGTAAAAAAAAGCCCTGTCATGCAGTCAACGCTAGCGGTGTCATAGAGCATGTTTTACTTTTACTATAAGTCATGTTACATAGCAGTCTGCTCTGATATCCAACATGTCTGAAAAACACTGATGAAGTCTCACTTAGGCAAAACCTATTGGCTTTGCCAATGCTTGTTTCTGTAGCTCCGACAGAATTTTCCTACAGAAACTAACATGCGGAATCATTATTTTTGGACCCACCCTCATTTTTTCTTGCCCCACTCTTGAGGAATCACCCCAAAACGTTCTAGGAAGGGGCTAAGGTGGTTGGGATTTGGAAAGTTTTGTACAGATTTGTCAAATGGCACCAGTTATTAGCAAAACAAAAACACTCTTTCTTTGGGAACTCTGATCTAACTATAACTACACGGTGGTGACTGACAGAATGCGGCACACAGAAAGTGGAATAATGAAGATAAATAACAAATATTTCCCCTTGTTATGCTTCTCTGTGGTAGGCACACCATTTTTACGCAATTCAAGTTTAACTGCCTTTTTTAATTCTGGAATTGTGTCAATCCCACAGGTGGTTGAACAGGAACACACATGCTCCACACATAAAGAAATGTAACACAGCGTAGCGCAAGCCTCTGCGTTCCATTACATTTCCTCACAAAGTATTGCAAGGCCCCTTGCATGGCTTTGTAAATCCCATTTAAGTACATGCCTTGCCTTGTAATGACGTGCTTCACACAAGGACAACACAAGTTCATAGTAAACGTACCCGTAAAGGACTATCCCAGGCACCAAATCACAAACATTTTCCAATGAATGTGCACATATGATCAGACAAACGGCTGTCACTCATTAAGCAATAAAGCCAATGGCATAAATTAGTTAACCATTGCCCCATGCAGTTCTGCAGCCTTTATCTGCATAAGCCTTTCCACAAGTCAACCAAGGCCGGACAGGCTACCGGGCATTTTGGTGTGCTGCCTAGCTGGGGTCTAATTTCGTTGATGGGGACCTGCGTGTGCTGAACAAAGTTCGTTTTGCTTTTTTTATTTCAAAAGGCACGCAGGTCTCCATCAACGAAATTAGCCCCAACAGCAGAGAAATTAGCCCCCACATTTGCAGCACATAAAAACGCCCTGAAGTCAACTCACAGACATACAGTAAACTTTTTTTTATAAATATACAGAAAATGTTCATGCACTGCAGAGGTCTGTGTCTGTAACCAGAGAGCCACAGTACTGAATCCTCGTTGGTACATTGAAGACTAGTGACTTATGTAAGTTTAGCATTGTGAGGCCCCAGCCTGTGACAGAAAACACTGACTATGTAAGTCATTATTTTAAACTTTCATTACAAGCAGAATAAGATAGTCTGCTACAAAATGCATAGAAAAGTTTAAGCTAAAAAATGTGCTTTGAAAATATAGATTTTAGGAAAACCGGGACTGTAAGGAGTGCACTTTTTTATAACTGTCTTTCAAAAGAACACACTTTACAGCTTAGTTGGTAACTCCCCTGAAATACCAACAAAAAAGAATAAATCTGTGATATCAGGAAGCTTCAAGTGATTCCATCAATTAAAGCCAATACCAGCTTCCAAGTACCCTTTACATTTGCAGATTGACCAGTTAAGCACATTTACATTTCTTTCAGGCAGCAGCTCCCGGGATAAGAAGGCTTTTTTTATCTGCCTGCTCCTCTTTCAGTTTCACAGCACAAGAGACTCTTGGCCTTACACCTCAGCTGAAGCCTTTTAACTGTCAGACTTAACCTTCCCGGGACGATTGTCTTTTCACAAAAAGTAGGGGAACTACTTTTCTTAAATTTAAAAAGTATGGATACGTTGTGCTCCTCAGATCCCAGTGACTGTGACAATGGGTATATGTTCATATAATACGATATACGTAACTTCCCTAAACAGCATAACAAAGATTATAAATGTTTAAATCTTTACCTCGAGAGTTTATCACAAAGTTAACCAACACCAAAACCCTTGAGTCATGTGGTTATTTTGTGGCTCCATGTACTAAAATACATGCCTGCAAATTTTACCAAAGTACAATGACAATCCACCCTTAAATGCCTATTGGCTTTAACATTCTTTTCACGATAAATACGTCAGGCCTACTGCCTCTGTCCTAACTTTTCCATAACAAACAGATCAGACCTATAGTTGTGATAATTAGCTTATCACCATATTCAGCTCAGCCCTTCTGTGTTGAGCATAAGCTTCCCACCACACCAGAACTGCAATACAAGCAAGGGATTCGCCAGATATTTGCAACACCTCCATATTTGAACCATACCACAAATGTTACCAGGTTAGCGAAGCCCAAACCTCCCTATAAGAGTCCCTTCCACCATCCCGTCCAACCATATACCCTTCCTTTCACACTTCCATTCACCCACTTATTCATACACTCGTCCATCTAGGATTCTATCCATACACCTATTCTTTCCCCCAGCAATCCTTCCATGCTTTGAATTCATCCATTCACTCATCCATTCTTGCAGCCCTCCCTACAATCGCCCTTCCAAATGTTCTTTCACCCTTCTAACCCTCATTCATTTATCTACCCATCTATTTATACTTTCACATTTCCATCCATCTATTCATTCAACCATCCATCCAACCAACCACCGATCCACCAATCCATCTGTTCATCCATTCATCCATGTTTTCTCCCTAACCAGCCCATTCTTTCTATTTAACGTTTGGGCAGAGTCAACGCCCCTCTCTTTGCAGGGCTTCCTAAACCCCTTTATTCGGTTGACCACATAAGGCCTCCAACATCTGCACAGTCAAGCCGCACCTAGCGAGTGTGCTCTGCTCCTCAGTCTGTCAGCAGCTAAAAAAGGAGCCTAAAAGGCTTTGCTTCATCTTGGAAGTAAATGTTTAAGATTTCCGGACGGCTAAGTTTGAAAAAAAAATAGTAAGATCCATTCCAAGCTGCGAAGAAAGGACAAAAGGAATTTGCTCCACCATGACTCTGTGAAAAATGTTATGAAACGTGGTTCGTTTTCTCCATTTCATGTTAGACAGACGGCACCAGTGGCCTGAACACATGTTTCATGCCTGGAAGCTGCCTTGTTTAACACTGGGCCTCTGTCCTGGCGTCAGTGGACATCGGAGCGGCACGCGAGGACACCTGCACCGCAGGACTGAGCGCGAGCTAATGATTAGCAGCATCCCATTAAGGATATCTGCAGGGAAAAATGTGTCCTTGAGCCCGCTCTGGAGCCTGCCAGTGAAGGATCCGACAAGGCCCCGCGCGCTCCGGGGCGGCCCGCCCCCCACGGCCCTGCTCATCCCCCACCGCCCGGACCTCTGGAGGGCTCCCATCCAAGAGCTCGCCCTGGGTTCTGTCGGGAAAGTAGTTAGGCGGGTTCATGTGCCTGCTGCGGCTGAGCTCCGTGCTCGCCGCCGTGCACGTCACCTGTTTGATTGGTGAGGCCGACATAGCCTTTCAACTTTCTGATGTGATAAAATGAGTTTCCTTGCGTTCATTGACACCTGATTTTTACAGCTCCATAAAGATGCAAGACTGCGATAGTTAGCGCTATATGAAACGTTAATAGCGGCTGGTGAAGGGTGCACTTCTGCCTTCTTGCATTCCTTTGGGTGCTTTCAGTGTCGGGTTGTGTTTTAGTATTGTGTCACGTGATTGACGCACTTACAGTAAGGCGCTGCTGAGGCCGATAGTATTAAATGTACATTTCTTGAGCCTCTACCGTCTTAATTATTTTACTGGGTTGAGGTGAACTGTTGCTTGAAAGAGTCATCTATGCCCTCCACACCTTAAATTAAATTAAATTATATTTTAAATAATTGGTAATATATCAACTTCAGTGTTGGATTGTATCAGTCGTAGCAGAATGAATGGCTGAGACACCCCTGACGACATTCCAGTCCGTGATCTGCCAGTTACATGCATGTCGCTACAGCAAGCGCTCAACCCACCGTGCTGTTCCACCATCTGTCTGTGCAAGCACATCCCATGCATGCCCAGGCCCTGGACTCGCAGGGACTGGACTCTGCAGATAAGACTTTCTCTTCCGTCAATGAACAGCTAAATTGCCAAATCACTGTTGTTTTGGGCGCCACTCCATAAGATATAAACTGTTTGCTTTAAGAAGCGCTGAATATTTACTGTACTCCTCCGCACTCGGACCGCCGCATGCTTTCCCTCATCACTTGGCGGTGGTGGACTTTGAAGTTTCACTCGTTAAAGGGCCAGTGTCGTTTAATTGAAAAGATATAAGCAGGTCCACGGGAATTATGCGGCAAGGAAGGATCAAATTATGCAGCAGAGCTGATTGAATCATGTGGCGAGAAAAGGTAAATCACGTGGTGTAATGCGGCATATGTTGAAGCAGTATTACTTCACTATATTGCCACTTTTAATACACTCACCACCAATAAACTCCACCCAATCCTGAATCTTAAAAACGCTTCACCGCCTCCAAACTCCACCCATCACTAAACTCTAAAAACCCTCCCAAGCTTTAAATATCGTACATCCGGGATTTTAAAAAACATTAAAAATCCTGACATTCCACCCATCCCTGAACCCTGAAAACCCCTCACAACCCCTAAACTGTTATCCCTCAAAGCTCCTTTTTACATTTTTTTTAACATCCTTTTCCTTTTGCTGCCTCCAATGCCTGCCTCGGTGCTCTCCCAGCAGTCTCTGGGAAAGCAGGCTCCCTATCCAATCAAGACCCTGCTCTCATGCTATGAGAGCAGCTCCAAGATTGGTCTGATGTGCTAGGTCTTCTGATCATACAGTCTCTGGGCGCCTGCGGCTTATAGAAATGCGCATGTCCGTTTAGCCGACCTAAGACGGCCGGCCAAACTTACATGGGCACTTTTAAGTGCCCACTACTCCTCCCAGCCTGTCACGCCCTACACGCATGCCTAAGACAGTCACAGAAAAATGAATGAAGCAGCATTTATTGAGCGCATGGCTACCCAGGGGCGTCCCAACACTAAGACAGTAGCTGAAAACGACAGCGCAGCATACTTAAGGGAAGAGCCAGGTCTTCAATGATTTCCAGAAGGCTAAATGGCCAGTTTCCCTCCGTAGGCAGAGGGGAAGGGTATTCACAGCGTAGCAGCATTGTAGGCGAATGGGCGGCCTCCACTTCTGGCCCTCTTAATCATGGGAACATAAAATTAGGTTTTATTATCATTTTATTTTTCTTTGACTGACGAGTTGCGCAAAGCTTCTCCGCCCTTATGAAGGAGCCGCCCCTGCTCTCAACCCGTTTACTTTATTTTATTTATTTTATTTTGAGAGTTTTATACAGCGCGAACAAGATCTTTGCAGATATCAGAGCGCTTTACAAGTAAAAATACAAAGTAAAAATACAAGGTAAGAAGCGTATATACAAAGTAATATATGAGGTAGTTAGGTACAAGGTGCTAGTTACATGGGTAGGTCAAAGGACATGAGGTAGGTCACAGGTGTGGTAGTGTAGGTACACTGAGTATAGACAAGCAATTGTGTCAATAGCATAAAGTGCAATAACAAGGAGCATATACTTGCTTAGGCGTGTTTAGAGTATATAGAGTTTAAAGGTGGGCCTAGTTGAGGTGGGTGTGTGCAGGATGTATAGTCCCACAGGTGCGACAGTAGAAGGGAAGTAAGGATCGCTGAGGTGGAGAGGGTAAAGTGTGCAAAGTCAAGCAGGTGCGTCAACAATATAACAATATACATAATCAACCAGGTGCATCAAACATTATAACAAGATACAAAGATTGAGCGTATACAATTACGTAATTCGATAATACAGGGTACAGATTCATGTGATACTCATGTGACATTCATAGTGATACGTAGAATAGGTCATGTGTATTTTGCCATGAGGATCGCTTTAACTTCCTTCTTAAAGATTGTGTTGGAGGAGATGAGCCTTGTTTCAGGAGGGAGTGAGTTCCAGATCCTGGGTGCCATACCTGAAAAGGAGCGTTTATACGTTTTTTCCTTCCGAAATCTTCGAGGTTTCAGCAAAAGATTGCTTGTGCTCCTAGTAGTTCGGGAGCCACCCGAAATTGTCAACTTTTGAGTGAGGTAGGCGGGTGAATTCAGATGCACAGCCTTGTGTGTCATGCATGCGATTTTCAGTTGAATTCTGGCTTCAAAAGGTAGCCAGTTCAGTGATTTAAAGTCCGGGGAGATATGCAAGTGTTTTTTTGAGCCTGTGACGAGTCTCGCTGCGGCGTTAAGGGACGCTCTTAGGGGTGCCGTTGTAGTTAGGGGGAGCCCGCAGAGGGCGGTGCTACCGTATTCTATGTGCGGGATGACTATAGATTGTACTGCAGTTTGGAAGTCTTTGGCCGGAAGGAAGGGTTTAAGTTTTCTCAGGGTATTGATTTGGAAGTTCGCTCCTTTGGTTGCCTTGCTGATGTGCTGCTGCATGTTGAGATTGGTGTCAAGTGTTATGCCTAAAGATTTTGCTGAGTCTACTACGATGGGCTGTACATTTAGAGCCGTTAATTGCTTAAGCCATGTTTGAGCCGTGGATATTTTAGCGGGAGGTGAGATCAGGAGGAACTCGGTCTTCAGAGCATTGAGTTTGAGGTGATTCTCTGCAAGCCAGGATTGGGTGTTTTTGATCATGGTGTTCAGCAGCATGATGTCCTTGGGAGATTGTATTTTGAGATAAAGTTGGGTGTCGCCGGCATACATGTGAAAGTGCACATTAGAAGCCTGTAGCAACGTGGTGAGAGGTTCCATAACTAGGTTGAACAGTGTTGGGGAGAGGGAGGATCCTTGAGGGACGCCTAGCGATACCGGTACCGGAGAGGACAGCAGGTTGTTGCTTTTGATTCTTTGTGTCCGGTTGTGTAGAAATGAGGTGAACCACTTTAGAACAGTCCCAGATATGCCCATTCTTGTGTTTAACAGTTCGAGTAAGTTCTCATGTTTAACTGTATCGAATGCTGAGGAGAGATCCAGAAGGATGAGGAGACAGGTATCGTTTTGGTCTAGGATTTGGAGGGCATCGTCCACTATGTGAGTCATGGCAGTTTCGGTACTGTGCCCTGCTCGGAAGCCTGACTGATGAGCGTTTAGGAGATCAAACTTATCTATGTGTTTAGTCAGTTGTAGTTGTACGCATTTTTCCAACAGTTTAGCGAGAGTGGGAATGTTTGTAATAGGGCGGTAATTGTTTAGATCAGTGGGGTCTGCTGTTGTTTTTTTTAGTAGCGGTGTGACTTGCCCTACTTTGAGGGCGTTGGGGATGGATCCTTGTTGAAGAGAGCTATTGATAATCTTAGACCAGAGTGGGAGAAGCCAAGGGGAAAAGTCTTTTACAGCGTTAGCAGGAAGGGGGTCAGAGAGGTGATTGGAGGGTTTCAAGGCGCTGAGCAGTCTGCCAATTTCTTCTACGGAGTAAGTGTCAAAGGATGACCAAGTAGCATTGTTCTTTGGTTGAGGTATTGCTGTGTGTCGGGGGTTGGAGTACAGGATAGCGTCATTGAGGAGATCGCTTCTTATTCTCTCAGTTTTTTGGATAAAGAAGGCAGAGAAGTCTTCGCAGGAAGGAGAAACGACCATGGAGCTGATTGTCTGGGGATGCTCTTTGGATTGTGTTCTGACCAACTCAAACAGCCTTCTTGGACGGTTTTTAGCCTGGGCGAGCTGGAGGCTGAAGAAGTCTCTTTTTGAGCGTTTTATTTTCCTGAAGTAGGCGTTTCTCTGTTTCTTTAGACTTTTTAGGTGCACTGCAGAAGGGGCTGACCTCCAGGTGCGCTCTGCCATTCGCATCGCTCGTCTATCCTCATTGAGGCTTCCGTCATACCATGGGTTGGAAGTCTTCTTGGACGAGACTCTTTTCAGTTGCATGGGCGCCACCTCATCGATTATTGTGGACATAGTATTGAGATAGAAGTCAGTCAGAAGTTGAACGTCTGTATCGCCGGGAGGGGGAAGTAGCCTATTGCAGCTGTTAGGTGGTAGGGTGTTTGGGTTGAGTTTCTTCCAGTCTCTTTTCCACACTTTGTGCTTAGGTGGTTGAACTGAGTTAAGTCTGTTTTTTTCCTTGATGATGAAGGAGACAATATGGTGATCTGACCAGTCACAAGGTTGGATTGACTCCAGTTGAATAGCGCCCTCTTTGGAGATGATGAGGTCAAGGGTAGAACCTCTCTTATGGGTCGGGCTGTTGCATATTTGGTTGAGATCAAGTGCGTTGAGAAAGCTTTTGAGGCTGTTTACCACTGTGTCACTGTTGTCATTCCAGTGGAGATTGAAGTCGCCAAGGAAAATTTGGGTGTGCTGTCGTCCTGAGTTGGCTGTAATTGTATCCATGAGTTGTTGGACGAAGGAGAGATTGTCCCCAGGTGGGTGGTATATAATGTGTAGTGAGCATACCGGTTTGCTTTCGCTGTTGATATCAAGGCAGAGGTATTCACAGGAAGTAAGAGAGGAGACGGTCACTTTGGAGACTGAGAGGTTGCTTCTGTAGATGCAGGCAATTCCACCGCCTATCTTTTTGTCCCTGTCAAGTCTAATGATACAGTAGTTGGGAGGGACTAGGATATCCAGTATAGGTGTGGAGGAATCAGACAGCCATGTTTCAGTCAGAATGGCTAGGTCCAGTTCCAGGGACATGATGAGGTCGGCGACCTCCATGGAATGTCTTTGGGCCGATCTGCAGTTGAGAAGTATGCATTTAAGGCTAGGGGTGCAAAGGGTGGAGGATGATTCCAAAACGGGGGGTATATTAGTGAGGTTGTTGGGGACAGTGCCTCTGTTGTTATCCTTTTGGTGCCTGAGGTGGTTGGATATAATCGTTGGGATGGACATGTTGTTGGTAGCTAGTGGCTTTTGGGGAGCCGGGTCGTAAGAGTGGAGAAGGGTGTGTACGTCAAGGTCAGAGATCGTGTTGGTGGTGCGTCTGGGGCGATTGGTGGTATTGCAAGAGGGGGTAGAAGTCCAATGTGGGGAAAGATGTGTGGTGAGGCGAGTAGGAGGTGTGGAGGACTTGTTGTTAGGTGTAGAAGAAGGAGGAGTATTGCGCTTGATAGTACTGAGATTGCAATTGTTCTTGCGATTGTTGGTGTTGCGAGGGGGGATAGAGGTCCGGTGTGTGGAGTGTTGTGTGGTAGGGCGGGTAGGCAGTGAGGGGGACGTGGTGTTAGGTGCGGTAGGGGTCTTTCAATTGGAGAAGGGTGGACATAATAATGTCCAAGGTGATGATGGGCGCGGTGTTGGGGGAGGGTACTGGCGCTTAACCGGCGAGTACGTTGACAGGGGGCAGTCCGGGTGGAGAGGCGGAGCTGATGTGGGTGTTGGGGGCGTTAGCGAGAGGATAGGTGTTATTGGGAAGCGCATCCGTGCTAGGGGGGGAAGGGAATAAGGGGGCGATGTGAAGGCTGGCTGTTGTGGGGGAGGAGGTGGAATATTGAGGAGTGAGCGAGGGGGGTGGGAGGTTGAGGGAGGGATGCAGGCTAGGCGTGGCGGGAGTGCTAAGTGTGGGGGGGGGCTGAAGTCGGAGAGAGAGTCATGTTGTGTGGGGTGCCATTGGGGGAGGAGGGGTGCTCTGAGAAAAAATGTGCGGGGGAAGGTACGGGAGTGCAGAGTGTGGGGGGGGAGACAGGAGGATGAGCGGAGGTGCGGAGGTTAGTAGGGGGGCTGGGAAAGCGAGTGGTGTGTGGAGGGACCAGGTCTATGTCTGTGTATGAGGGGCGGGGAGGGTTAGCTGAGACGGGCAGGTGATTGATTGTGGAGCAGGGTGTGAAGGTGAGGTGCGTGTCTTCTTGCTGCTGACCTGGGTTAGGAGAGTTAAGGGTGGGAGCTGTGACGTTAGGAGAGGTAGGACAGGGGGTGATATGCGTGTAAGTCCGAGGATTGGAAAGGTGCTCTTTGAGAGAGGGGAACATGTTGTCGAGTAGTTCCAGGTTCCTGTCTGTCGCTTGAATTAAGACAATCCCGTTGTTGTATATAGTGACGGTGGTTCTGCCTGGGAGGAGTTGGGACGATGTGATGGAGAGTGTTAGGCCATGTGCGGATTTCCTGGAGGTGGAGACGGTGAATGGGGTGAGGAACACTTTTTTCCATTGCGCTCTACGTGTGGTGTGGAAAATGATGTCGGTGTTCAAGGGTCCATTGACCGTTGAGAAGTAGGTGTCGGCAAAGGGTGTTTCTGGGTGAGACCTAAGGAAGTCGTGTTTAAAGCGTTTAGTAGCTTTTTTGGTGAGCACGGGAGGGTAGTTTATTTTATATGTGTGTTTGCCGCTGAGCTCCATGTTGGTATGGTGGCAGTATAGCGCAGGGGTTGGTGAACCCTAGTGATATGCCGGAGCAAGATGCACATGCAAACACAGCAGGTTATCAGGATCAGGGATGGCACTAGCGGGCAGAAAATACACTAGTGAGACGACAGGCATATGTGCAGTCGATGCATTACCTGAAGGACAGGTAAAGTGAATACAGGTGAGTACAGGTAATGCAGTGCGGTTGCAGAGTTGTGTAAAGTGGTAGTGCAGAGTACAATTGGAGGAATAGTTCCGGGACATTATAGACCACCAACTGGTGCAGGATGCAGCATTGCGCAAAGTAGTGCAGAGTATACTTGGAGGAGTAGTTTTGATAAAAAATAAAAAATAATATAGACCTACACTATATGAGGTAGCAGACGGTGAATTACCGGGGGATAACAGTGAGAAATGGGTGCCGGTTGCAGAATTATGTAGAGTAGTGCAGAGTACAGTTGGAGGAATAGTTCTGATAAAATATAAATCTATAGATAAAATATACAAATATAGAAATAAACAGCAGAATACACATGCAAACAGTCGGTTACAAGACACAGATAGGTGTGCATCAGAGTAAAGTAGTTGGGCTTAGTCTAAAGTGGTAAGTTCTTAGTGTCAGTTTATAAAGAGAATTAGTCAATAGCCCAGCGATACTGACTAGTCCAAGATGGCGGCCCGAGAGGAAGAGACTCGTCACAATGGCCGCCACATAGAGGGGGGAAGAAAAACATTAGTCCTCTGTTTATTTTGGTTGCTTTCTGAGCCGGGAGGGCAGTTTCACTTGCATGCTCGAGGGAGCCTTATCTTAAGGAGCCTCGTGGCCACAGGAGGTGATTTATTGCCTTAGCTTTTGAATCTTGGACCCCCGCCATTTTAAACAATGGGTTTTTGAGTATTACTGTCGGCATAAGCACATAAACGAGTACCTTTAAGGACGCTTGCTGTAGAACCTGCACTATCCAACCGTAAAAGTGTCTTCATTTATTCACAGCACGATAACAGTAGGATTGTCTTCCTTTATTCTCAGCAAAGTACCAGAAGAGTGACTTCATCAGTGCACCGGTAGCCGCTTACCGCATAGGATAACAGCGCTGAGCTTACACGGTAGAGAGCACTCCTCGCGGGGTCATTGGAGGTTGTTTCCCTGCTCCGAACGTTTGCGTTCCACTGCGGCGGCCATTTTTGTTTTTAGGTGGTTCGTTGGAACGCACGCCGTGGCTGCAGATTTTCTTCTTTATTGGCCAAATACCAGGCTATTGTCACCAATGCGGGTATCCGCTTGCACCCCAGGTATCTCTATCCGGTCCGGTGAAGGGAGACCGGTGCAGGGGGGAGGGGGTGAGCTTCAGGACGCCGACCCTCCGAAGGTTCGAGGCTCCTCGGGCGCAGGAGCCCTTCAACCGATCCTCAGCTCCGCTGCAGGGGTGGGGGAGGGGTGAGCTTCCGAAACCACAACAACCCCCCGTGGGCACGAGACTCGTCGGGGGCTAGAGCCCTTCACAGGATCCACAATCCGGTGCCGGAGCGGGTGAGCTTCAGAGCGCCGACCCTCCGCAGACTCGAGACTTCCGAACCAGTAGTCTGCAGGCGTCCGTTGAGAGTGAAGATGTCTCCAGGTGACCCAGGCTGAGACGGACGGCTCCAACCATCCACCGGATAAGGTAGGAGAACTATAAGATGCTGGTTGCAATCCTGTTACTCTCATGCATTCGGTTCCCCGGAGTGGTGGGCGCTGGCAGGGATAAATCCAACAAGAGAGATCCCAAGCACCAGGAGCTCTTAGCAGGCTCCTTCTCCGGTGGCCATTTTGACCAAGGTCAAACCCATCCCTCAACATACAAACCCTTTCCGATACCTGAACTCCATCCATCCCTGACCCCTGTAAGCCCTCATCACTCCTAAACATCACCCATCCCTGAACAAAAAACCCTCAATACCACTAAACTCCACCTACATTTACTATAATTTTGGATTTTTCCTTGAAACTATCCTTATTTTAAAATGTGCCCTCTATTTTTCAGTTTAAGATAGCTATGTGAGTTAAGTATCTGCTCCAGAGATCTAGGGGGCATATTTACAAGACCCTATCGTCACAGGAACGTCACTTTTAGGGCAATGGGTGTTACAGTGGGCGTTCCACTACAACACCGATTAAGGTTGACTCTGCCCCATATTTACGAGGGTGGCGTAAATATGGGACAGCGCCAAAATGAATACAAAAAAACAATGATCTTAGCATGGCACAACAAGGAGAAAGTATTTATTTCTCCTCATGTTTAATGTTTCTATGTGTGCTGCATTATGCAGAACACATAGAAACAGCAAAATGCCATGTATGATTGTTTATGTGCAGGAAGGTTTCACTTACAGCACATAAACAATCATTTTCAAAATGACAAGTCGCAACTTCTATGTGTGTTGCACAAAACAGCACATATAGAAGTTACAAATCTGCTTTTAAGATTATTTATGCGCAGGAAGGGACACCTTCCTGCAGATAATCATTCCCGCAACACAGGTACCCTTGCACTATGGTTCTCTAGGCAGCAGTCATTAGCGCCATCTCAGGGGGAAACACAGAGCTAAACCATATTTGTTGTAAATACAGTGCAACCCTGCGTTTTTAAAGTGGCGGAGTATGGCGTTAAGCCAAGAAGGCTAACAAATATACCCCTAAATGTCTTTGTGGATGCCAAGCAAGAGAGGTTATTAAATGATTCCTGTTGTGATGTTGACACAAATAATTTTTGAATGAGCCAATTCACATTTCATCTTGGCTGTGTGCTATGTAAAGGAACGCACTATAGAAATGGTGTTTCAGTTATCCAGATCTAATTTAGGATTTCACAGAGAGAGAACACAGTCAGTCGACATCTGGCTCATATCACAGTTGAAAATGTAGAAGTGAAAAAGCACTTCGGAGTATGGACAATACTTTTAGACCCAGATTTACTGATATTTTGCGCCAGAGTTGCGTCACTTATTTGACGTAGCCCAACACAAAGGGGCAGATTTGCAAGCCCCTTGCGCCACTTTTGCGTCACTTTTCCCATGTTAAAAGTGACGCAAAAGTGGCGCAAGGGGCTTGTAAATCTGCTGCTGATGGCGTGTAACCCCAAAAGAACTAAAAATACTGAGAATGCAAATAAATTTAGAATGATTACCAAATTCTCGGAAGGGGCCAATGTTCTGAGAGGGATTCTCTCAAAAAGCTGGCATATACTACGCACAGATCCAATAATTGGTTGTGATGTTCCTGAGAGACCACTCATCACATTCCGCAAATCACGATCTATAAAGGATATGGTAGTCCATAGTCACTTAACACCTATGAAAACAACTGGACAAGGCACCCTGAAAGAAATGGCGGGGTTTTTCCCGTGTGGAAAATGCCGCGCATGTGAGCATAGCAGACGAGTACTCTCCTACTCCATTCCAGGTGTAACCCTACCGAAAAAGATCAAACATTTCATTACGTGTACTACACCATATGTGGTATATTGTTTGATCTGTCCCTGTGGTCACAAGTATATAGGGAGCACGATCAATGGGGTAAAAATGCGAGTTTTAGAACATCAACGGGCCATAATGAATAAGGATGTATCTTACCCTGTGGCCAGACATTTTGCCCAAGTCCATCAGAGTAATCGGGAATTACTCCAATTCTTTGGTTTGGACCATGTACCATCTAACCCTAGGGGAGGGGACAGGTTGACACGCTTACGTAGACTAGAGTCACGACACATCCTAGATATGCAGACAAAACAGCCGGGTGGGCTTAACATCGGAGAGGAACTGGGTGTTCACCTGGGAAAATGAATATGTTTTCATTTAGTATAATGAAAGGGGCATGTGGTGTCCGCATACAGATGACAGACGCCAAATGTCAATGTTAGGAAGAACCTTTATTTGCTCCCGAAACAACTTCCAACATAAACGACCTCAGCCACAGCAAGCGCCCTGCAGGTGACACTTCAGGTTCCGGGCGTTCAACTTAGAACCTTGGTCGCGGTGACATTCGGCATGACGTCACCGCGAGTCGTTCTAATGTGAGCTGAGCTACCGGGGGGAAAAGGAAGTAGTGGGAGATACCACACATCCCCCTCCCTTGCGGAAACAAGCATAGAACATTAAACATTTTTACCAGATAATACAGGCGGATTACATCATTACATATTGTTCAAAATGTCTGGGTGGTCTGGTCATTCTCAGGCTACTTCTTCCACCAGGTTGGGGGTCCGCCTCCCGTTTCTTGGGAGAGGGGCCACTGTTCCCTTCGGAGCCGTCCTCCCCAACACTGCCTCTATCTGAACCTTGACCGGGTGGGTAAAACTTCACTACTCTCCCCAAGTTCCAAATCTTCCCTTCCTGGGTCTTAATGGCATTCCTGAATAACTTAGTGATTTTGGTGGGCCTACTGTATCCTGATTCACTTGCCCTGCCAGTGGGTGTCCTGATTTTGACGTCATCACCTACTTGGAACCCGGCCTCCCGTGTGGAATTAAGCCTGTCGAATCTTTCTTTCCTCTCCCTCGTTGCTCTTTCCTGCCTCACTAACCCTTCCGCTTCTTTGGAGTGGTCTGACCAACCCTTGCGCCACCCCATCCACCCCGGAGACAGTTTGGTGTTGGGTATCCTTCCTCGGAGCATCTCGAACGGGGTAACACCCGTCGTCTGGTGCGGGGTGAACCTATACGCTTCAATGCGCCTCCACACTTCTTCTTTCCAATTCATGCCGCTGGCCTTGGCTAACTGGATACTCTCCTTGAGGGTCTTATTAAAACGCTCCACCATGCCATTAGTCTCTGGGTGGTACAGGGCGCACCGTTTGTGCGTGATTCCTCTCTCTCCCAGGAAATCCTCCATCTCTTTCGAACACAGTTGTACTCCATTGTCCGTGAGCAGACTGCTGGGTAATCCTTCCTTCTCGAACAGCCCTTGAAGGAACTCGATGACAATCTTGGTTGTGATTTCGCTCACCAATTTCACTTCCGGCCATCTGGAGTACAGGTCCATGAGCACCAGGATATATGGCGTGCGCACCTCTCCTGTCAATGGACCGACGATATCCAACGCCAACTCTTCCCAGGGTCCTGATGGCGGCGGTCTGCTCACCATTGGAGGTGTCGATCGCTTCAGCACTTTGTCGCTGATGCTACACGGGATGCAGTCTCTCACCTTCCTTTCAATCGCCAGATCCATGCTCGGCCACCAGTAGTCTTCCCTCAACCTTTGTTTGGTCTTGGTGATGCCCAGATGGCCATCGTGAGCCATGTCAATGAGATTCTCTCTCACCGTTGCGGGGGGAACCAACCTCGATCCCCTGAACAGACATTCGTCGACCACAGACAACTCATCCTTTACAATCCAGAATGGCCGAAGGGCCTCCACGCGTTTATCTTCATGTTTCCATCTGTCCGTTACTCTCTTGCATACCTCATCCAAAACTTCGTCGTCCTTTACTGCACATTTCCAAGTATCCTCACCTATTGCTCTCTGGATGGCACAAACATTTTCCATCTGGTGACTATCCAAATCATCTTCCGGTTTGTCCCGCGATTCACTCCCATCGCCTCCTTTCACCAACCTCGATAAACAGTCTGCCGCCAGATTGCGAGCTCCAGGGACATACTCCACATTGAAGGTGTACTCCTGGAGGCCAACAACCCAACGCCTGATTCTACTGGAGATCGCATCCAGCCCCTTCTTACTGAAGACCTCCACCAATGGTTTGTGGTCGGTGCGAAGGATGAACGTCGTGCCCCACAGGAAGTCCCTAAATTTGCTCAACGCCCAGAACACTGCTAAGGCTTCTTTTTCGATCACGGAGTAGTTGTTTTCTGACTTCTGGAGGGACCTTGAGGCGAAAGCTATAGTTTCTTCTCCGTCTTTGCTTGCTTGAGCGAGCACCGCCCCTAGCCCCTTGGCACTTGCGTCCGTGGTGACTATAGTCGTCCGATTTGGTATGTAGGACTTCAGACTTGGTGCTTCTGCAAGCGCATTCCTCACGTCCTCGAACTCGCACTGACACTCCTGACTCCAATTGAACGCCGTGTCCTTCTTCAACAGCAGCCTGATAGCATGCGTTCTCCCCGCGAGGTTCCGTATGAACTTCCCGTAAAATTCTAGCATTCCCATGAAGGACTTAATCTCTTCCTTGCTCTTCGGGGGCGCCAGGTTTACGATGGTGTTCTGGAGCTCTGCTTTGGGACGGATTCCTTCCGCAGTCACTTTGTGTCCCAGGAAGTCCAGTTCAGCACACTTAAATACACACTTCTCTCTCCTCACTGTCAGACCTTGTGACCTGAACCTGGCTAGTACTTGTCTCAATCTTCTGTCGTGCTCTTCATGGTCTCTGGCGAACACTAGGACGTCGTCCTGGTAGCACACGACCCCAGGAATCTCTTTCAGGATGTTTCCCATGAGCCTCTGGAAAACAGCGGCCGCAGAAACCAACCCAAATGGCATCCTTTTGAATTTGTATGCGCCCATGGGTGTCACGAACGCTGTGAGTTCTTGCGACTCTTCATGAAGTTTGATTTGGAAGTATGCTGAAGTAAGGTCAAGGGTGGAGAATACCCTTGCACCCTCTAACATGCTCATCATCTGGGTGATGTTGGGCAGCGGGAAGCGGTCGACCACAACCTCCTTGTTCAGGGCCCTGAGGTCTATGCACAGCCGAACCGACCCATCCTTTTTCTGTGCAGCGACGATGGGTGCCAACCATTCCGTTGCCTCTACCGGTTCAATTACACCAGCCTTGCACAATTTCTCGATTTCAGTCTTCACTGCTTCTTGGATGGCAATGGGTAGCTTCCTGACCTTGGCTACAACTGGCCTTGCATTTTCTTTCAATTTGATCCTGTGGCAGTAGTTCTTCAAACACCCTAGCTCTTCCTTGAATACTTCCTTAAACTCCGTCACTAGACCCTCTTCCGGCTCCTGTATCTCTTGTATCAGAATTTGGGGATTGCTGTTAGGATTCAAGTATACCCCCAGCTCCTTCTGTGCTTGCCAACCCAGGATGTTATCACCGACAGTGGACACATACACTTTGGACGTCGTTGTTCTGCCTTTGTATTCTATAACGTCCCAGAAGTAACCTTTCATAGAGATAGGGCGACCCGCATATCCCCCAGGCCTCAGATCCATTCTCTTCAAGATAACCTTTCCTTTGGACACGCGTGAAAACTCTTTCGCACTGATGATGGTTATCCTTGAACAGGAATCGAACAGAGCTTCTAACTCGGTGCCTTTTACTTTCACAGTGTCTTTAGGGCTGCAGACCAGGCCTTCTTCCACTTGCACAACTATTTCATCACAGACCGTGTTAGTCCTGTCCCTATACTGTCTACTGGGTCCCTGACCACTTTTACAATACTGCCTGAAGTGACCCCTCTTTCCGCACCTGTTGCATGTGAACTTGAGGGCGGGGCACTCCTTGTCATTTGCCATGTGTCCTTGCTTCCCGCACCTGTAACAGGCACCCTTGAATGACCATCCTGGTTTGTCATCTTTATGTTCCTTGTTCACCACCTTCTGGCTCTTGATCACAGACACTGCCTCCAACTCAGTTGGGTCAAAACACATTATAAATATGTCACTGTGTTAAGTATTTGAACCCACTTAGTAATGGCTGCCCTATTGTAAATATTTGCACACTTTGTCCGTTTTTCCTTTTCACCTGACAGGAAGTGAAATGTATATATTGTGCCGGGTAACATGGCACACACTAACACTGACGAAGGACTAGAGGTCTGAAACGCATCTGTTTGTTTTGGTCAGATAGCCGTAATAAAATTCTTTGCACTATACTCCCGTGAGTGCGTTTCGTCTCTGAAGCAAGGGTCGAATGGAGCTTGAATATATATATATATATATATATATATATAGGCTGTTGTAAGAAGTCCTGTATTACTGGCGAAATTCGATGTCCATACCATTAAAGGCTTTGGGGAAAGCAGCGCGTGTTTGTGTGCGGCTCAATTTGGAACCTCCCCGTGTGCATAAATAAATATATATATATATACCAAGCCACGCAAACCTGATTTGCTTAACTTTACGCGGCTCAAAAAAAAAACACATAAGGCCTTGTGATTATTGTACCTATCATCCCTATGACAGTACTTTTGTGCGTTATATGTGACACGAGTGGCCAAGTCTGTACCCCCTTGGCAGCAGTCTGGACCAGCGCGTGATACTGGCCGTGCCCAGGTGGAACAGCGGAAGTCACAACAATGGCATGCACCTTAATTCTACTTTGGCAATAACACTCCCTATCATTACTGAAAATTACAAGTCAGGGGTGAGGCGACCAGCCAATCAGAAGCGAGCTGCTGAAGGGTCAAACCAATTAACGGACTCGTTGAAGCGCGGAGCAGCCGGGGGCGAAGAGAACAGCAAACAGACCACTACTACCTACTACTGTGAAAGCACCTGACGTTTTGCTGTTTTTGAAAGGGTGTTTGTCGCTGTGCTGGGCTAAGAAAGGACACTTGATGTTGTTGTACATTTTGTCGGGCCAACAACTGAGATACAAAGAGGGCCTAGAAGTGACCCTCTTGTCCCTCAGGGCTGTTGTACTAGCCCACTGCGTGCTTCCGTTCCGTCGTTGGCGTTGACCCGCTCATAGGTGTCATGACTCCCAAGTAAATAATATGGTGGAGACTTTTGCCAAATAATCAGTCAAACTATTCTTTTTTCACCACCCAATTTGCGATGGTAAAGGTAAGTTACAGTTTCTCTACTGTAATCACCTTTTTCTTGCACCTCCCCTGAAGTATAGACGTCTTGGCAGCTTCCAGCAGCACTTACCACCAAAAACCCCCAAAACACCACATTAAACAGAGCATATCACACACACCTCGCTTCAGACACGCTTACCATTGCCATCTCTGCTGACCACACATAATATATCTGGTAAGGCGGTTTGTTTGCTTGTATCCATAACTCGCCCGCTGCTCTCTTTCCTATGAAAGTGCTTTAAAGCAGGCTCTGGGATGTCCCAGTGCTGCACAAACAATACATTATCTAAAATGAAAATAAAGCCAACATAGCACAGCTGTGCCATAAAACAGGCTGCTGCCGGCCTCCCAACAGCAACAGGTACCACCAAGACCCAACGACTCGTATCACACATCAGTGCAATCCTATGTCCCCATTTGCCAACTAATAGATTCTTTTAGACTTGTCCAGGTGCATCCATCCATCTATCAACCCCAACACAACCCTTTATTGAAGCTGTCAGGTGCACTAAGGAAATATGGTTTAACAGAAATTGCCATCCAAACCTCTCACCCAGTTCAAGCACAATCGCCCCCATAGAACCAACAGAGTGGGCTTCTTGGACGCATGCCACATGCACCCAGAAGAACTATAATATTGGTTCTGTCGGACTGACATACACAGTAATATAGTATATTCTCTATCGTGAAATCAACTTTATAAAATCTACTAGGAACCAAGAATTGATTGATATGCCTATTGGATTATTGCTCTTATAGTTGATGCTACTAATAATTTCGTGACTTGACAATTTTGTATGTTGTTTTAAATGTATATGAGTCCCGCTCAAAATGTATGCGGTATATATGTTTTGTGTTTGTCTGGACAGCTATAATCAATGTTTTAATACAATTCAGAGAAGATAAAAGTATATGACTAAAACGTTACTCTAATCTTCATTGTGGTCACTGTGTTCTGTTTCATATTGGTATAGGTACCACTATCTTTGTACCCTTACAGGGACGGATGTTGTGAGTAACAAACCAGGGAATACTATATTACTGTGTATTTCAGTCCGACAGAACCATTATTATTGTTCTATTACCCACCCAGGTTCTGAGGGTTACAGGCTCACCCCTTTACATGTAATGGACATGCACTCAGAAGGCTCTAAAGCTCTAAGGTAGGCAAGCCATGCCAAGCAACAGGTGGAGCGCTTCAGGCTCGACAGTAAAACTGCTTACAGCACACTCACCCATCCCCAAGGTGCTCTGTAATTGCCCCTCAATATAAGTCCTGTGATCTTTACAGGCACGAAAATCCTCGGTAAGAGCGCCAGCAAAAAAACAAACCCTATATAAGGAGGGAGTTGGGCCTTGTGCTGAGAAGTACCTAAGAGGCACTTGCCTTGAACCCTGACACAGGATGTGATCAGTGTTTAGATGTAAACATCCAACTGGGATTTCCACACAATGATAACACAAGTAAGTTGTAAACTTTTACTGACTTCGCCAACCAGCAGGCTCACTTTAAAACAGCTGCCATTGACTCGTGATAGTATCTGTTTTGGAAAATGACAAATCCTGGGCACAGGGAAGGCAGCGATTTTTAAGCTTTAACATTCTACCCAGTTATTCCTTCCACTCAGCATCTTTACAATGGTTTTGGTCTGGTAAGGCTCCTTGTGTGCCCACACTGAATGATGTGCTCATTGCATTCCCCAGATGGACATTTATAAACGGCCTCCACTGGATCCAGGACCGGTATTTGGGTTTTCACTACTTTGGATAACACTCCGTGTGATTCCCGTTGCATCTGACACTGGCACATATAAGTTTGTAGATTTATTTCACCAGCAATGTCTTGTTTTGTTGTTTACACCAGATTTATCAGCACATTAAAATAACAAAAGATGAGGGGGAGAAAGCTTCCAACAGCTTTAGCCATTGTCAAGTGTATGAGGATGGATGGATTCCAGTCCATATTGTTTGCCCGCTGCACAACTCCAAAAAGGGGTGCCACATGCTCCTGTCCACTGGCAACAGACCAGCCCGAACAGCCAGAAAACACCCCAATGAATGGGATCACAAGCCACCCTCGACCGGCTTCAGCTCAGTTGTGTCATCAGTGAGGTGCAGCTTGGATCCTATGGCACAGTCGACACGCATCCCACATCTGGGAACAATGAATGGGATCACAAGCCACCCTCGACCGGCTTCAGCTCAGTTGCGTGTCATCAGTGAGGTGCAGCTTGGATCCTATGGCACAGTCGACACGCATCCCACATCTGGGAACAATGAATGGGATCACAAGCCACCCTCGACCGGCTTCAGCTCAGTTGCGTGTCATCAGTGAGGTGCAGCTTGGATCCTATGGCACAGTCGACACGCATCCCACATCTGGGAACAATGAATGGGATCACAAGCCACCCTCGACCGGCTTCAGCTCAGTTGCGTGTCATCAGTGAGGTGCAGCTTGGATCCTATGGCACAGTCGACACGCATCCCACATCTGGGAACAATGAATGGGATCACAAGCCACCCTCGACCGGCTTCAGCTCAGTTGCGTGTCATCAGTGAGGTGCAGCTTGGATCCTATGGCACAGTCAACAGGCAGCCCACATCTGGGAACTCCAGATACACGCAGGGCATTGCATTAAAGCACCAATGCTGGCTGGCACGCTTGCATAGGAATCAGCCACCAGAAGATGCCCCGGGGCTGTAAATACTCCATCATCACCTCTCGTTCTTTTGGTGAGGCGGAAGGACATTGAGGGGAATGCAAAGAATCAGTGACATTGGATGTTGGTCAAACTCAGCATTCTAATGGACAGGAGCCTCAGAGATGCGAGTCGTATCTCACTCACTCCAGAAAGATCCTGCTGATAGTTATACAACTGAGCTCCTCTTATGTTCCCTTTGCAATGCCTGATTTGATCAGCAGCTATTTAGAATTTTCTTCACTTCTAAATGAACATCTTCAGCCACTTCCCTCGGCCACCTCTGATGTCAGAGCAGCTTCCTGCACAGTGATGCAGCTCTGTGCTTCTGTCGGCCTGCCTCCTCGGACAGAGCGGCGTCCCTACATCTGACTGGGGCCCGTGCGGCTTCAGTGGCAGCTCCCTTTCCTACAGGGAAGCAGTCTGGACCGGAGGAGGAAGGGGGCAAGGGGGTGACACTCACACCGCAGAGCTCAGTCAGACAAGCCGTTCAGTGCAGAGCTCAGGCGCGCGTGGCATCTGCATTTCTTCACGAAAGTGCCCTTTCTACAACACATACATGATCTGAGAGAGTCTCAGTTAGTGCGTGAGCTGCAGACTGCACAGCTGGGAAAGCTCAGAGCGGTGATCAGCACTCAGTGTTCCTGCGTTTTTCTGTCTTCAGCTCAGCAGGGACCTGGACATGCTCTGAGTTTATGCACGTGCTGTAGAGAGGGTCATTGCGTGAAAACAAATGCACAGATACATGACGACGAATTCGCACCACCCTGCTGGAGTATTTAAAGCAGTGCTCTTAGATGACTTTGTGAATAGCCTGCAAAACGCCTGAATGGGAATGAAACGGAATATTCAAGGATTATACAAATGCAACGAGTACAAGTCACTGGGCCCTCTTCACTTTTACTGATTTATAGGAAGTTGGACGTGTCCGGGCACACACACACACACACACACACACCCATACATGCTTTTGTGGCTCGGCCCCAATGAGTTGGAAGCCTGCCGCGAGGAGAATATGTCTGCCTGCGAGCCCCGCCCATTTCCTCTCAACACGCCCCGGGACACATTTCTCCAAGGTCGATTTATTGAGCATCGCAGGGCAGCAAAAGCCTCTGCTTTCACAGCACTCGTACATTTGGAGTACCGCAGTGATGCGGCCACGCCAGGATTCAGACCCGTGACCCTCTGCAGCAGACACAGTAACATAATGAACTTTCTCACCTCAGATACGTAGAAACTAAACACGGCAGACAAAGTGTTGCACAATATCATATGGAAACCGACATTAGATTTTCCGTCTCGTGACCCAGAGCAGCTGAGTTCCTTGCTATATCTACTGACCTGTGCATTAACATACAGGCTCCTAGTTCCCCAGTATGGCCTTTACAGCGCGCCAGGTATCTAAAAATAAACGCCTTTCATGCAGGAGAACACACACTGGCTACTGGGAGAACAAAGCCTCCCTTATAAGTTTCTCTGCAGTGTTTGGCCTTTCCTGGGACACCCGGCCATCTGATATTTCTTCCGCCTGCTGCTCCCCCAGTGGCCCATGTGGATTCCGTCAGTTTTCCCAAACACTCTATTGGAATGTCTATGTGACGTCAGATACCGTGAAAGAGACACCACTGCAAAAGTTCAGTGGTGTTTTGTAGTAAATATCAAGGTAACTCAATATGGAACCCCCCTGCCCGGCCACGCGCCTCTGCCCGAGCACATGCGGGGATCAGTACTGCTAAAGCCAAGAGTCACTCTGGGCTGGCCGACTCCAATTAGAGGCGGCGGCATTTTGTCCCAGGTTTACAGCAATTCGAAGGGGAAGAACACGGGAACCCTACTCACGACGGAACCAGGGTGACTGATTATAACAAGAAAACAATGGTTCCTGTGGAATAGTGTATATTCATATATGATGCTAGTGCGCAATCGCGATAGGAGGGTTATGATGATGTCATAGAGAAAGTGACCCACAACACCAAAGGTTTTCTTGAACATATATGTATTTATTATTCACAAAGTAAACAAAAATTATACAAAAAAGGAAGCAATTTGTGCAAAGTGTCCCAAGTGTAACATGAACCTAACAGTTGAGTAACATAGTGTGACAATATTTACAATGTTTCACAAATGTTTCTACCGAAAACGACCATATCTGAAGTTTTCATACAATATGCAGCAACTATATACAGTAATAAGTGCTGTGTCAGTGGTACGCTTTCTTCAATAATGTCGACGGTGTTTCGACCCTCTTTAGAATGTGGGGTCTCATCAGGACCTATGATAATAGGGACATCTGGGAAAAGAGAGAAAGGATGTGTGAGGTAAGTATAAGGACCTAGTTCCAGCACAGTATTAGATTATGTTATCAAGGGCAATAGAAAAACTACCTGGATTGTCAATCGCGCAGCTCTAGTGAGTGAGTGCCAACCGTGAGTGAAGTAAAAGGGACGATACTCACAGAGAGACCCAGCCGGGTTCTAATGGTATAGAGGGTGAAGAGATTTAGTGAAAGGTGAGAGAGATATGGGGTTCCTCTGGCAAAAATGTACATGTGGATAAAAAGGGAAACGTACCCCTGTGGAGGATGTGAACCGGTGAACACGATGAAGTTTAAGGGAGGAGATGTAGGTCAAGATCAAGGCGGATTTCTAAGAAGAGGAAGGAGAGTAAGGGAATGGTGCTCACACGCATAGTGGCAACATGAGGCAGGGTGTCCGCTTTCAAGGGTGTTTCGAACGAATCCTGTAATTAAGGGAATCGAACTATTAATCACCACCTAGAGCCCTGTAGTCAAGGAAGCGTGCGCACACAAAGGATGTGTAGCCTGTTTCTTACCCAATGCAGGATGAGGGCAAGATGAGGTTTTGTTAGGGCCGGACTGGCTACCGGGCAGTTGTGTGTGCTGCCGAGCAGGGGGATGATTTCGTTGATGGGGACCTGTGTGTGCAAAATGAAATTTGTTTTGCTTTTTTTATTTCAAAGCGTCCTGGGTTTCCTGGGGCACAAAGGATACTTGCTTCCAGCAAGTCCGCGCTAGTCTGCTTGCCTATGGGCTTAAATAGTGCTTCTGAGGGGAAATAACCAGACCGTGCGCAGGATTCTAGGAGATTGCCGCGACTCGGAGTTATCCGGTTTTCGGTTGTTCTCAATAGAAAGTGAAAACAGACTTTGCGCTGTCTCACAGGATGGAAAAAAGGAAAGAAAGAAGGACACATAGTATGTCCGGCAATATAAGTGGTTGCCTAGTGCGGGTGGCACATCATGTGGGTATAGGCGCAGGAAAAGGGAGAACAAATAAAATCAGGAGTATCACGTGAAAGGATAATAGCAGCGAATGTCAGGCAGAGGAATGAGGTCAATTAACGAGGCATTAAACATAGCGTGTACATACAGTTAGTAAACATAATAAAGCGCAGAAACAAGGGTGGTAAGGGCAAAGTGGAATATCGCTACATGATTAGCGGAGTACGCAATGCGCATTCAATGAAAAGATAATAGCAGCGAATATCAGGCAGAGGAATGAGGGCGATTAACGAGCCATTTAACATAGCGTGTACATACAGTTAGTAAAAGTGATCAAGTGCAGAAACAATGGTGGCAATGGCCTAGTGGAATATCTCTACACGATTGACGGAGTATTCAATGCGCATTAATGAGTCAGAAGGTAGTGAAACAGGATTGCATATCGATAGCGTGATATTGATCAACTGTTACCCATGAGAAAAATTATGAAAATCCTGTATGATACTGCACAGGAATCACAGAGTACTCAATACTGGAGGGTCCCACAGAGGGCAGTCATTATGGTTATATACAGAGATCATGTACACTTCACTCACGGCAGGCACTCACTCACTAAAGGTAGTTTTTCTATTGCCTTGATAACATAATCTAATACTGTGCTGGAAATAGGTCCTTATACTTACCTCACACATCCTTTCACTCTTTTCCCAGATGTCCCTATTATCATAGGTCCTGATGAGACCCCACATTCTAAAGAGGGTCGAAATGCCATCAACATTATTGAAGAAAGCGAACCACTGACACAGCACTTATTACTGTATATAGTTGCTGCATATTGTATGAAAACTTCAGAGATGGTCGTTTTCTGTAGAAAAATTTGTGAAATCTTGTAAATATTGTCACACTATGTCACTCAACTGTTAGGTTCATGTTACACTTGGGACACTTTGCACAAAGTGCTTTCTTTTTTGTATAATTTTTGTATACTTTGTGAATAATGCATACATATATGTTCAAGAAAACCTTTGGTGTTTTTGGTCCCTTTCTCTATGACATCATCATAACCCTCCTATCGCGATTCCGCATTAGCATCATATATGAATAGACACTATTCCACAGGAACAATTGTTTTCTTGTTATAAAAGGTTTACAGCAATGGTCCCTAAAAGGGACCATTGTTCCTTTACCCCAGGGCCCTACTGCGCCTCAGGTTCCCCTTATAAAACAATAGGGTTACAACAATGGCTAATGTCCTGGGTTTGCCATTGTTACATCAAAACCATTGTCTCGGAATCCACCTATGGGGACGGAAGTGCCATCCACTGTACAACTTACTCCAATAAATGAAAGTAGGGTGATTAATTCCTAATGATCATTGTCTTGTGTTACAACATTTTGTATGTGTCTTCCCAACTGTTCTGTCATAACTGCAATGTTAAGCATGAAAAGGAACTTAGAATGGGACAGAGAGTGCTGGCACTTGATGGTGACTGCATTGCCCAAATAAATTGTACCTGGACCGGATGCATGTCCAGCTATCCTTTGATGGTTTTTTGCAGTGGCGGTTCCTCCGATATGGAGAGGAGCATCGCCCCACTGCTTTCAAGCAGTGCCAAGTAGAAAGATAAAATAAGAATAACTTTGAGTTATTATCATTTTATGTTTGTGCAGCTTTGGGCGCATGCAGGTGGGTGGGGCTGCTCTGCTCTAAGAGCAGGGCAGTGGAGGAGTGGTGTGCACACTCCTAAGTGCGCAATAACTGTTTGGTCGGCCCTCTCGGGCTGCCCAAACCAGTCATGCGCACTCTCCCTGTTCTCCATGCAGGCTGCGTGGAGAACATACCCAGGCCTCCATTCCCTCGCTGAGCATCGAACCAGGACGCTCAGACCAATCACAATGCTGCATTGAAGCATTGTGATTGGTATGGGAAGCCTGGGTGCTTACTAATCACAATGCTGCATTGCAGCATTGTCATTGGTCAGTTGGACCTGGCTGTGCTTCCTGTTCCTCGAGTTCAACGATCTCCTCGCAGGAGCAGAGACGTGGGACTCGTGGCAAAGTATGTCTATTTTTATATTGTGCTTCTCCACCCCGTGTAACCTCCATCCCCGACTCCCCGACGCTTGCCCCCACCCTACCGCCTGCGAGCCATGCCAGCCGCCACTGGTTTCTTGTGAAGACACCACATGTGGCTTAGCAGAGTGAGTGATCAAGAAGTGTGAGAGACAGTCTCACAGTTTGTTTTTCAGTAATATGGCAGCTTTGATTAGCTCCACAGGACCTTTGTTTGGTATTTCTTATATTCCTAATCCATTTAGCTGGTTTACTGCACTGGATTGTCCAATCTGAGTTTTTTTTTAAAGTTTATGGTCCTCAGCAGGCAAATGTTAAAGGGAGAAATAGTGGCAAGATCTGCTGTGATGGACATTGTTTATATCATCACATATTTGATGCCATGAAGTGGCCTTAGGATGTAACTAGTCTGTACCTGCAGTGCTGAAATAATTTAGAATTGTCTATTGGTCAGCAACATTTGGCAGATAACTAAATTTATTCTACGCCTCATCATATGGTAATGGGTGGTTTATTGCTGTGGACTAATACAGAACTCTGTTATGGTCATAACCCTTATCATGTTTGTTTTTATCTGAGTGTAAGAATGTAGTTTCAAGCAGTAAATGGGAATTATTAACCCGTTAAGTGCGCCCGACGGCCAACGGCCGTCGCAAGCACTACCTCGGTAGTGCTGCGCACGTCTGTTGGCCGACGCGGCCCCACCCACATAATGAAACGCCCCGCACCACAGCGGAATTGCTGCCACGGTAAACGGGTTAAGCAGCCTGTTTGAACTATAATCGACTATCTGACTGCTGAGTGTTATCATGTTAGTTTTATTGTGGGTTCTATAGTGTATTGTAAATATATTTATATAACACTTACTTCCCATGACAAGGGATTGTTGTGCTTTAGACTGGGTAGCACGTTGCTCAGGTTCCCAGTGTTAGTGTTTTTTGTTTTGGTTATTAGGAATAATCTTGAACTCCTCTTGAAACAATTCCATGCCTGTAACTCCAGGTTCTATGTGGTAGATTAAATTAGAAGGAGTTAGCTGTGATCATTAGTGGGGAAGGGGGTAGTTGAATTCATACATTAGTTGACGGTATTAGCAGATGAGTTATAGGACATGAAGGGCCTGACTTAGAGCCTGGCGGACGGGTTACTCTGTCACAGCGGATATCCCATCCACCAAAATATTAATTCCATAGGACATAATGGGATTTATATTTCGGCGGACGGGATATCTGTCACTGTTGTGATGGAGTAACCCTTCCGGCAAGATCTCAATCAGGCCTTGCAGGGGTATGACTATTAATGAAGAGGTTGTGACCTTCGAAATAAGGTAAGGGCAATTTTAGTTTAGAAATACAATAATGGGGATTAAGGCAAACACACATGTGACTTAGAGTAGGCTGTGCTCAGAGAACAGAGACATGCAGAGGATGTAAAGGAACGAGAGAGTCATTTGAAAGAAAAAGGTGAGTCAACAATCAGAAGTTTGAAGTCATGGTCAGTTTTTAGGCTGAGTTTTTAGGAATATCGTGGAGGTTTTCTGACAGCATGCAAAGCTGAGAAGGAAGTAACATTATTTGCATGTATTCAATTCTACTGTATGGCATGAGAACCCAAGTGTGCGCCACACCACCATCCCCCGGGGTAAATACAGTTAAATAAATATGATTCATTTTCCCATGAATTCTGATGGTACGAACCACAAAAAGAGGCATGTTGTATTTTAAATATTTGTTCAAGAGATGCTCCTCCCCTTTCCCTCAGATGACCAGGGTGGATAAAGGATAACAGTCTATTTTAGTGAAGTTGTGTAAAGTAATACTTCTCCAGAGTTGTGGGTCACTATTTAACCAGTAAAAACAACGCATACATTTCGGTGATAAGAGCAGGACATTGGTGTCTTGCAGTAGGTCTCACACCTCCATGGCATGTTTGGTGAGTGAGCAGGTGTTGAGGAGCATGCAAACGAGTGTGGTGTGTTGGTATGGATGGTGGTTGGTATGTGTAATTGTGATCAGGTGGATGGTTTATGTGAGCATGTCGGGTGGTGGGTGCTGTTGGAGCAGGAATGGTGGGAGTAGCGTGTGGGAGAGTGCATGAGAGCATTCAGGAGGCCCATGTTGTGTGGTGCGGTGTGTTCGCAGTGTGGCGAGTGCCGGCCGGGGTTGAGAGCACAGGGGAGTGGTGGATAGAGAGTGGACCAGTGTTCGGATGCTGGACACAGTCAAGGCGTAGATGAGTGTAGACGTGTTTGACTTTGGCATGCTTTTGGCCTGCAGCAGCATGCCCAGTATGGGCGTCTGCTGTATGTCAGTGCTGCGGCTGCCATTAATTAGGCTCTAGGAGGGGGAGGAGTGCACATGGGGGTAAGCAGTGTGCAGATGGAAGATGGGGAAAAAGGGACAAGTTATGGGAATTATGGAGCAGGGTTTACTAAATGAAACATCAAGAAATGACACAATATTCAGCACAATGTGGCACATTTTGTGTCAGTATTCATAATTTTTTTCATTTTTACACGTTAACACTATCCGGGCAAACGTATCACCTCACATCCAAATACAGCAATCAGCTACTGGAAGGTGACTATTTAACCTTTGCATAGAGTCTTCCACTGCATGGAGCTTGTTTCATAACTTTTGATCCATTTGAGCAACAAACATTTTTTTGTTACAATTCGCCAATCATGCAGCAGGTGATGGATAATGTTGCAAGTTCTGCAAGTTTTTGATTCTGTGGGAAATGCAGCAGAATCATATAATTGCAGTGGCACTAGTTATACATATCCAGCCTGCATGTGCAGTCACTCCCTTTTCTAATCTGCTGCTGCAACTTATGTAACTGTAGCAACACTGTTTGTCAAGATAATAAAACAGAAATATTTTTAGTACACAATAAACGATTTCAGGGATATTTTTTCCTCTAGCCTTATTTTGATGTTTTCTCTCTATTTTACCAAAATGTCTCACTGGTGACTAACAGCAAGCTAAGGGCCTTTTCTATTTATTAATCAACAATGACTTCTTTAGCTTTCATCCTCTTCCCTCGAAGCCCCATGCTTTCTGTATACCTTACCTTTCTGTATACTCTATTCTGCTCCTTTGCATCTGTTTTTGCATGTGTGACCTAATCAAAGTCAGCACTATTGGGCTCATCCTTGTCAAATCCCTGGCACCCTTTCTTTGCTCTCCCTTGTTCACCGTTAGGCAGAATCTAATCTTCTTTTGTTTCTGAAAGTGCCAGACTCATTATAAGACTTTGCACTGCTCTTCCCCCCTCACATCTTCTAGCAGCCATCTATCTTTTATCTGCTCTATTAGCCCTTGTAAAGTATTCCTCATATGCTTGTTTATGTCGGAATGCCTCCAAACATGTCACAGTTCTCCATCTTTAAAAACGAGGCTTCTTTTACATTTCTACAAATTTCCATTCCTTTTTCCTATCTAAATTCTTACTTTTTCCTGCATCTCCTCTTTAGTTTATTCCTGTTTTAGGTTTTTAGTCGTTTTTTCTCTAGGCAGAAATTAGCAAAGTTTGCGGAATGGCTAGGTGCAACCTAGAAATGATCCATGTAGAAATGTGGCTATCTTCACCATGCACACAGGAGCCCCTGCTGAAACTGTTGTAGGCGTTTACCTCTTGTTTCATATAAGCACTGGAAAGGGACACACTCAAGCTGAGTTGTCAACCCCAGAACTATGAGATCTATGCATTAACCCTTGCGTCTCCACTTAACCACACTGTGTGATCAACTATTCGACGTTTTCTGTAAAGCTCTCCGCTGCCCACACCTGGTCGGAAAATTCATTCTTCCACCAGTTTACCTCCTGGCAGCGGTTCTTTGGCTACATCCCTCCTCCTGATCTATGCCATTGGGCCTGGAGCCTGTCACTTGCAGGTGGCACCGCTTCCGTGGCATGTGCCCAACGCACCCATCACTTGCCAAGTTTCCTTAAGCTCCTCGCAAACAGCACTCAGAGACCACGGTGTTTGGATAGCTTAGAATGACCTCACGCGTCCCTTTCTATCCAGTGGTTTATAAGAGTGCTGGAGCTTTGCAAGTGAAACAACAATTGTGCAGCACTTCTAAAGTGAATCTGTTTAAGGCAGTTAACAACAAATGCTGTTGTCCATGGTAATCATTTATATCAACCCAGGAAGAATACACAGTTTACTTGTCCCGTTTAAAGTTGCAGTGGAAATATTCATCTCTGAGCTGCCTCACCAGGAGGAGGGCGAGCTTCATCTGACTTCTGAAACAAGCTGAGCCAAATGAATTGTTGAGAGTACTTTGAGGAGTAGATTTGTTTACAAATAGCACAAAGCAGTGCAGCAACCAACGTTGCGGCTCTGGACTGCGTTGCACTAGATGGACAGAGCAACGTAGAGCCCTATCTATTAAATATGACCGGCTGCTGCTCTCTTGTGCACAAACAGGCTGCACAGTGCCGTGCACACTTTGCGTTATGCTATCTAGCATAGGTTTTGTGCTGTGAAGCAAACATCCAATGAGTGAAATGTCAAGAGAAATTGAACATTTCTCCTACTTAACACCTGCTTCAAGAAGGCATTATGTGTTGATGCACAGACATGTTAGAAAGTCTTTGTAGATCTGGCTTAGCGTCAAGAAGGCCCAAATACCACCCATGGGATGCCCCCTTGACGCAAAGGACAGCAGAGCACTATGTGCATTAGTATCAGGACTACTTTCCAGCACAAAACAAGTTATATGCTGGAAATTAAATGCTTTATTAAGACTTTGTGCTGCTTGGCATGGCTCAAAATCTTGATAACTTTAATGCTGAGTATCTCAGCACGGAGATCCCATAATGTACTCCAAGGCAGAAGTCAACTGCTTTCTGAAAAATCTGTAGATGTGTAAGTGTATTCTGCCAGTCGGGATAGAGGTGCACCATTAGAGTTCAATGGCTTCTCAGTGGTATAATATTGTTGCATGTTGTATGGTGCAAGGCTACTTCGAGGTGTACCACATAAAGGTACGCAAAATGTCCGACCTCATTAATATTTATGAGACAGGAGGCATTTTACGACCCCTACGAATGCCTAAGAATGAGAGAGTGATGGAGGCCTGTATCATCCCTGCATTCACGTTCTCTAGACGTCAGCATTTTTTAAAGCAACCCCCGTCCCTTTAATGGACAGAGGCTGCCTTTAAAAAACGTTGCTGTCCATGGAATGACATGGGAGGAGGAGCACGCACTGGTACCCTGACCTGCCAAGGCCACCGCTGTAATTGACAAGCGCGCAGCTTCCGCTTAGTCAATCAATTACCACACAATGTCAGGTGTTCATAACTAATGAGCGGGGTGTGGCTGTAACTGGAGCCACACACCATGGACTCGTTAGGAAGGGGCTGCCGCTTTCATGCACCCTCTGCTGTTTGCGATCTCCAATGAGTCAGAAAGACTTTCGTTTGCCAATCCCTCTGTTGCACTCAGAAACACGTTGATTTTGCAAATCACAGGCTTTATGATTGCAAAAGAGTTTTGTACATCTAGCCTGCCGTGCACGCAGCTGCAGTGACTGTTCTGGTAAATCACAAGGGCCTCATACTTTGTGATTGTTTCATGAGCTTGTGATCTTGCACACTGCCCCAGGCCTTCTTATAAACCTCACTCGCACTGGAAACATTGCGAGCAGAATGAATAGCTGCCAACCCACATGCCGGATTTTCTGCACAGGTAGACGTGCGGGCCTCCTGCATAGGACTGCCAAAGAAATGCCCCCACCCCCCGGTTGTTCATGAGGTTATTGTCCTGGCTTCCGCACACTCCATCCTGCAATGTATCTTTTCTCGAGTGTCCTCTCCAGCAACTGAATGAAGAATGACGTTAGTCTCCAGACAAGCCCCTGAAAAGTCCGGTTCCGACAATATGTCTTTCCGTTTGTGTTTCAGTCCACCAATGGTGCATCATCTGTGCAGATCAGCAGGGTACAGATGGAAGCAGCTTGATAGTTACTGAAGACTAGAATACATCTAGGGGCATATTTACAATAGTAGTGACAAAGTGCAGCGTTAGCCTTCTTGGCTTAACACCACACTCCGCCACTTCTGAAAGGCTGGCTGGACCATATTTACAACAACATGGTGCAGCCCTGCGTTTTCCCCTGCGCTGGTGCCAAATTTAGCTGCCTAGCGCCAACGCAGGCACCCTTGCACTATGGTGCCTGCGTTGCGTTTATGTGCAGAAGGTGTCCCTTAGAGTTTGGACATTTTCTTTGCCATCAGACACTCAATACGTAAGAGGGGTGTACTGGGACGTCGTATGGAGGACCAGCGTGGGTGTGTGAGAATGGTAATTCCGGTGCTCTGGGCGTGGTTCAGTAGAAGGAAATGTGCAACTGCATGTGTCTCTGTCGCAGTGTGGGTCTCCTTTGTGGGGTGTAGGTGGTCACTGATGGGATTTAGACACCTCGTATGTGATGTAGTTTGGCTTCCATGAGCTCTGACCCCACCCGCACCTGTTTGGATACCTCCTTTTGGCATTCTAACACTAGGCATTGGAATGCGATGTGTGCCGTGGTGAAGTGTTGGGAGCCAGCCGTGGTGGTGGGTGCTCCCTGCTGTGTGGTCTGTGCAGGGGCAGGGGTCTCCTCTATGAAGTTTTGCTGCCCTGCTCCTGGGCATGGGTTGCCTAAGATGTCCATGAGCTGTTGTAGGGCGTCAGTGTTGAAGGTGTGGTGGTCGTCTCCAGCATCACTGATGGGTTGTCTGGTCTGCTCTGCTGGAGGTGTTGTTTGTCCTTCTGCAATGGAAAGGGGAGATGCATGTTGACATTGTGTTGACATTTATGTTGGCGCATTGTTCTTGTTCACATGCAGACTGTATGACAATGTGTATTGTGACAGTTTGGGCGGTGCTGGCAATATTGATGGGGACAGTGGACATTTGGACTATGTGACGGATGTGAGGTTGTACACGTACATATGCATCTCACAGTTTCCTGCTGTGTTCGATGTGATTGGCCTGTTTCTGCGCATGAGCGGACCCAGTTGTGTCCCCTGTTCTGCAGTGTTGGTGTTGCACTGTGTAACACATTGTCGTGAGATGTGATGTGATTGCTATGTGTGTGTGCTGCAGTGTGCCACGGGGATCAGGGACATGATCCAGGGTCATTGCGGGTGAGCAGTGTGCTACACATTGTTGTGCATGTGTGCCATTGTGCCCATCTCCCCTCGTCCCCCCAGTCCCTGGTCGTTACTCACCCTGTTGATGTTGTGTCAGGTCCTCTCGATCTGTGTCCGTACTCCCTACTCCTTGCACCGTCTCCACACTGATGACTGTGGGCTCCATTTCCTCCAGCTCTTCCTGTGGCGCAGGACTCCCACCTCCTGTCGTCATTGCTGCCTTCCTGTTGGCAGCGGGTTTGTCCTTGGTTTGGCTTTTCAAATAATGCCAGTGCCTCTTGGCCTCCTCCATTGACCTCCTAGACACTCCGACTGCATTCACAGTAGTCAAATTGTGGGTCAGTTGGTGGTAGTACTCTGTCAACTTCATGACGCTGATCTGGTTTGCCTGCGGACTGCACCCCGTCTTCCTCTCCCTCTTCTCATTGGCCTTCCCCGACCCCGTTGTTCCTTCCTGGTGGTCTGTGGGGTTCGTGTTCACCTCTGCACTCGGTCAGAGTGCATCCATGTTGCTACGCACTTTGAATTGTTTTTGCTGTGTTTTTTTGGTTGCTTTTATAGTGCATTTTCCCGCCAAACGCGTGGGATTTGCAGACCTGCTGCTGCATTTCGCTGCTTTTTGTATCGCGATTGGCCTCATCGCAATTTTTTTTGCGTTCGTATTTCACATTTTTAGGGCTTTGCGTTGACTTTATCGCAGACACTTGATGCATTGTTGGGGGCCTATCGCATTGTGCCTCCATGTTGTGAAGACTTAGTTGACACTGCGTTATTTTCCCGTGATAGACTGTGATGTTGAAAGTTGCGTTAAGTTAATTTTGCAATGGTTATCACACGTTCTTGAAAATATCCCCCTAAGAGTACAGAAATCCGCTGTAGTAAATGCATTTTTGTCTGCCAAAAATTCTTCCATGAGGTGTAAAAGAAAGTATTTTGTTATATAAACGTACATTTATGACCACATTTACGTTTATGTCTAGGCTCCAATGCATTCTATTCATAGTGAGCAATCTGGCATCTTGATGAAGAGTTTAGTAATTGCATGACTGCTGGCCACTGTAATGTGCTATGTTTAGAATATCAGGCAGCTTTTACTGTAAAATATCATCTAAAGGTCCTTATTCGTGCCTTCCTTGAACTGTGTGGACACGGCGCCCAGCTTGCGAAAGCTCTTCAGGAGCACGCAAGTGGTGCAACTACACCAAGCGAGTGAGCAAAAATAAAAATTGTTCTTAACAATAACAGTGTTGCCAAGTTCCCCATGTCCATGCATTACTCGCTGCTTGGGGTCAGTTTTTTTTATTCCATTGCATTCTGGAACTTTTACTCTTTTTTTCCCCACGGCACAACCCGGACTCCATGTCCCACAATGCAAAGAAAAAAACACAAGCTGCTACAACTAGCCATGCACGGCTTTGGGGAACTTGGCAGCTATGCAATAAAGCCATTACAATTGAATGATTGGAAGATCAGAATAATACGGCAGAATAGGACAGTCAGAGCATGTCTAATTTAATCCATATCAATATGTGGATATGCAATGCAATGGCTATTTTTGGCATAACATGTTTAGCAAATGTATTTCTCCTAAGTCTGTACTGTACTCACAAGATATTACTTTTGTCTCCATTTTCAGCTCACTGGTGTTATGGATCCCAAAAAAACTCTAACAACGTTTGCAAAGGTAACTGTCGACAATATAATCCTGTCCTGAATTCTGTCGGTGGCAAGCACATCTATAGGCTTACTTCTAGCAATCAGAGCAGACCCAGCTTGATGCTTCTATTGTGTCTTTTTGTGGTGGGCATGTATGTATGTTTATGTTTATAGTGCAGACCACAGGTACTGTTCATGCTTGTTTACAAGAGACAGCTGAGTCGGTGGAGGTAGAGTTCCATCCATTGTGTATGGTGGTAATGTTCTCTGAGAAGGAGGGTCTTGAGGTTCTGGCTAAACTCCAGGGAGGATGAACATTTCTGATGTTCTGGGGATGTGGTTCCAGATCCTGGGTGAAGTGCATCACGTCAAGGACTTGGTCTATGCGGGTCTAGGTGTTGACAACCTTTTGATTGCTCTTGGCAGATTTGGGGTTGGTGACATGAATGCGCAGTAGATAGACTGACCTATTGAGAGATGGAAGGTTTCCAGTCAGGCGGATGCACCAGCTTTACTTGCCACGTCACCTGGTCCTCCAGCCTATCAGAGGCATTAGCTTCTAATAGGGCGGGCAGAAGCTGCTACCCTTAGCCAGCCCTTTAATACCCCAGGCACGGTTCTTTCACAATTGCCCAATTCATAATCGCAGATGTGCGGGATATATAATACATGCCCACGGCAGCACCTTTTGTGAACCTGGCTCAATGTTTTATTAAAACTATGAAAATAATTGGTGGAACGGTCTTAAAAACAAAAGTGAAGAGAGGGATAAATAGTTGCATGTTAAGCTAAAGCTGAGTAAAATTGTTCTCCGATTACGGCCAAAATGTATACAAAATCTGCTGTCACGCAAAATGTGTCTTGCATGAGCCTCCAAATAGGTCACCAGTAGTGTTGGTATGCTCTGTGAATGTGGGACGTGGCACGTTAGGGTGACCACCTCCTGCCATGTCATTACAGACCTGAGCTCCTATGTACCAGTCTTGAGCTGTTATGTGGCATGTATTCTAGATGCTGTAGTCTTAATGTGCTTGCAGTGAAAAATTAGACCTACGCACCTCATAGCAGTGATTTGCGGTGAAAAGGTCAGGACTGGAAACACTGTCCATGATGACATGGAGTGAGGTGGTCACTCAGGAGCACAGACCGAACGAACAGAGAACTATTTGCAAACCTATTGTTTTTGTCTTTACCTAGAACCCAAGCAGTGGAAAGAATTATACGGAGAATGTGGAGAAAAGAGCCAATCACCTATCAACATCATCACCAAAGACACAAAGTTCATGGCAACGTTGACCCCCTTTACCTTTAAGGGGTACAACCGCCTGCATTTATTGTCGATAACAAATAATGGCCATTCTGGTATGTTCATCATGTCTGTATTTCCATTTTTATAGTGATGTTGAATCATGTGAGAGGATGATATTGAACATAGAGTTAATTTCCTTACCTCATAACTGACTAACTGACTGTGGTCTACAAACCAAACCTTACTGTCATTTGATCGTCCCTACATTATTCATGGAAATGAAAAACCATCCACGTTTCTGCGTCCACGGAGTGGGTGGGTTCTCATGAGCTACCTGCTGACGGTGGTTCTAGATGATCTGAGCTATCACCCCAGCTTCCTCACTGGACAACTTTGTGTGATGCTGAGAATATCACTTTACCTCCTCATGGCTCTCTTCCATGATCAGGGGAGTACCTCCAGAGAGGCTGAACACTAGAAGTCAACTCTCCCTACTTGACATCCAGAACATTTCTTTCATATACACTGAAGAGGGAGAATGATAAAATATGTAAAATAGTTACAAAATATGTTCTCAAGCGAATCCACACTAATCAAACTGCTTCAAAGGACAGAGGGACTGACTGAAAAAAACGAAATAAAAGAAACATCTCTACAACATGTATGTGTACATAACAAAGCAGGAGCATGCAGTTGATCGACTTATTGCCATACAAAAACAAGTTATATGTAAGTGTGAATTGTTATATATCATATGTCCAAATAGCTTCATACATAACCCATAGTTCATTAAAATTACGTCATGCATATATTTTAGAGCATGTCTCCAACTCCCTTTATTAATCATGCAGTGTACGTCTCTGCAGATCTTTTTTAAATTTTATTACAGTTTTATGCCCCTTGTTTTTCTGTAGTGGCAAATAAAGAGCATCCCCCTGGTTTAGGCGCTAACGTAGGCACATAGGGCCACCTAACAGTGATCCATTACAGAAACAAGTATATTGCTCTTTTATCATTACACACGCCTGATGAAGGGACTTGCATTAGTTGTGGACTGGCAACGAGGCAAGTGAGAGATAGGTGCACACCTGTCTGTGCCTAGCATCCTCGGGTCTGGTTCTAGTTTCATGTGGAATGATCCTTGTGTATGTGCCACCTATGCCTTCCTTGGGATGGTAAGCAGTTCTGGTAGTTGTGTGGCCCTTCATCTTCACGTCATGGCGGTGGCGATCCGCCCTACGTCCGTCCCCGCCCGCCACCCATTTACCCCGCCACATTAGTATGGCGGGGGTACCGCGGAGGACGGGAAGACCATATTAAACCCTTTTCGCGGGTTTAATATGGTAACAGTGTCTGCTAGACACCGCCAGCCATATTAGGATGGGGGCGGAAACAAGCTTTTATGCCGCCACGGAAAGGCATGCGGAGTTTCCTTACTGGGGCCCGTTGCGGGCCCCCAGGGACTCTGGGGGGGGTGGACGGTGTGCATGGGGGGTACCTATGGTACCCCCCTGCATTTTCATGGACAGGGTGACAGGCACCTCACGGTGCCTGTCATCTTGTGCATGACAATGCACGCAGTGCATTTCCAGAATTGTGGCGGGCGGTGCTGTGAGCACCAACCGCCACAATGCTGGGAATGGAGGATGCCACTGCCACAGTGGCTGTGGCATCCTAATCGTCGGGGCGGGACCCCGCACCACAGGGGGGCGGTCCCGTCCGCCCGCCATCCTAATGGGCCCCTAAGTGTTCTTGCATGTGTCATTGATGAGCAAGAGTTCCAGAGCTTTGCTGCCTGTACCAAGAAGGAGGTTCCACCGATGCGTTCCTTTTTGTATGGAGGGACAGAAAGCCAAGGTGACAATAGAGCTGCGAGTTGTCATCTATGAATATCTTACAATGGGCCTTTGCAGTAGATGGCTCTGTAAAGTTTGTAGAGCAGACCCCTCTAAAGTTCCTTTTTCTCTGCTGAAACACAGTGTGGCTTTTAGGAGGTGTTTGTCAGCTTTAGTGTATATGCCATGGGGTTCAAGGCACCATATTTCACAACATTTTCGATCACTCCTTGGGTGCTTTTTCACTCTAGCCTAAATTAATCAGATTTGTGGTGCGACTAATTCCTTAAATGATCCTGACGCATTTCTGTACTACTTTTAGACTCTGACCTGCAGTCCCAATATATTATTTTATTTTATTGCATCATGTTGTGGCTTATCTTAGTTGTTAGAACTCCTTATTTAGGAAAATGGAGTAAGGGACCCGAAGCTTTAAAAGTGGAAGTGATGATTCTCTAAGGGTCACACACGGTGTAAAGTGATTGAACCAGATTAAATACGTGTCACACAGTTCCGCAGATAAGAACTCAATTACTCATTTAATCATTTAAATAAACGTTTTATGAGGTGCAAAAGGGGTAACAAAATCAATTTACTCCATTTTTGCTACATATGTGATGTGAAATTGGTCAAACAGGATTTGCCTCGCAGTAAAGTTTTGCATCAGAGTAAAAACTGGTGCCTAATGATTTTGAACTATTTTTGCTGTATCCACTGCGTAAGAATTGGAGGGAAAGCATCGATTATTTCCGTTTCCGATCAAGTAAAGAGATAAAATAAGGCAAACCATTCTGTACCGTTTTTAACAAAGGATTAGCTTTTCTTGGATAAAAGATATATTACTATCCCTGTAAACTGCTTATAAGGATTGAATGAACCATCTCTTCTTTTAGCAGTGGTCTCACCACCGAGCGTGCGTGTGAACGTTCTGACTGGGTCTTGACTCCAGCTGTGCAGCGGAAAAATATACTTAGGTTAAGATATGCTTCAGAGAACAGACACCAGCAGGGAAACGCCAGACATGCTGCTTTTCGCCCAAATCCAGCATAGCAAAATAAATAAGGCCAGAATGAAGTCTCCCTCTATGCTGACCCACAAAGGATGTGCGTTACAAGAAATTGAAAGCTCTGATAAAAACGTTTGTTTTGTGTTGACCTCTGCTCGACACTCAAGAGTTATAAATACACTCAAAGACAATGGAAGATTCAAACAGTTGCTTGAAAGCAGAAATGTACAAAAAAAACCTGGTTAAAAACTTAAAAAAAGATTGTCTCATTTGTTTACAAGTCGAGAGGAAGAGGCCATTTCACGAGGTCTCGTCAATCTGGCCCTTTTGTCGGAAAAAGGCTGCTTAACACCAACTCAGACCAAAGATCTATCATGCCAGTATTATTATAGAAGTATAGCGCTTCCATACACCTTGTGAGGCCTAAGCGCTTCACGGATTTTTGAGTAAGTAGATATTCGGGATGTAGCTACGTAAACTACACATTGACTTGACATCAAATCCAGGAAAATGGAGGATTGATTGGTAATGTATGACTTCCACAGGAAACCTTTATCATCAAGAACTGGATCAGATACTGGTTATTCGCCTGCGGTGGCAGCACAACAGTGGTTAACCACACTGGTTATGACATCACTAAGGCAAGAGCTCGCTTGCTCATTGTCTCCAGAGACACTGAGGGCCCCATTAGGATGGCGGGCGGATTGCCCCCGCTGGGCCGGCGGTAGCCACCGCCGGCCCAGCGGGGGCAATCCGCACGCCATCCCTGTAGAAAAGACCCCCGCCATATTACAATGGCTGGGGGTCCGCGGCGGACAGAAAGACCATCAGCCGCATTTCTGCTCGGTCGACATGTCGACCGGGCGGAAAAGGAGGAAAGACACCGCCAGCCATATTAGAATGTGCATTTTTGAATGCCTTTCCGTGGCGGCATTGCCGCCACGTAAAGGCATGCAGAGTCTTCTTGGGAGCCCGTTGCGTGCCCCCATGGACTCCGGGGGCATGGGGGGTGCACATGGGGGGGTACCTATGGTACCCCCTGCCTTTCAAGAACAACGTAGCTGGCACCGCGCGGTGCCTGTCACGTTGTGCTTTGAAAAGCACAACATGCATTTTAGCATTGCGGCAGGGCGGTGCTGGCAATGTTAAAAATGCGGGATGCGCCCGCAAGTGTGGCGGGCGCATCCTAATGGGGTGTGCGGGACAGACGCTAGCATTGCGGGCAGTCCCATTCCCCACTGGTATGGCGGCAGACAAAGTCCGCCCGCCATACTAATGTGCCCCTGAGTGTGGTGGTGGAATGTAAGTTGGTGGTCTCACCTACCTTCTCCCCAGTGAGAGCAAAAACACCCTGGTCTTACCCTGGTGCAAGGAGGAGAAATGCTTTATTTCTCCTAGTTTTTGCAGTTTCTATGTGTGCTGCATTGTGCAGTCTACATAAAAACAACAAAATGCCAAGCATTATTGTTTATGTGCAGGAAGGAGCTTATTTACAAACCCCTTGCGCTACCGGTTCTTTACTTTTAATATGGGAAAAAGTGACTTACCGTCAGCACAAGGGGCTTGTAAATAAGACAATATATGTTTTGTGCAATATGTTAAGAAAAACACAGTTTGAAATGTAAGGATGTGTGACCTTTAATTCTTACATATAATGCAACTAATTAAAGCACTGAGTTTAAAGTCATAAGGCCACTAGACTTGGTCAAAAAATGTGCGTGTTTTTCTTTTTCTTTTTAATAAACTCAATGATCAATTATATGTTTGTCTCTTTTTGTCTTTAGTTCAGGTTGACTTCATCGAGAACATGAACATGAACATTTCAGGTGGCGGCCTCCCCAAGTTGTACAGAACTGTCCAGTTTCATCTGCACTGGGGTACCAAGGAAAAAGGGGGATCAGAACATTTGATTGACAGCAGGAGATACCCAGCAGAGGTGCTTGTCATGTGTATTCTCTATGATACTTCTCACTAAAGAGGGAGGGAGAAATGTTGTACTGGCTATAAGAACCTCAGCTTCACCAGCTTATAATCAAAGCAACAAGGCGGTCTGAACCTAACAAAATTCATACAATACCTATTCCCTATCCATTCAATAGAGATGAAAAAAGTGAAACAGTTCTTAAATGAACCCTTACCCACATGCTAGTCTTATGGCATGCAGGGCCAGACTGGCTGTAGCGGGCACCGGGCAATCCCCCGGTGTGCCACAAGGGTGGGGGCCGGTTTTGGGCCCCTGGGGGCCGTTTTTGTTACAGGGCCGTTTTTGCAGCATAGCTGCAAAATCGTCCCTGTAACAAAATCGGCAGAAAACCGGCCCCGGCAAAGAGCTCGGCGGCACCCCCAAAACCCCCTGGGGGGAGGGGAGGGAGGCGGCCGAGCGCTTTGCCAGGGCCGGTTTTGGTTCCCAGTCCGGCCCTGATGGCATGCTTCATCATAGGATTCTCACCCGGCGAGATGCTAAAAACCGGGTGGGCTCTACAACTTCAGTACGGTGTTCAGTCTTTAAATGCCCTGCCAACCGAGTGACTATCTAAAATGGTTGTGTGACAACATTTACACAAACCAGAGCAAAGTGTAGATAAACTATTAACTTCCCAGGTCAAAACTTGTTTTTCACTAGAAAGTTGTATAAACGTAACCAAAGTAGTGCTTTTCATTACTTTGCAACAAGGGAGCATTACATGGGATTCCCATGTGACCATCCATGGTTTTTCATGCAAAGCTCTATCTACTAACAGTTTTAGACTGGGCCTTGCAGCACAAAATGAACCTCCTTGAGGCAGGCGCAAAGTAAAAGTTTATTTTTCTCAACATTGTTCCAACTTCGCATGTGTGCTACACTGCACAGTACAAATACTAAGGGGCCTATTAGGATGGCCCGTCATCCTACTGGGGTTTGGGACCGCCTGCCATAAGGGTGGGGATCCCGTGGGGGGTATTAGGATGTGCCCGCCACTGTGGCGGGCACATCCTGCATTTTTAGCATTATGGCGGGCGGTGCTCTCAGCACCACCCGCCACAATGCTAAAAATGCATTAATGCATTTGCATAGACAAAGCGGCAGGCACCGCGCGGTGCCTGCCGCTTTGTCTATGCAAATTCAGGGGGGTACCACAGGTACCCCCTCGTGTGCACCCCCCACCTCTCCTTCACTCTGGGGGCCCGCAGGGACCCCCCAGAGTGAAGATCGCATGCCTTTCCGTGGCGGCATCGCCGCCGCGGAAAGGCATCTAAAGCAGCCCATCATAATATGGCTGGCGGTGTCTATTAGACACCGCCACCATATTAAACCTTTTCAGCCCCGGTCGCAAGGCGACCGGGCGGAAAAGCGGCGGACGGTCTTTACGTCCGCCGCTGTCCCCCCCGCCATCCTAATATGGTGGGGGGAATTTAGGTGCGGTGTGGTGAGTATCCCACCCTATTCCTTACAACTTGTAATGAGAGCCAATTTATTTTCAACCTGTTAATTTTTCTTCAACTTTCGCCCATGAAACCCAGGAACCCAGTTGTGCCTACTCATTTTCTAATCTAGAACTCAGAGGATAATTTATAAAATGATGACAATATAGACTACTTTATGTTTGAGATTAAAAGTTAAAGTGAGTGTTTGGACAGTTTCTAGCACTGACTCGTGCAGGGGCTTATAGAGATAAAACTCAAAAACTTTGACCAGAGAAATATTGGAGCACATGTATGTTGTATGTTTTTTTTTTTTAAGCGCACAATCACCCGTAAGGGTCTCTAGGCGCTGGGGGCCGTGGGAAGATTAAGCGAGCTATTGCCCAGAGTCACATGGTGCTGGGCTAACCTGCTGCCGGAGCCGGGGATCGAACCGTGGTCCCCAGATTCCAGCGTCAGTCGCCCTGGCCGCGGCGCCATATTGTATATCAGTTTGTTGGTTGTTATGAAGCATATTTGTGGGAAATACTTATGTGAACAATTGTATTGAGTAAAACTTTGTGCTTTTGCCACTCCACAAGAGGTGGTTTGTTTATACATAATTGAATAAACATAGCAAAAAAGAGAGATTTATTAATTCACTAACTATGTATGCATTTTCTTATAGCTTCACATTGTCCATAAAATAAATGGCACTGCTGCTGCAAATGAGAAGGAACTTGCAGTGTTAGGATTCGTTTTTGAAGTAAGTCTTTCAGATATGTTGTAGAGAACTTCAGATGCATAGGAAAAAACACTTGTCCCTGAATTATACTATTATCCAAAATGTTGATCATTATCAACACAAACATGTATGTGAACTCTGACTGCAAATTGATTGTCATAACAGGCGATGAATTATACTTTAAGTTTAAACACTGAATAGACTTTATTCTCTGTTAATGTGAATTCCATAATTGTTGCAACACGTTTGCTCAAATAGTTGGTTAGTGTAGTCTTACTTTTGTCCCAATGGACAAAGTAAACCCTCAGGTCAAGGGACACACACCGGCTGCTGGCATAATTTTCAATAACATCAGGCTGCGGAGCTTTTACATTGCATGAGCAGTATTGCTAGGTGGACAGGGATTAATATTTCATCGAGTTTTGAACTTACAAAATGTGCTGTAAAACGCAGATGTAAAAAAAAAAATGCCTTAACACTAAATCAAAAAGAATCGCCCCATATCTGTCTACCAGCTTTACTTGTTTTCATGTAAGTTACCTTTACACAACAGTGTAGTCGTAATGTAGTTTTCCAGGTGCAAGAGAATTGGTAATGTGCTGATAGTCAAAACATATGGTATTTGATGTCTTTTTTTGTTACAAGCATTTATTTAAATGTGATCAATGGCCAGACATACTAATATATGTGGGTAGAGTGCAGGTGACCTGACATAGCGTAGAAATCTGTGGCTGGTGAAATATTTTCTTCACTACTTAATATTTCTGAACGAGAAAGCAGCTCTTGATACAGAAGGCTACACAGGCCAAAACTCTTAGTGGTCAGTGGGAAGCATACATTGCTCAGGTGGTTGTGCTGCGCCTGTGTGTAGCCTTCAGGTAGAGGGGGCACTAGCTTTATACTCAAGGTCTCTGCAAGGGTTACATTTCGGTGCTTCTGTGAAAAACCATCCACTTAATTTTGTATCACTTTTGCCCTGCCTTAAAGGCATAGTACATGGACCCCAAACTATCCACATTATGTTGTAGGTCTTGGCTACAGTCAGCTTTAGAGGTTGACATGACCTATTGTTTCCAATACATGACACATACATGGAACCCCTTGCTCATGATTTGATGGCTTTGTTGTCTTTCTGACCTCCCTGCTTCTGATTCAGTGACTTACCTCGCTATTTCTTCCTCATAGTGTCTCGATTGGTTGAAGCATGCTTCCACTGCTGATGTTGTAATTAGCCTTAAAGTGCATGTGACAGACAATTTTGCACTTCCCTCTCTCCCTGTTTTTCTTTCCACCTCTTGTTTTCACTCCCTCCCTCTCTTATTCAGCCCTTACGCCTTGTATCCCCACCTGTCCTGCTTCCTGCTCATCATCCGTTTTCATTTTTTGGGCGCTGGCAATGTTTTCGGTGCATGGCTATCTTAAAATAAGCTTTTAACCATTTCAACATGTCCGCCTGCATGCGTGCATGTATACACATCTATGACAGGCATCTTTCACTATATATTGGTTTATTTTTACCAATCCCATTCGAGGATGGCCCTCACGGAAGTGCATGCATTCGCAGCAGCCATCTTTGAACAAGATTTGTAAACATTAAATAAAATGATTTTGAAGACAGCTAGCATGGATGCATGCTCACACACAGTGGTCATCTTTTGATGCATTTTATTTTTTTAAACCAAACTAAAACTGGCTGCTGCAGATTTGTGTGTATGCGCAACAGCATCTACCAAAATACAAAATTAATTGGTAAAGCCAATAGGTTTCACAACTGAGATGCTTGAAGCACCCACATTCCCCATAGCCAAACACAACGCTGCATTACAACGCTGCAATGCAGCGTTGTGATTGGTCAGGCGCTCAGACGGGGACTGGGAGGCTCTGCATGTTTCTCACCAAGCTGTCGGACATGGTGGGGGACAAGCGGAGTGCGCAGGACTGCTTGGGCGGCCCGAGACCGCTGGCCAAGCAGTTGTGCGCACTTCAGGAGTGAAAACCACTCCTCTCCCTACTCCGTCAGCCCCGCCCCGCCCGATAGCCACTAAAGTATATAGGAAAAATAAAATGATAGCAATAGTTATCATTTTATTTTTCCTTTTGTTAAGTGGGGCGACGCTTCTCAACCTTAGCGGAGGAGCCGCCACTGTAAATGTGGCTGGAATGATGAGTTTAAATGCCGAAATCAGTGTGGTAACACGGATTTCTGCATGTGATCCCTCATTCCATATGGACTTACGAGGTTTTACCTGTGATCCCATGATTGTACCTGGACCAGGTAGCACCAATACCTTTGGTATCAGTAATGCTGAGTGCAGTATTATCACTACTAAATACCAGTCCATTCACAATCAGAGCCTAATGGTTAATTCTCTGTGTAAATGTCTTTGTAAGTGCCCAGTGTTGGCAGCAGGCTGGTATGACGTCAATAAAACCACGTTTGTTTTGTTTTTTCAGAAAGCTGAGAACGATAATGAGAAGTACGAGCCCTTGATTAATGCACTGAATGATATTCCACATGAAGGTAAATCCTTTGAGTTCCAGGTTTATTTAATTATTGAAGTACTTCATTCTGATAAACTCCAGTCCTGTTATGGATTGTTTCACCAGCAAAGAGGAAAGCGACAGAATGTAAGCGGAGAGAAGATGTAGCCTTACGGCTAGAGCTGTTGACGTCATACCTGGGGAACCGGCTTCGAGTCTCGGCAACGATGCTCAACATCCTGTGATTCTGGGCAAATCACTAAATCTCCCCGTGCCTAATAAGAATGAATGTGTTCTTGTGTAACGAAACTGGCGCTACGTAACTCTAAAAAAAGATAGAGGGGCATATTACCAAGCAATAGCGATAATTATCGCTATTGCTTGGTTAGAGACAAAATTTTACCGCTGAGCTGCGGCGATTTTTATCGCAGATAAACCTTGGTATTACCAAGGTTTATCGCAAATGCGATAAAAACGGCCGCAATGCATGAATATTGCTGAAAAGTCAGCGATATTCATGCATTACCGAGCTAATACTCTTAGCCATGTTATCCACCTCCCATTGGATAACATGGCTAAGAACTGCTCAGGGCAGGTGTTAGCTTTTGGAGATATTCGCGCTTAGCGCGAATATCTCCAAAAGTTGGTAATAGGAGATAGCAATGTTAGCGACTGTTTCCAGTCGCTAACATCTTGGCACGCCCACTTTGCATGTCATTAGTGATAAATATCACTGACATGCAAAGTGGGGCCCAAGATGGTCGCTATCTCCTACTAGCTGTCGCTAACTGGTGTTAGCGACAGCTAGGTAATAGGGAGATAATTTTATCTCCGCTTTCTTGGCTTTTAAAGCCAAAAAAGCGGAAATAAACCCCTTGATAATATGCCCCATAGAGTCCTCTGAGGAATGATAACAGCATTTTCTGCAAGATTCAATTAAACCATGAAAGAATTAAGCTGTAATGGTTGGGGAGGGTCTTTTAGGCCTCTTCCTATAAAGATTTGATATTCCTTTATTTTTAAAGAAAAGTCGATGAACAGGTTTTCTTGGACAATTAAATCCTTGTATAACTTGAAGAAAAGTACAGAGGCTAATACTTAAGTGGGTCCACACTCTCAGATTAAATAAGCAGTGGCAAAGTGAATAGGTGCTTCACAGATTGCTATCATTTTGATTTTGTCCATGCTTGTTTGCTTCGTCATGTTCTTGTAAAACTTTATTGTTGGGGAAGCTGGTGAGTCTCCATCAATATAACAAATCTCACTGTGGCTGTGGCTAAAAGCAAAACTTGTGTTTGCTTTCTAAAACACACACATTGCCATAGCAGTCTATAGCACTGATAAGAAAATCTTTGGACCTCATTTACAAGGCCATTGCGCTTCACTTTCTTTGACTGGGACAGCGCAGGTGCAGTGTGCCTACCCATATTTACAAGGCCACGTAAAGTCTGTGACTTTTCATGGCCCTGTAAATATGGGCCTCTTTCACGCATTACTCTGAGTGAAAGGGGCGTTCCATTGGGTGTTGCTGTGGGTGCTCCCACGAAACAACCACGGAGCCTGACGCATTCCCAGATTTATAAAGGTTTGGAAATGCGTCAGAATCCTATGCCTCCCCAGACTGGCGCAACGAGGAGAAATACTTTCCTTTCTCCTCGTTTATTTCTCTTTCTATGCGTGCTGCCTTCTGCAGCATGCATAGAAAGAGGAAAATGCCATCAATTATTGTTTTTGTGCAGGAAGGTGCCCCTTCCTCCACAAAAACAATCCTTCCCACAATGCAGGCACCCTTGCAACATGACGCAATGCTGTCTGTGCTGGCGCATGGCAGCCAATTGCGAGCCAGCACAGGGGAAATCACACAGGTGTGTCATATTATTGTTAATACGACGCACCCCTGAGCTTTAAAATTACGCAGCTCGGCACAACAAAATGGCTTGTGGCGTCGCACTGCATAATTTTTTGGGTAAATTAGGCCCTTAGTGTGCAGATGTGCTCCTTGTGTTAGAATAGCGAAGGTAGCCAATGGCTCAAGTGGGTTGGCTCAATGCCCATAGTGTATGCTGTAATGGGCAGAGGAAAATGTGAATGATACAAAGACTGACCAATATATTAAGAGGGCTGGAAGAAAGTCCCGGTAGGTATTGTATTTAACATTTTCGAAAATCAAAAGGTTTTGGCTAATGACAGACAAAACAATCATTGGCAAAGTCAATAGGTCTCACAAATTCAAGAGTTGTTGGCTTTGCCAATATGTTTTAGCCATGTTGTTCACCAGCGTGGCTGCTGTTAAGCATGGCTAAAAGTTAGTGGGGTAAAGGAGAGTGCCCTGGAGTGTTGTGGAGTAGGGGGAGTATTAAGTAGTGGCATAGAACGTCGTGGAGTGGTGTAGAGTAAAGCTGAGTGGCATAGTGGAGTGAAGTGGCGTGTCATGGGCTGGCGTAGAGTGGACTGACGTAGAGAGTTGTGGAGTGTTTTGGAGGGAGTAGAATGCCATGGAGTGGAAGAGGGTGGAGTGGAGTAGAGTGTCATAGTCTAGAGGCTCATAGAGTGTCAAAGTGGAGTAAAGTTTCATGGAGTGGAGTGGCATAGAGTGTCAAAGTTGCTTTGAGCAAAATGGAGTGGCATAGATGGTGTTGGTGGGGTGTATTAGAGTGGTGTAGAGTAGAGTGGTGTAGCGTGGAATAGATTGTTGTGGAGGGGTGTGGCATAGAGTGGAGGAGTGTAGTAGAGTGGTTATTCCTTTTTTTGAAACTTTATTTTCCCTATTCCATTGTCTGCCAACTTCTCCCCCCTGCCCACTGGTCGCAGCTGATCTCTCTGCTAGCCAGAGTGGTGGTCTTTTAGAAAGCGGTGTATTTTGGAGAAAATATGTATGTGGTGTTCAGAGAATCTGGTGGAAGAGGTTTTGTTTGGCAAAGTTTGGTTCTTTGGTATTATTCGGGCAAACACCCTCAGCGATAACCATCCTTTGGCTTTTATTATGGCAAATATTGTATGTATAATCATCGCCTCTTTGAGTATTCAACTTTTGTGTTTTATTAGTTTTAGTTTTTGAAGTTATGATTTTAATGTTAAATGTGTGTAATATCTTTAACATAACGTCTGTTTATATCTGGTAATACATTTGAATATTTTTTTTTACTTTTTAAATGTATTTATTGGTGGGGTATTGGGTTTGTAGGCAAATAGGGCGGTAAGTATTTTTTTATTCATTTTAAAATGTTTATCATATGTTTACTTTTGTTAATTTACTTATTAAATACATACATTATTTTTGTTGTTAGTCATTTAATCAAGACTTTCAAATACAATGGCAATTATTAATTGTAATTGTTAATTAGATTAATGGTTATGTGAATTCTTTAATTGATTTTAATAATTAGTATATTACTTGGTTGCACTTTTTTAAACAAATTATTTATTTGTAATATTTGTTACATTAATGTGTATTGTTAAATATTTTCAAGTATTATTTTAATTGTTTCTATGAGTGTTAGTTGTTTGGGGTAGCTTGTGGAGAAATGTTTTAAAAATTGATATTGTGTAATGTTTTCAATAGATGAATATTTGTAAGGTATTTTTCTATTCATACTTGCTAATGCATCAGCTTAATTTGTAATTATTTAAACCCCTTGTAATGAAAAAATATATATTTTATGTTAATATTTTAAGTATATGTATATATATATATATATATATATATATACATATATATATATATATTTATATATATTATATATATATATATATATATATATATATATATATATATATATATATATATATATATATATATATATATATATATATATATATATATATATATATATATATATATTTGTTTAAATTTAGGGGTGGAATATAACATTATTTTTCAAATCTACCACTGGAATGGGAATAGTAAATTTGATTCCTTCAAAGTCAACCGCTTTCCCTAACACTTTCACTTACGTTGGAGTGGGAATAGAACATCAGTCGCCTCAAACGTCCAACACATTCCTTGCTGTTGCCAGGTTGGAGTGGGAGTAGTAAATATGACCCCTACAAAGTCAAACACTTTCCCAACTTTGCTCAGGTTGAAGTAGGAATAGCAATTTTGACCCCTTCAAAGTATAACATTTACCAAACTGTTGCTTTGTTTGGAGTGGAAGAGTAAATCTGACCCCTCCAAAGTCCAACACTTTGGAGCTTATTACGAGTCTGGCGGTCCACTGACCGCCAGACACATAGGGGCGGCGCAGTGGTGACGATCTTGTGACTGTCCTATTAGGACCAGGGTGGTCAGGCCATACTGGGACCAACGCAACTGCCAAGGATCAGAGATCCCTGGCCGTGGCACAGCAATTTTGAGGCTGCAATATGCTGGAGGAGCCACTGCAGCCCTGCCAAATGCATTAGCAATGTTTGTGGCATCAGGTAGTACGAGAAAGCTACACAAAGCTGGTGGTATATGTGACAGATGCATTAATAGGGTAGCGCCAGCCAAAGATGCAGCTTTGGAATGTTGTTTTTACTGCTGTGAGGTCAATGGTGCATAATAACTTATAGTGAACACTATCGTCACATTACAGTAGAGAACAATGGCTTTGAGATTCCACTGCTGCTTTTAGTAAGGCAAGCCCATATACACACCTAGGTTTTAAAGTGGTGTCAACAGCTGACTCAACAAGTTTAATATTTGAATTCCTCACCTGACGGTACCGACACATATCTGTGGCACCTTTATCAAATTACTTGGTTATAGGTTTAGGAAGCATTTTAGCCATAATACAATCATCACTCTTTGAAAAAGCAGACTCTTGAGCTTTTCTTTAAGTGGGCTTGGTGCCAATGAACTACTACAAGGGCAGTCTACCACTTGCATCATCTGGCTCACCCTTTGCTCTCCTGTCGGTGCCTTTGGTACCCCTGTTGTCATAGTTTTATGTCAGAATATCATTAGGGGTGAAACGGTTCGCCCACAGAATTGGTATCATTCGGCGACTCTGCATTACTCTAACCTGGCATATTCTGCCAATCGCCGCATGGTTGAATGTTTTCATGCAAGGCTCCAGAAATGTGAATATGATCGAGATTTGGCATCCCCATGCGCCATTTTCTAACACGGGGACGGTCACAGTCAGTGGGCTGCTTCTCCAGTAGATTTGCTGCCTCTCAAGTACATTTTCTACAAAAACGGCAGCAAAATCATCTTGAATGGCGCAAGCTCTTGTGTACCACATTGTGTGCTTCGCACTGATTTTTCAACGCTACTCGTACTACTGGCACTAGATTGCAGCACGAGAAGCATGACATGCATATTTTCCACCCGTTGGTGGAACTCTGCGAGATCTTGCTGAGCTTTTGTGTAACTCTGCCAAATTCCACATAGTGAGAACCATAAGTTCCGCCCACCCCTAAATGTATTGTACAGAAATATTGTCTAACTTAAATATATTTACGTCAGTCAATATTCTAACAACAATATTCTAGTACCAGAACCTCAGGGTGCATTGAGGCAGAAGCAGAAACAGAAAGTAAACAGGCTTCAAGACAATTGTTTACTATGTGTAGCTTGCATTCCCTGCCTTAACCTAGACCCACAGCACGATGTAGGGGCCTGAGACTAGGACCAAATCTGTGATGTCATCAATGGGCCTGATATCACTTCTACTACACTTGCATTTTGGTGAATTGCTATCCATGAGCTTCACCATGGGTGATAATAGGAGTCCAGCTGTGGCTCACTGAGTGGCACATGGGGACAGATGAAATGAAAGAAATTAAAACAACATTTATAAAGCACGTGTTTACCCGAGGGCATCCCAGCGCTATGGGCAGAGCCGATTAAAGCTGAGGCGGGATAATTTGTAAAAAAGCCAAATTTTAAGCAACTTGCGGAAAACCATATGGTTGGGTTCCTTTCGTAGTTGCAGATGGAGTGAGTTACATAGTTTAGCGGCATTGAAAGAAAAACGACGGCCGCCGCTTCTAGCCCTCTTAATTCTGGGGACATAGGCTAGATGGAGATCATAAGAGCGAAGGGCTCTGTTAGCTAGGTAGGGCTGGACCAAGGAAGAAATAATAGTTGGACCTTTTCCCCCTATCAACCTGTGGGTAATACACAGGGCTTTGAACTGGATTCTTTCCAAGACTGGAAGCCAGTGCAGAGCTTTTAATGCTGGCCTTGCAGTTTGGCGGCTATGAATTCCCATAAGAATCCTGGCAGCACAGTTCTGCATGGTTTGAAGTTTGGCCAACACCAAGCAAGGGGCACCAAGGTATAAGGCATTTCCGTAGCCCAAGCGAGATAAAATAAGAGCTTGGACTACAAGCTTTCTGACCTGAGGTGGTAACAAAGGAAGCACTTTGCGCAGCACTCTTAGAATGCCAAAGCAAGAGCCGACAACCTTTCTGGCTTGAGTTTTAAAACCGAGCTCAGAGTCAAGCCAGACACCAAGGCTCTTTATCTCTGATTTAGGGACAGGCATAGAGCCCATTCATGTAGGCCAGGTGGAGACTATTTCAGAGAGAGATGGATTTCCAAGGAGCATAAGCTCAGTTACGATGCGGTTGAAAAAATGAATCTAGCAAGAGTCACTAGTCCTTCATCCTTGAGTGTTTCCAATGAAACAGGATGTGTCTGCTGCTGGAAGGGGAGAGTATCCAAATTTACCTTTCTGTATTTTTTTTTAATGGAATTAAATAAAATAGTAAAGTTTAAGATTTGCTAAAATATCCCACTAATCACAGAATAGTGACATTGTTGAATTAGACTGAATTTACATAACGTGCAATACAGATATGGGATTTTGAGTCAGCTAATGGGTCCCTGCTATTCTCTACCTGAGAGAGACTAGAAAATGCCACTGGCCACAGTTAAAAGGATGAATTTAACGTTTTCAGGGAGGATTCGAATGTAACACCAACAAATTACGTGTCAAAACATTCTAGAGATGCAACATGTCATAACAAATAATTTAGTTTCCCATAACTCTTCTCTGTATACAGTAACATTTGATTGATTCAGCTGCAACAATTTATATTCCAAGCAGAGTATTAACATAGACAAAATAAAGCCCAATCTCATCAACTGATTGATGGCTTCTGTGTAAAATGACACATAAAGCAGTCTTTAAGTTTCTTATCAACCGCCAATTTTATTTGGTACACTTCATTGGACCGTTAATGCGGTCTGTATGTATTCGACAAGTTCAGAGCATATGTTTCTTTTTTGAAAGACTTTTAAAAAACATTCTTCTTTTCAGTGCTAATGGCCTTTTATCTATATGTTCTGCCTAGATAACCATTTAATGGAGTATTTTATTAGTCACGCCTAGTGTTGGGAGGCATATTCTCTGGTCGTTTGTGTTCAATGGAAATCATGGTTTCATTTGCTGACATCTTTTTTTCCAATTATCTTCAGGTAACACCACTGTGATTGGCCGCTTAAAGTTAAAAGATCTGATCCCAGAAGAGGGAAAGCTTGATCGCTATTTTCGATACAATGGATCCCTAACCACGCCTAGCTGCAATGAAACCGTGCTTTGGACGGTCTTTGAGGAACCAATTCCACTAAGTCAAAGACAGGTAATGCCACCGTGAAATGCTAGACTTATTAGGCTATGCAAATAAAAATATTTGCTTCATACACTTGTGCACTCTAAGAGTCATAGGGCCTGATTAAAGTTTGGTGGAGAGGTTACTCTGTCCCAAACATGACGGATATCCCATTTGCCGTATTACAAATAACAAACCGCCAAACTCTAAATCAGTCCCTAATTCATATATATGACAATATTGTTAAGACATTCTTATAGTGTATGGAGTTTGAACTAGTCAGTTTCATTGGCTGATTCAGGGGACACTCTTTGTATCACATTTCAATTATGATCGGCTGAGTTAGGCTACATCTCTGACCGATCAGTTGCAGCTTTTATCATTAACCAGTCTGATTGATTGATAGATGTTGGGGGTTTTGAATCTATCCATCTATTCTCTCTCTTTTCTCCATCTCTGATCACGTTCGCTCTACCTCCCCTTCACTTGCTTTCTAGAAGCCTCCCTGCCTTCCGTAATGAATCTGTTATCTCAGGAGAAAGTGACACAGTCACAAAGAGTGTGCCTCTGCTTTCAGATCCAGCCTCCAAGGGCTCCAGGCCACTGGAGAAATGCCCAGTGAAGTACAAGGTCTTTCTGGCTCTTTTCCAGTATAATTGGCACACAATGCAGCTCGATACAATTTACTTTATCCCTCATGGATGTATGACGGTACAACGCGTGCTTTTACAACGCGTACCGTTACGACGCAGGTTTTACAACGCAAGTCGTTACAACGACTTGCGCTGGGGGGCGCTGGATAGTCAATAGTTTAATTTACTATTCCAACTCTAGTCCCCGTGGATAGTAGGGAAGTTGTTGGATAGTAAATTAAACTATTACCTATCCTAGAGCGCCCTCCAGCGAAAGTCGTTGTAATGACTTTCGTTGTTAAACCTGCGTCGTAACGGTACTTCGTTGTAAAAGTTCTGTTGTAAAGGACGTTCCCCTCCCTCATGCATGTGGTTATACCTTTCAGTATATATGAGTTCTAAAAAATAATTGGTGGTGGTATACTAAACTTATGATGATGCAACAAATGTATATACACACACATAACACACACACATGTATTTATATGTTTGTGGACTATGTGAGTGTGGTCTCAAGGCTCAGACGGGGTATGGGGGTGCACGCAGATCCCAGAGGATTACGGAGCTCCATCAAAAAGCCAGGTCTTGAGGTCCTTCAAGAACTTGGGGAGTGACAGAGTCTGTCAAAGGTGGAGACTTGTGGGGTGGTACTTCCACCCCGCATGGCAACAGATCACATCAGATGCTTGGGTTCTAGACATAAATCAGTATGGTTACAGCCTAGAACTCTGCACAACACTACCAGTCATCCCCCCACACAAGCACTTCCTCAGTGGTGAACACTTCTTCAAGAAGAGGCTCAAGTTCTACTTCACTATCAGTGGGGTAAAGGATTCTGCTCCCTAAACTTCCATATCCTCAAAAAAGACCGCATGCTTAGACCCATTCTAGATCTGAGTCCCCTCACAGATACATCCTATCAGAACACTTGTATATGGTGACATTGAAGGATGTCATACCTATCCTCCAGAGAAGTGACTATATAGTGGCACTTTATCTCAAAGTCACATACTTCCACATCTCAATCCACACAGCCCATCAACAGTACCTGAGATTTGTGAATAATGGGCAGTGCTTTCAATTCAAAGCATTACCACCACCCTAATGGTCTTCTTTATCAAGTGCCTGGCAGTGGTTGCCATACATCTAAGGAGGAGGGGCATCCATGTGCCCCCTACCACGACAACTTGCTGATCAAGAGTGCAAGCCTCAAAAAGGGCCTAGAGCGCACCCAAGTACCATCTTACTTCTCCGCAATCTGGGCTTTACCATGAAGTCAGTCTCACACACACGTGCTGCCTCTTTGTCACCTAGCCCAGCCAATTTGTCATTGGGCCATTTGCCAAAGACTTCACCTGATGGCAGAATACCTTCCGGGAGTGCAGATTTCATCAACAGGTCCATGAGTGGGATCTCAACCTGCACATATTACATCGCTGTGGCACCACCAACGTGGATCTGTTCTCTGCTCCAAAGAAAGCGAAATGCCCAAATGTTGCCTCTATGTATTCACACCCTCGGTCCCAGAACAACACTCTGTGGATGAACTGGTCAGGGATACATGCCATCGGTACTCCACCCTATTAGAGATGTCCATCAGTCCCCAAGAAACTCCCCAACAGGCCGGACCTTCTCACTCGGCACCAGGTACAGATACGACACCCTGATCCCAAATACCTCAATCTTACGCTATGGAACCTGAAGTCTTAAAATTCTGGTACCTAAGAATTCCACAAGAATGCATGGACGTTCTGCAGAAAGCCCGTACACCGATTTCCTGTGCATTCTATGCTGAGAAATGGAAACGCTTTCTAGACTATTGTAAAGCAAACAATACACAGCCACTCAGACTGGCTGTCCAAGACATCATCACATATTTACTTCATCTAAAGAGAGCAGCATTACCTTATATTTTCAAATATATTCATTTAACAGCAGTCATGGCATGTATGCAAAACGGGGAACACTTTTCCCTGTTTCGCATTCTTTTGATTAAAGCTTTCATGGAGGGCCTTAAAAGAATCATCTCTCCAAGAACACCACCAGGTACTATATAGAACTTTACCATTGTGCTCACCAGGCTCATGGATCCGCCATTAGGAACCCATGCATTCATGTTAACTTCAATACCTCTCTTGGAATGTCGCTTTTCTAGCAGCAATAACCTCCATTATGTCAGTAAGATACAGGCCCTCATGCTGCAGCAACCCTTCATAGAAGTCTACAAAGATATTGTAATTCAGAGTTCAAGTCATAGGTTTTCCCTAAAGTAGTCGAGCAGGTACCACCTCACCCAAATCATAGAGCTCCCTATGCTCTTCCCCCACCAGGACTCGGTCTCAAAGAGAGCGCTACATACATTAGATGTAAAATGTGCACTCATGAATTATATTGACAGTACCAAACCTTTCCATAAAATGGGCCAACTGTTCATTATCTTTGCAAAACCACATGAGGAAAAAAACAATATCTAAGGTGGGTATCGCCAGGTGGATAGTAAGGGCCATTCATACCTGCTACCACAAGCCTAAAAGAACCCTTCCGGTATAACCCAGGACTCACTGTACACATAAAAAGGCAGCCTCTACGGTGTTTTTAGGTAATATTCCTCTAGCCAACATTTGTTAAACAGCTACATGGTCAACCCTAAACATGTTCACTAAATACTATTATGTTGATGTCCTAGCCTGATAGTAAGCAACAATTGGCCAAACAAAGACTCTCTTTCAGACATTTAAATTAAATTTGTAGACTTATGTAGCGCAGCATATTACCCATGAGGGTATCCAGGCACTGTCCATGGACACAGGGAAATTAAGTGATTTGCCCAGAATCACAGGTTGTTGAGCTGACACAGAGACTCAAACCCAAATCCCCAGCGCTCGAGTTTGCAGCTGTGTCTGCTGCGCCACATCTTCACACTATCCACCACTCTTGGGATGTACTACTTTTTATTTCCTGCTAGGCATGTGTGTCTACAGAGGCACATGCTATGAGCGGAGAATGTTACTAACCCTGTAAGCATCTGTTTTTAGTGTAGCTTATTCGTACATTCACATGCATGCGCCCACCTCCTGGGACGCGTAACGATGTATTCTCAGATGTCTTCCCCTTCCAACTTCTCACAATTTACTCCCATGCTTTAGGCAATACACATGTGCATCATAACATAATATGTCACCACCCCATATAATACTCTCACCCGTTGCGCGAAAAAACTATCGAACATGTAGTTGATGCCCACAACGTAAGGGAGGAACCACTATACCTCTTGACTTGAAATACTTTTTGGGGAAAAAACAACTTGCAAGTGTCAACGCCCAAGAGATGGCAGTAGTATGCTAAGCATGTGAATCTATAGCACTACACGCTAGGAACAGATGCTTACAGGGTAAGTAAATGTATATATATATATATATATAATCCAATGTGTTTTTAATTCTTTCACTTAGATTCACTAACCCTCTGTAGATTAGATTCAGGAGTACATAGAGGATCTATGAATTGATGTCCAGATGTCCCTGAAACGGAATCTCTTCATGCCCAACCTGCACACGTTTTTAAATGTAAAACTACTCACCCAGTCTCCGCCAAACCAACAAAAGCAGAATCCTTGAGTAAAATGCTGCTCTCTTGTCAAATTTGAAATAGTCATTTGAACAGTATTTTCTGTATCAAAGAGTAAAAACTCGATTGGTAATTAAAAAGGGAAATTACACTATTTTGCAACCCCCCTCCCCCGGCATATTTTCTTGCCCCATGCTTGACAGATCTGTATGAAACATAGAGAACCGGCGTGTATATACTTTGTTTGAAAGTTTTATGTAGATTCATCAAACAGCAGCAAAGTTATTGAGAAACCAAAAAATGGTTTTGAAATTCTAACCGACCCATTACTACAATGGTGCTATCACTTCCAGTAAAATATATGTAAAAAGACTCACAAGAAGCGATGACCTCACAGTCATAGTGCCCCTCACATTCCCACCAAATGATCTGGATCTGCTTATAAAGTTTATACCTTGCTCTTTATTTATGTATAGAAGTTCTAAACATTAATGTCAGCTTACCCAAGCAAAGGATTCAATGACACTAACGCTATCTACCCTGTACTGTGGTAATAAGAATTATTATGTCCTTAGTCTAGTGATATGTGTTAATGTATGATTATTAGTTCACTTGTTCCAACCAGTGCTCTTAATCCAAAGGTAACGTTGCGCTCAACAAACCTATAAATAAATAATATGTTTCATTGGGCTACATTTAATGTTACAAGAAGGCCAGATTGATCATGTTCTTAAAGGGGACATGACCCACTCAAGACCTCATCTCAAGTAAGTCATAATCCCTCTCCACCTCTCTAGCACAGGAAAAGAAAAGAAGCAAAAACCAACTACTATGGCAGAAGAGGAAAGAAAATGTACTTTGTTGAGGATGGGAAGCTATTGCAAAGGCTTGACATAAGTGCTATTGGCTGTTTCTGACTTTTACTGAGATGGATCTTTTCTTTGTAGATTGAAGCCTTCTCTGAACACCTGTTTTTCCCTGATGGCGAGACCAAAATGAACAGTAACTTCCGGCCGACTGAAGATCTAAATAATCGGGATGTGTATAGATCAAGCGCAAATGTTCCTGTCCTCCGAGGGGCGACATTATTCGTTGCTGCTATGTTGGCCTGTCTCATAATTGGGCTCCAGAACTGATTGACTCGGATGCCCTGTGGAGTCTTGTTGTTCGAGCCCTGTGCTGTAAAATTGCCTCACACTCTCTTTGGGGGATGCACTGAGCAGCCAACTACTGCGGTTTCTATGGAGAGGATACCACACATTAGGGGCATCACCGGATGTGGGCAATAAACTGATCATATCACCCATTAAAACCCAGCAATGCACATCCAATATTACCACACCAAGAAGCAACATCAGGTGCTAGTCTCCACCCTTAATGACTGTACAGTTGCCTTTATGTAGCACACCTATTGGCAGTCCAAGAATGTACTTTAAAGTAACTCTGCTTCACACACATTTACACAATGTTCTGTTGAGTTTTATCATTCCTAATTTATTAAAAAACACATCAAATACAAAACTAGCAAGATCAGATTATTCCCATTGCAGATGTGTATTGATTACATGTCCACACCACCCACACATGCCCCACTTACCAAGCCAAGAAAGTAAAAAGCAGTGAATTTCCCTAAGCTGTCTTTCCAGTAGGAACTTACTAGTGATGGTTTACAGAACCTCAAGCTGGCGCAAGAACTCTAAAAATAGAAGGTCTGTTATTTACATTATTCCTAGTTTCAGGTCTGGGAATAATTATTTATTTATTTTTTAATGTATACTTGACTAGTTTTGCAACTTAAAGACTTATTTGTGTCATAATAGATCATATTGTGCATTTTCTAATATTTTGGTCTACTTTGACCATTAGATCTACATTTCAATTAAGTTATATGGCCTCACAACATTTCAATTTATTTTATTTCCTTACTAAAATGTTATTTGCAGAGATAGAATGTATCTTTAAACTCATGACACAGAATCACCTCATCAACAAGGAAGTATGTTGAAGTGATTCTATTTGTGGTGTTGTGCAATTCAAAGCGAACCTCACTCTAACACAGTGAATGAGAATATAAACAATGTGAAAAAAGGCATAGACAATGGTATGTAACTACCTATTCATAACTAACCAGAAGATGGTAATTCAGACAGATGTTCAAAATGTAGTATTTAGATATACATTTGGGGACTCTGTGACTCATTACGACTCCCTGTCCGTTTCCCACCGGAATTATACCTCCTTCTCCGTCTCAGATTTTAGATTTATGCCCACTCTGTAAGGTTTATTCAAGGGTTTTCTCATCTATTTGTGCTGCCTATAGGATGCACTCCTTGTTAGTAAAGCAGTGGTCCTGATGCATGAGGACTTGGAATAGAGATATTTTCCATTGTCAAGTGTTCAGGAGGTGCCACTTTGACATGAGAAGTGTGAACAAACTGATAATTCTCTTTTGCCAACCTACATGTTTAGCCAGTTTTATTACTTCCCTGCCAAAAGGTTTGTTTTAAAACAAATATTTTAAAAGAATGTTTTTGTACGTTTTTGTTTTGTTTTCAATCACATTTTACTTCTTTCACAGACAGGAAAGGCATTTGTTAGAGGTGTTTTGAGCTGGAAGTCTGTTATTATGTCATTATGACTCCTTTTAAGTTCCATTTACTTTGTAGAACTTTTGCACATCTTTAATCTTGACAAAGAGAGATTTGACTCTTTGTAGACATGTGCATACCTTACAAGGAAACATCAGCTCATAAATTCAGAAAATCCATAACTCTGAATGGTGAATAAAACAATTTCGTTACTATATGATGGATACTATAAAGTATTCTTTACTAAACGGAGACATCTGCTGACTAATGCTTAAAGGAAGCTGAATTAATTTTGTTAAGAGATTCCCATCAACCTATCTCTCTCCACAAACGTAACCAGTTTGTATATTTTGAGATTTTATGTTATCTGTTGTTAATCCTTTAATTGGAATCAAATCCTGTTACTCATTTACTTGAAATAATGTGAAGGAAGCATTTTAGGTTTTTACTATTTCTGTAATAAATGTGAAATATCCAAAATTAGAAAATGTATTGCAATAAAACAAACACTTGTTAATGAACTGTAAAAATAAAATTGTATTTTTATGAAGTTATAAAAGACTGATGTTTCTAAAGAAAGTATAACATATTGTGTAACAATAAAAGGGTCATGAAATATTTGTACATTTGCTTTTTTTGGAACGCAGAACCTGTTTGCTTACTGAGTGATAATCTTGGTTAGTCTGGTTAAGAAAAAAAGGTAAAGAATGGTAAGCTAATTGGAGACTGTGGTGCTAAATGTAGCCACGAACGGTTACTTGCCCTAAAGTCAGGGAGATATGACCCTCCATGAAGCTAAGGCCTGAGACTATATTGGATTGTCAACAATGAGGGTGGTCAGTTGGGAGGAGTGGATGTTGTTCATACAAAGTTGCATAATTGTATTGTATTAAAGCATGACAAAAACTGATTTAAAACAAAGAATGGTAAGAAAAAGTTTCTTTTAATGGCTTTCACTCCTGAATGGCTTGTTATTGGCAAGCCAAACAAAAGTAAAATAAAAATATCATGGGAAATAAAGCAAATAGTCTTCCAAATGATATTATCATCAATACAATTCTGAAACTGGATGGATCAATTGCAGGGAATTTAAGGTGTGATAGGAGTGTGTCTAATAGGTGTTCAGATAATACAATTATGAACACACTGTAATAAAGCTGGTACACTGGATATGTTGAACAGGAGATGATTTATTAGATGAAAACAGGAATCTACAGATGTAACGTCCTATCCCCAAATTGCCAGTAGGAACTGACCAGTGCAAAGTTCTAATAATACTCAGACACAAACAAGACTCTAGAATGGGCATGATGACATGCAGGTCAATATTCTAGTAGTGGAGCATAAAATAAAATGACACGCAGATCATTACAGTCATGCACACCTTCCCCCTTTACCCAAAGTGAGAAGTGCACCATTTATGAATTTGATCCATAAAGAATTTTTGGATAACTTCAGAGCAAATTCCTGGACATTTCTTGCATTCCTGCGCACACCATTCAAGCATTGCTTTAGGATCTGGAACACAGTGACACCACAGGACGCTGGTGTCTGGGTTTGTGGCGTGGGACTATTATAAAATATGAAACTGGTATAGAGGTGCAGGAAGGGTAGTCCACCGTCTGCTGTTTGTGATCAGACTGTCTTGTGAACGAACTTCCCTGGAGAATTTTTTTTAATTTCTTAATGGCCCAAAAGATGCAAAGAGTTTCTTTCTCTATGACAGAGTATTGCATTTCCGACCCCACCAGTGCACGTGACAAGAACATGATTGTGATCTCATGTATATTCTTCACCTGTTTGAGAACAGCACCAAGACCTTTGGAGCTGGCATCAGTGATAAGTATAGAATGTGCAGAAATGTCAAAACTCTGGAGAGAGGGCTCACCACTCAAAGCTGCTTTTATGTAATCGAATTCTGCTTGACACAGCGGTGACCAGACAAATCTCAAAACCTTCTTGAGAAGAGCCCTAAGGGAGAAAGTACAAGAAGCAAACTGTGGGACAAATTAATTATAATATTCGGCCATACCGCGAAAGGTGACATAACTCATCTCTGGACTGTGGTATAGGAAGATTTTCTATGGTCTTTACTCAATGATCTTTAGGTTTGAACCCCATCCTTAGACAATTTATGCCCCAAATAGCCAATTTCAGTGAGATTAAATTTACACTTGTTCTCACGTAGAGTCAAACAACGTGACTCAAATAGTTTCAGAACTGCCTTGAGTCTCTCATCATGTAACTTCTGCGAAGACCCATGCACCAGCGCATCATCCTGGTAAATCTTGACACCTGGTAGCCCTTTCAGAACGTCTTCCATAGCTCTCTGGAAGACAAAGGCTGCAGAATTCAAACCGAAAGGAAGTCTTGTAAATTTGTATGTGCCAAAGGGTATAACAAACGAAGTGAGGTTCATAGAGTCAGGGTCAATCTTAATCTGGTGGTATGCGGCCCTGAGGTCTAATGTGGAGAAGACCTCAGCCCCACCTAATTGTGTGAGCATCTCTGCAATATTTGGAAGAGGGTACTTGTTGGCTATCACAGCGCGATTGAGCGCGCGTAAGTCCACACATAGCCTCACCTCGCCAGAGGCTTTGTGGTCAAGCACCACAGGAGTTAGCCAATCACTCGCCTCAGTTTCAACAATAATTCCTTCATTTAGCAACTTCTGTAGTTCTTTTTGCATTGAGTCCCTCAGGGCAAAAGGTACACTACGCACCTTGCACGTGACAGGGATAGCATCCGGCTTCAGGATAATCTTATGTGTTTAGTCAGAAAGACAACCCAATTTCTCAGTGAAGACTTGCTCAAATTCGGTGCGTATATCTTCTACTTGAACAACTTTGGCAGGCACAGGGGTACAAGCAAGATCAGAAGGTGATGGAGGTAAGTCTTCCTTTAAGACGATACATGGATCTCCACCAGGAATTAGCATAACTCCAAGATCAGCCTGGTGAATCCAGCTTATTATACTGTTACCCTTCGACAAGATGTAGATCTTCCCAGCGTTTTTTTTATTCTTGAACTCTATGTCACCCTCAAAGTAACCTAACAGCTTGATAGGTTGTCCACCATAAGCAAGATGTCTGATATCAATCAGGCTTGAACACCTTCACTTTACTCATCAAAATTGTGTCATAAAAACTCTTTGGAACTAATGTGATTTTTGCCCCAGAGTCGAATAGCATATTGACTGACTAACCATTTATTCTGACACTGTCAATGGGGTTTTTGCACTTGTTCTGGCCGGCCTGAGTCAAGACTTCACCACAATGTTGCTCGTCAGTATCAGAGTCCGACTTATTTTGAACCCAAACTTCTTTTATTCGCTTATTTTTTAAACATTTTGATACTCTCGATACTCTGCAAGCCTTAGTTACATGGCCAATTTTCCCACAATTGATACACTTTGCATTTAGAGCAGGACACGACTTGTCATTGGCCAGGTGACAAACCATGTCACAGCGGTAACATCTTCCGGGGAAGGATTTCTGTGAGTTTGTAAGCCGAGGTTCAATTTGTTTAAATATTTTAGTCTTAGATACAACATGAACCTTGTCATTACTTGTATTAGGAACGTCGTTATCTCTTTTAATCACTTCAACACAAGCGAGGGAGTGTTCTATACGTTTGGCAATCAAAATGACTTCATCGAGCTTGGGGTAATTTTTTTGTCACAGTTCGCCCTTGACCTTTTTTCCTGGTGCAACCTAACATAAATTGGTCAAGTATATGTTCCTCAAGTGCGCTTTCAAATTTTCAAGTGGAGGCCAGCTTGCGCAAAGTGGGTAACATACATCTCAACAGACTCTTTAGGTTGTTGAACGCGCATCCCAAAGTGGTAACGTTCTAAAATAGTGCTTACTTTGGGAAGGTAGTGTTTGTCAAGTTTCTTTAAGCATATTTCAAACTCATTGAGGCTGTCAGATTCAGTGTCATTGAGGTCCGGTAGATGCTTGAAAACCTCTTGCCCGTCAGAGCCAAGACAGTATAGGAGTAAGGCTGACTTCCTCTTGGCACTCAGTGACACTCTGCACACCCTAGCGTAATTGAGGAAAACCTTCTTCCGTTTTGAGCAGCAGATGGAGGGCTCGGCAGGATTTGATAAGAAGAAAGGTGGTGGGGTGACGTTCTGCATTTTCAAAAGGTGTGCTTGTCACCGAAGAAAACAGTGAAAGCACTTCAAAGAAAAGTGTGTTTATCACTGTAGTGAAGAAGTGAAGACACAAGTGAAATGGATGTGCCTATCACTGTGTGCTGGTGAACAGAGGTATAGAAGTTTTTGAAATAACAGGCGCTTGTAAACCTATTTGTTAAAAATTAGCTGTGCATGTCAGTGAAGCCGGCAGAGGAGGACACCAATACAATGAAATAAATAGCTGTGCCTGTCAGCGAAGTGAGAGCAAATAGATTTGCAAGATGTGCTTGCCAGTAATTATGTGGGAAGCAGACAATATAAAAGAGTATTCAACTAACTGCTGTGCCTACCAGCGAAAAGCAAGTAGGGCGAAATAGTAAGCTGTGCCTGCCAGCAAGTAAAGAACAGGAGGCAGGCATTGTGGCAGCATCATTAATAGTACACAGAAGTGCTGTGCCCATCAGCATAAGCAAGCTGAGAGCAATAAAAGCCTGAGTTTTTAAAGAACCGAAGGACGCAGGGCAAGCAGGGAAGGCTCACAGGGGCATAATATCAAGCCCCAGTGATAATCATCCCCGAGCACACTTAGCGAGCTTTTAATTATCGCCGGCAATCGCTGGAATATATCGCCAAGCTAGCGCTGTATTATTAACGCTTAGCGCTATGGCGATAAATATTCCAGTGATAGCGGGGTTTTCCCTGGAACATCGCTGGTTTTCCAGCGATGTTCCATGGAAAAACGGCGATACGCTTGATGATAGGCCCTGTGGCCTTAGCCCCACAATCCACCTCCCATGTTAGGTATGCCTTAGTCAGGAATTTAACAGATGGTAAATTCCTGAGTCAAGGCAGAGTTAGCGCGATTTAAATTATGGCTACGCCTCATTGTTAATATCGCAATATTTTCCCATGTAGTTTTCACAGCCATGCCTACTTTGCATCTCATTATCGTGCGAGGCATGTAGGAGCGTGTCCTTGTAAATAATGCGATATAATTATCGCCGCTTTGTGCCCGAAAAACAGACTCTAAAGCAGCGATAATTATATCGCCCGCCCTTAGTAATATGCCCCACAGTTCCCTGTAGATGAGTTAGTCCAGATGGAGATAAGTTAAGCAGGTTACTGTAGCATGTTAGGACGTCTGTAGAATAAGGTCAGCATAGGAGATGGCAGTGAGTCCAACCCATCCTTGTCGCTAGTGTAATAAAGGTGGTACACTCGATATGCTGAACAGGAGATGATTTCTTAGATGAAAACAGGAATCTACAGATGGAACGTCCTATCCACAAACCACCAGCAGGAACTGACCAGTGCAAGTTCTAATAATGCTCAAACACAAACAAGACTCTAGAATGGAACATGATGACACGCAGGTCAATACTCTAAGAGTAGAGCATAGAATAAAATGGCACGCAGATCATTACAGTCATTACACACACTGTAGGATATTTTTTCTTATTTAATGTCCTGACCCATATTGAAGATGAAAATAATCTGGTATTTATAGAATGGGTTTACCAAAGTGCTCTATTTGGATCATATATAGGCATAATTATTTTACAAATTATACAATGGTACTCATGTGATAAACCGGAACTAAAGAATGCGTGAAACTTGCTGCAGACGCCAAACGATGACTCGCACGATAACAGATATTGAGCTAAATTTTCCGCAGGATATTTTGGCTTTAAAAACCTACTTCCTCGTTTGCTTTCTCATCTCTGAATCATTTGGGTGTGTGGAGATTTATTTTCTTTCTTTGGAAATTACAATCATCTTGCACCTATAGCCTCTAATTTGGGAGCAGAACTTCCTGAAAGTGATGTTGGTTTCAGCTCCCAGAATGCATGCAACACCTAAGGTGATTTCTGAAAACGTTGTGAGAGGCATCAGGAAAAGCACCCAGGCTAACCTAGCGCACCCCTAGAAACTTCTCATCTCAGTTACTTGCTCACACTGAAAGTGATAATCGTTCACAAAATTAATAGAAAACTCATCAGCACAGCTTTACAGCAAACAAAGAAGTATTTTGCCTCAATAACATTACAAGATGTAAATGTCCAGCTTAAGATCAGCCTTTAATGGCATTTTTAAACTGCCAGATAAGAGAGCCAAACACAGAAAGGGGAAATATTTGGTTTGTTAAACGACAGAAGCCAAGTTTAACATGCCTTAGTATTCAACGTAGCTGCTAGACGCCACTTAAATGCAGTGAACTTAATATCGAACTTTGAAAGCGCCTTGAGACCCTTACTGGTGAGTGGTCCAGCTTTACAAGCCACCTGATTGATTGATTTAAAAGGCACCTGAGTATCCTAGGTATTTTATTCCATAAATGTACCCTGTTAAAAAAGCAATATTCTTCTCAATGACGTAACATCAGCCCTGGCAACGTTTAACCCTCTTCTGCGCCAAGCTAGCAAGCCCCTCTCCTAGTAAGAGTCCCTTAGAAACATATGTGTAAAAATACTAAGGGCATTATTATGAGTATGGCGGTCCTGGGACTGACGTACTCGGGGTGGCGGTCTGACCACTACCACCCTGGCGGTTCGACTACCATATTACAATGGTGGCGGTGGGACTGCCACAAGACCGCCGCCTCCGGAATCCAGGATCCCATGGCGGTGGCGATGTGGAAAGGGGCTGTATATGCTAGCGGTGCCCCATGCCGGCACCACCAAGCATATTACGACTTCCATGTCCACCACCCATTTCATGGCGGACCCCTCTATGAAAAGGGTGATGGAAATGCTGGTAAGGGGGCTCTAACAGGGCACCGGGTGATTCTGGCCATTGGGGTGAGACTGCACGGGGGGCACATGTGCTCTCCTAGAACAGCACCTACGTTTGTACACTGTGTGGCATGCACCACATGGTGCATGCCACACCGTGCACGAACGTGCTGTAAGCGCTAAGCAGTGGTATGCTGTTTAGGCTCTACTATGAGCCTAACATACCTGCCGCTGTGACACCGCTGCAGCACCGCCCACCTGCCCTGAATTCAGGTTGTAATCCAGCAGGCGGGTTCACCACAAGCTTGGTGGTCTTCCTGGGACCGCCAAACTCGTAATAAGGCCTTTTATTATGCAGCACAATTTGTCCCTCCATGAAAAGGGTGAAGGAAATGCTGGTAAGGGGGCTCTAACAGGGCACCGGGTGATTCTGGCCATTGGGGTGAGTGTGGGGGGGGCACATGTTGTGCTCTCCTAGAACAGCACCTATGTTCGTACACTGTGTGGCATGCACCACATGGTGCATGCCACACCGTGCACTAACGTGCTGTAAGCGCTAAGCAGTGGTATGCTCTTTAGGCACTCCTATGAGTCTAACATACCTGCCGCTGTGACACCACTGCAGCACCGCCCACCTGCACTGAATTCAGCTTGTAATCCAGCATGTGGGTGTCACCACAAGCTTGGTGGTCTTCCTGGGACCGCCAAACTCTTAATAGGGCCTTTTATTATGCAGCACATTTTGTCCCAAATATTGGATGATGGTTCTAACACAATGTCGATAGCACTCTGTTGTAAATAGGATGGTGATAGATGACAGGATACTTCTGGTTGATTACATGTAGATTTATTGTGGGACACAGCTGAGTACAAAACCTCGCCAGCTGACCAGACCATCAACTGACACTGATAGAACACTCAGGTACCAGTTAGAACACTCTAAGGAAGGGCTAATGACTACTGTCAGCCATATTACAAGAGGAATCAATATACAACACACTCACCTTGGGTGGTGAATGTAAGCTGGGTTCTGACACAACAGGACTTTCAGTAAACCACTCCTGCACATAGAAGATCTCCCATTGAGAGGCTGAGGTGGAGGATTATGATAAATTGAATACCTAAGGGTTTCCCACAAAACCCTTTAAAAGTATATCTCTTACACAGGAAATCGAGTAAGTGCATATCAGAACTAAGGGCCTGATTTAGAGTTTGGAGGATGGGTTACTCCATCACAAACATCCCGTTTACCGTATTACAAGTGCCATAGGATATAATAGACAACATATTCATGTCACAGGAAAAGCTGCATAACTGTGACAGGCCATGCCATAACGGCATGAATGTGATACATTCTTTGTATTGAAAAGTAATCAACGTTATGCATGATGTGCCAGGTGATAACATGTTTTTGACAGTTTATCGTGGTATTTAATAGTGCATCCCAGTTCTGATCCCATAGTTTGAAGTATGTCAGAGCTGCCGGGTCACATGCCATTGTGATGCTACTAATAATAAAAGGTTGTTGCTTATGTGTTTCAGGGGGCTCTACGTAATATTATTAAGTGCACTGGTCTGCTAAGGGTGCTGTCCAAATCCACCAATCTCATCAAACAACCAGACATGCAACGGCACCTCTATGTGTCATGATGCAGTTTACTGTGCTTACATATTCCTCTAAGTTGCCGGATTAGGCCTCAGATGGCAGACATGTCTGTTAGGTTACACATATTTGCATGCTACCATTTTCTACATTGTCCAAATAGAGCACATATTGTCAGGATGCACTTCTTAACTTTGCTTCCATTATTATTTATTTATTTATTTATTTTGTGTACTTGTAGAGCGCAGACCTGTCACCCAGAGGGCATCCTGGCGCTTTGAACTTCGGGACGATTACACTTCTCACTACTCAGACAATAGTCGGAAAGAGATGCGTTTTCAACGCTTTCCTAAATGGCAGGTAGTCCTTGTGGCTTCTCAGAGAAAGAGGCAGGGAGTTCCACAGTTTGGCCGCTGCAACACTGAATGAGCGGCCACCCATCCTAACTCTTTGAAACCTCGGGACCACCAGCAGTTGTGCCGAAGAGGAACGAAGGGGCCGCGAGGCAGAGTACCAGGCAAACATATTCCGCAGTGGTATTGAGCCCTGTTGGTGTACTGCCTTAAACACCAGGCACGCGGCTTTATACAACACACGCAGATAAACCGGAAGCCAATGTAAGTCTCTTAAAGCGAGAGTGGAAGAGCTGGACCTAGGACGAGAAAGAGCCAACTTGGCGGCCATGTTCTGCACCCGTTGTAACTTCCCCACCAGATTTTTAGGGGCCTCCAGAAGTAGCGCATTGCAGTAATCTAGACGACTTAGAATAGTACTGCGGACTACTTCCGGCCTGGCCTGGGCGGGGAGAAGGGGCAGAACTTTACGCAACATGCGTAACAGCATCATGCACGTAGAGATGGTTTTATTGACGTGCAGATCAAGCTGTAAATTTGGGCCGAAGATCACCCCCAAGTTGCGAGCTGATTCCGCCGCCGCTACTGGCTCGGCAAAGGAGGTAGGCCAAAAGTTCTCAGGAAGAGCTCGCGGGATCCGATCTATGGAACAATAAAGCACCTCCGTCTTTGAGCTGTTAAATTGGAGGGAATTGTCCTGCAGCCAGTCCGCTGTGGCTGCCATACAGCGGTGAAATGTCTCCAGCGGAACCGCATTATTTCCCTCCAGAGAGAAGACCAGCTGGGTGTCGTCGGCATAGTTAAAAGCCGAAACACCAAAAGATTTAATAAGCTGGACCAAGGGGCGAAGGTACAGGTTAAAAAGTATAGGGCTGATGGCCGAGCCCTGTGGGACCCCCTGTCCAACTTTCCTTGGCTCAGAGCAGAATGGAGGAAGCGAGACCAGCTGTTGCCGGCTACCCAAGCACTCTACATTAAGCACTCTTCACTAGGTATGTTAGTTGATGCACTTACTGGAGAGATGTCTGTGCAATGTCTTGTCACAATTGCCCACTTCAGAGTGTATATAGTGTGTAACATGATTTGTGTTTGATGTAAAATACGTCAGTGGATTAATTATATTTTTGCAGAGAGACTTTTGTTACCTGCAAGCCACATATTACAATCATCGTAAAATAGTTGAATGAGTAATGCACCAACTTCAAACAAATTCATCTAACTTGCAAGACACACGTTTGAAATTGTTCAAGATTTTGTAACTCAATGTATCCTTTTTGTGTAAAGTTGAGGGAAAGGGTAGCAACGCTGGGCAGTTCGGAGTACTTATTACTAGTTGTTAAAATGCTTAGTGCACTATATGAGAGGTTATTACAGTGTGTAAAAATCTGACATTTTTACAGCGCATGCTCAGATATAAACATCTCGCATGCATACTGAGCACAAGTTTGAAACTTTAAAAATCAGATCTCAGTTTATCTTTCAACAACTTTAAAAGTGAATTGTTGCTTTTGCTTTTTAGGTCAAAGACTACCAACCGGTATTTGGCATTTGGAATGTAGGTGGCATGATTGTAGGATTCGGTATTTTACAGAATCGGTAACTTAAGGAATCGGTAAATTACCAAAGTCTTAACATACCGATTCGGTAAATTACAGAATCATTAATGTAGGAAGCACTCAAGTGAGTGCTTTTCACATTTAAGGATTCGTTATTTACCACTAACTACAAGTTGGTGGTAAATAACGAAAACCGTTAAAAAAGCAATTTTGTGCTTTTTTAACAGTGCCATGTGGCAGACATACATGCCCTTACGACATGTATGTGTGCCACATGTGCACCCATGCACTATTCAGGGGTGCAACAGGGTGTCAATGTGACACCCTGCCACCCTTGTAAGTCTACCCCCTATTACCGATTCGGTATTTACCGAATCGGTAATTCTCATTCATTCCTATGGGCCTCCAGGCCCATGGGAATGAATGGGGAATACCGAATCGGTCGAATTTTACCGATTCAGTAAAATTTACCGAATCATTAGCTACAAACTATTTACCGATTCTAAAATACCGAATCGGTAATATTCGGTATTTTAGAATCGGTAAATGATATTTACCTACATCTGGCCCTTAATTGTCAACCCCGGTGCTTGTGACAGTCTGCCACAAGGTGCCGATGTCTGGCTAATTTAGAGACTATCACAACAACAGTCAATTATAAATTCAATATACATTAAAAATAACTATTACCTGCTGCCCAAGCCATTCTTATAGCTTTGGGTGCCTGGAATAGCCTAAATTGTCACACCTGTAGGAGTGTAATGGTTAGTAGATGTGTTGGTACTGTCATTGGCAGTGTGACAGGGGCAATGTGTTGTGCAAGCTGCAGTGGCCTCCTGACGAGAGCCCTGGCACTTTTTATTTTACAAATTAAGCACTGCTAAGTCTACTTATCCATGGCACTAGGAGTTCACATAGGCCTGTGACTATACTGGAGTTCCCAAGGCGATTGAGCAATAAAGTGCTCTTTAAGTTTTGTTTACATCTTGGCACATTTGCTGTACATTCAAAGACAAAGATCACATGTCAGGCTATGTCTTCTGGCAAATTAATCTGTTAAAAGGGAGGTTGCTGTTTACTTTTCTTTCTCTGACTGCAAAATGAGAGGATTTTGTAAAGTGAACTATGCAACAATTTTGCTAGGTACAGGGAGTGTAAAAGGAAGGGCTATATGGTGTCATTTTTTGTAGCACACATCAGAATTGAAATACTTGTAAATAACCTGTACAAATATCTCAGAATTATTAGCAGTTGAGAACGCACAAACAAAGCACACTTATTTTGTAATTCTGAAGTGTGATGGAAACAAAGACTTTAATAGAAACAAAACATATAAATACACTTGGTGATCAGCAAATGAAACATTCACAGAAACACAATTTTTACACTTTATCGTACATGTGCAGAATAGTTTTATCAGTAAAACTGTATGTCTGTGTAAATTATGTGGTCATTTCAGTGGAAAATGAGTTGCCTTCAAATGACAGTGCTCTATGACACTATGATTTAGCAATATATTTGTAAGAGTGTGCTCCAAAATATAGCACCATCTACATATTAGACCCTTGCCACTCTTCTGCTGAATGCATTTGCTACACTTGTTCTTTGTGTGGCACATAGGGTTATATGTACAAGGAAATGGTGGAGCACGGTGTTACGCCACAATTGATAACACCGCATTCCATCAGTTTCAAAATGACAGGGATGCGCTGTATTTACAAAAATACGGCACACCCCTGCGTTTTCTCTAGCGCTGGCACTAAAGAACCTGCTTAGATACAGTGCAGGCACCCTAGCGCCATTTTGCTAGGGTGCCTGTGCTGCAAGGGTGATTGTTTATGTGCAGGAAGAGAAACCTTCCTGCTCATAACAATCTTTACAGGCGAATTACTCTATCCATGTGTGCTGCAGATTGCAGCACACATGGAGGAGAAATAAAACATTTCTCCTCGTATTACCTGTTTAAGATTAGGTATTTCCTGGTCTTATTTTTGGTGCTGCCCCATACCTTGTCAATATGGGACAGAGTCAAAAAGCAATGTGTGTTGGGGCAGAACGCCCACAGCAACACCCATTGCCTGCCCCTTTCACTGTAAGTGCTGCGTGAATAGGGGCATTATTTACAAGGCGCCATTAAGACACGTTAAGTGGCTTAGCGAAGCCTTGTAATTAAGGCAAAAGGGTTAACGCCATCAGAACGTTGCTAAAAGGGAATCTCTGATGGTGTTAAGTCCTTGTAAAGAAGCCCCCTATTTTTTCACAAACCCTATGATTCCAGTGATGGAACTTTAATGGCAGCAACCCTACTCTGAAAATTGTTCTATCACCTCTTATGCACGGTAATTACAAAATGTCATTTGTGCACAAGCGCTTGTTGGTAAACTTCTTTTCATTGATCCTGTTACTATGCTGGGTTTGAAAGAGGCAGAGTACTGTATTTTAAATATCCTTTTACTTTAGTATTAAGTGTTAACGACCAAGTGCTGAAAAAGACTAGCCTTCATCAATGAAGCAAACATACATATTACTGTATTACCATCTAAAATTCATATCTCAACAAAATAATAGGGTCTACTGAAAACAGTGCAGGGAGTCATTGAGAACTTTTAAAAAGAACCTAAACTATACAGTGATATATCAAAAGCAATAAAGGAATTATAGACACAGACATTACAAGCAGCAATTAGAAGAACCACCTGATACGCTCCTTTTATCAACAACACATAGCATTTCTATAAAGCTGGGGGGATCTTAGTAAATGATTTTTCATTGCACTTGCTAGCTTAACTGAACATGTTCCGAATGTTTACAGATAAGAGACTAAAGGAATGAGGAAACTCTCAGGCCTAAGATTCTATTTCGTTCTAATTCAATAATCAATTTACTTCCTGTTAGATCTGGGGGTCTCTAGTTGGCAATGGTTATCACCTTTGTCCAAATAGGGACCCTTACTTCTAAGTCAGGATAAGGGGATTACACTCCTTAATAACCCCTGCTCACCCCCTTGGTAGCTTGGCACGAGCGGACAGGCGTATCTAAGAGGCAGTATGTTAAGCATTTGTGAATATACACAGTAATACAGTGATAACACTACAGATGGACACAACACAGGTTTTATAAAAATAAGTATTTTTTATATAGCCTTAACACAAGACCACAAACGACGAAAATCCACAATACTACACTTAAGATTGCTTAAAAGATGATTAAAGTGTCTTCATTCAAGTTGTTGGTAAATGCGACAAAGTTCTCAACAAAGTACCTGGATGCGTAACGCAAAGTGAACAAAAGGCTTGCAGAAGGGGAGGTGCGTCGGTTCCGTGACCCGGGGGAACGGTTGCGTTCTTCCTCAATGCTTGCGCAGAGTAGGGGACTCATCGTGAGCCTTACCGGTGCGGAGGTGATGCGTAGATTCTCGGCCTGCGGGCCCGTTGCGGTGCGCAAGATGGTGCCTTGATGCGTGCGACGATCCGGTTGCGATGCAAGAAGATGGCGCCCCTAATGCGGCGATGCGATGACGCCCTGGCAGCCTTGCGACGACTCTGTACTTTGGAACAGCGACAGGCCCTGCGACACGCTTCTCCGGTGAATCGATGGCCTCACGCTTCTCCGGTGATGCGACAGCAGGCAACTTCGATGAACACACGCTTCCAGGGAGATGGGGCGCAGGCTCGCTTCTCTAGCGTTGCGATGATTTCAGCTGAGGCGGCGACACCCTTCCTCTCGATGCGTCGCGCTTCCAGCTACCAGCAGCACGCAAGTGACTGGAGTCAGAATTCCCAGCAAGGAAATTCAGGAGGGAGCTGGAGGTGAAGTCTTTTGTCCCTGAGACTTCAGCAGCAGGCAAGCACAGTTCAAGCCCTTGGAGAATATTCTGTAGATGAAAGTCCTTAGAAAGTTCCTTCTCCTTTCCCTTGGCAATGAAGCAACCACTGCAGGCCAACCCAGCAAACTGCACACTGGCAGAGGGGCAGTCCAAACTCCTGCAGCTTCCTTGGTTCTTCTCCTTGGCAGAAAGGTTTCTTGTTCCAGAAGTGATCTAATTTCTTGGGATCAGGGTCCCAATATTTATACCCCAAAATCCTTTGTTCTCTGAAGGCAGAGAGGCCTCTGCCTAGTTCAAACCAGCTCCTGAGTACTTTGTTAACATGACTCTATTCTTCCTTTCACTGTGCAGGGCAGAGACAACTGCCGCCCCACAGGAGGTGGAGCCAGCACAGGGGAGGGAAGATACAGCTCTGGAGCACACTGTTGACATGATTCTTCCTCTCCTTTCACAGTGCTGGGCAGAGACATCAGACAAGCCACAGGGGGTGGGGCCAGCATTGTAGAGGGAAGGCCCAGCCCTATTCAGGTCCCAGGTGCAATTCCTCCCTCCCATCTAGATGCAGATCTCTCTATTCACCACCGAGCTGCCCCAGCCTGTCTCCTGGAATCTCCCAGCCCTGTCACACACAAACCCAGGCAAGGAATACACAACGCAGCAGAGGCAGGCTCAAATGGTTAGGCAAGCAAATACCTTCTTTCTAAGAGTGGTAGCCTTCAATAGTGAAAAACGAAAATGGCTGTAATTCACTATTAGAACATGCTACACACATCAGAGCATGTCCCACCTTATACTTACAATGCACCCTGCCCTTAAGCCTACCATAGGGGTGTCTAATATGAAGCAAAGGGAAGGTTTAAGGACAGGAAAGTGGGTGCACTTGGCCAAGTCGACATGGCAGTGCTAGACTGCACAAAGGCCTTGCAATGCCAGGCCTGAGACACACTTTACAAGTTGCTTCTGTGGGTGGCACAACCAGTGCTGCAAGCCCACCAGCAGCATTTGATTTACAAGCCCTGGGCACACATGGTGCACTGTACTAGGGGCTGACAGATAAATCAAATAACCCAATCATGGAATCCAATCAGTATATCAATTTAACATAGTAGCACTTGCACTGTGGCACTGATTAGCAGTGGCACAGTGTCCAAAGCATAAATCCAACAAAAACATATCAAAACAGAGGAGGCAATCCGTCAAAAATGGAAGGGAGACTCACGCCAATGATGTCAGGTCTAACACTTCCTTTACACAATTTACTCGCTAAAGATAGTGATAGCAGGCAGAGAAGGGTTAACACAGGGTGCTGTAGATGGCTGGCGACTAAGATACAGCATAACTCAGTATTGTTAAACCTTTCTTTTCTAGAGACTAGAGCATCATTTAGAGCAGTGGTTCTGAACCTGTGGTCCTGTGAACCTGTGGTCATCATTTTTAATTTACCTAAAATGAGCTAAAAAAGAAATAATGGAGCCCTTCATATCACTAATCTGAGAGCCAGGTACTGTAGTATCTAATGCGGGTATCTCATGACAGCACCGGGCTGCAGGTCACCTCCACTCCAGGCCCTTCTTTCACCTTGACTCATTACTTGTGGGGTGAATCCCATGTACAGAGAAAGGAAACACCAAGAAATGCTGAAAATGTGAGCCCCACTTACATTTGACTGCTACCATAGGGGGGCTGCCATACCCAGCATCCTCCTGCTTGTTTCCTGGCCAGACTGAAACAAGGAAGTCGGGAACAGAGGTCCCTTCTGGGATCAGGCCTCCATCTTAATCGCTGGATGGGCTTTCCCTGTGGGACTCGGGAGGACTGCAGTCCATCATGGTGCTAGAGGCTCCAGCAATATGGTGAACCAGATCTCTGGCCAGGTAGGAAATATTTAGTAAAGGTAACTTACCAGCATAGCTACCAGCTCACAATGGGCCCGATTCACAGAACTAACTTAAGACAAAATCCTAAACTTACTACCATTTTGGTATTCACAGAAGGCACTTACTCATTTTGGTATTCACAGAATGCACTTACTCATTTCGGTATTCACAGAAGTTAGGAGTCCTAACTTTAGGACTCTTAAATGCCTTCTGTGAATATCGAAAGTCTTAAAATTAGGATTTTTCTCAATTTAGTAGTAGTAAAGTTAGGACTCCTAACTTTAGGACTCCTAAATGCCTTCTGTGAATACCGAAAGTCTTAAAATTAGGATTTTTCTCAATTTAGTAGTAGTAAAGTTAGGACTCCTAACTTTTGGACTCCTATATGCCTTCTGTGAATACCGAAAGTCTTAAAATGTTTTTTTTTCTCAGTTTAGTAGTAGTAAAGTTAGGACTCCTTACTTTAGAACTCCTAAATGCCTGCTGTGAATACTGAAAGTCTTAAAATTAGGATTTTTCTCAATTTAGTAGTAGTAAAGTTAGACTCCTAACTTTTGGACTCCTAGCTGCCTTCTGTGAATACCGAAAGTCTTAAAATTGGGTTTTTTCTCAGTTTAGTAGTAGATAAGTTGAGACAAATCCAAATTTTAAGACTTTTGGTATTCACAGAAGGCATTTAGGAGTCCGAAAGTTAGGAGTCCTAACTTTACTACTACTAAATTGAGAAAAATCTTAATTTTAAGACTTTCGGTATTCACAGCAGGCATTTAGGAGTTCTAAAGGAAGGAGTCCTAACTTTACTACTACTAAACTGAGAAAAAACCCAATTTTAAGACTTTCGGTATTCACAGAAGGAATTTAGGAGTCCAAAAGTTAGGAGTCCTAACTTTACTACTACTAAATTGAGAAAAATCCTAATTTTAAGACTTTCGGTATTCACAGAAGGCATTTAGGAGTCCTAAAGTTAGGAGTCCTAACTTTACTTCTACTAAATTGAGAAAAATCCTAACTTTAAGACTTTCGGTATTCACAGAAGGCATTTAAGAGTCCTAAAGTTAGGACTCCTAACTTCTGTGAATACCGAAATGAGTAAGTGCATTCTGTGAATACCAAAAGGAGTAAGTGCGTTCTGTGAATACCAAAATGGTAGTAAGTTTAGGATTTTGTCTTAAGTTAGTTCTGTGAATCGGGCCCAATGATTGAAGATGCAGTTGAAGAGATGCTTCCTCCCATTATATCGAGCTGCGGAAGTATCCACACTAGCACATGTGCGGCAGGGAATTGAGTTCCATACATGTGCTGCCTTTCGTTATCAGGCCAATGAAAGCTTTTGTGAGTCTATGGGTTCTGTTGAAGCAGACTCTTACAGATGTCATGCCTAAAGAAAGAAAGGATCCTCACATGAGAAATAAATTGGGATTTATGTCAAAATGGTATCCTTCAAAAGTCATGGACTCCAGGTTGTGTGATGTTATTTTTGTTGACTTATGTGTTGCCACTCTTGTAGGAAAAACCTCAATGTCTGAAGAAAATATCCTTAAAAATGTAATGGATAAAAAGGTTGTCTTAGCCTTTGAAACATGTATTCAGGTTTCTACCTAAAAATAATTGTTGGATCAGTAGGAGCTATACTTAATTTAGTATTGAAGGATTGGAATAGGAATAGAACCCATAGTTTCAGAGCGTTAGGTATGCTGTTGATGGCACTAACCTTTTTGTTTCTGAGCATGATTTTAAAATGCATAGTATATTGAAAGAAACATTCCTACTTCTTCAGATGTCTGTAATTAAAATCTCCTGGCTGTTATAAGCATTCATCTTATTTTTTTAAAAACCACCAAGAAGCAACTATAAGCAGGGAAGTTTAAAAATCCCAAGGAAAGAACTGATATTCCAATAAGCAGAAACAAGATCGGCATGAGATGCCGGCTCTCAGGCAGACTTTGATCCTGCATTACCAATCGGCTGTCATACTCTGCATTTTCAGCGGGATTGGAAAATTCAACTTCAGCTTGTCTAGGTGTTGAGGACAGGTCAGAGGGGCTAAAGAACAGTGATGGCTGTAAGAAAACTTAGAGGGGGTGAGGGGGTTCACACACACACACGCACACTCAATTACCCCCATTCAGCAGAAGGTAACCAACCAGCAACTCACTGAACACCTGGAATGCAACAACCTCTTGACCCCCTCAATCCAGATTCTGAGTCAACCACAGCACAGAGAAAGCCCTGATCTCAGCCACTGATGACATCAAGGCCTTTCCGGACTATGGCAAAATGGCAGCCCTCATCTTCCTGCACCTGTCAGCCACCTTCAACACAGTCTCCCCTCACATCTTGACTCCACCACATCGGTATCCAAGGAGACACCTCAAATGGATCACCTCATACCTCGCTGGAAGAACTCAGAGAATCAGTCTCCCATCATTCACCTTGGAACACAAGAAGATCATCTGCGGCGTCCCTCAAGGATCATACCTCAGCTACAACCCCTTCAACACATACATGACCCCCCTGATCAGCACCATCAGATCCCATGGACTCAGCATCATCTCCAATGCCAATGACACCCAGCTCATCGTATTGCTGTCTGAAGACCCCTCCACCAGCAAAGCTAACTTCCCCAGATGTGTTATGAACATCACTGACAGGATGGAGGAAAACGACGCATGGTGGCCTATCGAACTCAGTTCAATCCCCACCATGAAAGACCACACCCACAACCTCAGCATCATCCTGGACAGCAAGCTTTCCATGAAAAAACAGGTAAGTGCAGTCTTATCCTCCTGCTTCCACACCCTATGCATGTTCCACAAGATCTTCAGGTGACTCCCAGTCAACACCATAAGGACCGTGACGCAGGCCCTCGTCACCAGCACACTGGACTACAGGAACTCACTTTACATAGGAATCACCGCACGCCTCCTGAAGAGACAACAGACAATACAAAACTCAGCAGCCAGTCTCAATCTGGACCTCCTTAGGCGATCCCACATCACACCTCAAAACAAGAAGCGGCACTGGCTCCCGATCTTGAAGCGATGCCAGTTCAAGATGTTGACCCTGCACAACAAAGAACCAGCTTACATCAACAAACTCCATACCCTCCATCAACCACCCAAACACCTACGATTCACCTCCCTCTTCCTTGCAGACGCCCCTCGGATCTGCCAAAGCAACTGTGGTGGGTGCTCCTTTTCACACTTGGCGGCCAAAGCTTGGAACGACCTTCCCGTTCACTTCAGGACCGCCTCAGCAATTCAGGAAAAGATCAAGACCTGGCTGCTTGTATAAACAGATCACCTGAAAGCAAGAAGCAACTCCAGCGCCTTGAGACCCTCACAGGTGATTTGCCCAGCTTCACAAATGCTTGATTGATTGATGCATTCACATGGAGACAGGCGGACACACATCCCTTCACTACACTTGCTCACAAATAAACATAAATTCATACATACATGCACGCACGGACTAAATAGTCAATAAAAACACACCACCTGCTGCAGCTCTCGGGGAAGGAAGACTCGGTGGTGCTAGGATGGTTGGGACTTCTGCCACCCCTCATTGGATAACCTTAGGTCAGGCAATGAGGGGAGGCAGCAGTCCCTTTCTTGTCACATAGTAGGATGGGAGTCAGAGAAACTGCTCCTTCCATTCCACTCTTTGAAGAGGTGTCAGTCATAGACACTCTACCCTGGGCACTTCCGGGCTTAAAACTGAAGCGACCAGTTATGATGCTCCCCCTCATCTCAAGGGGGAGGGCCCCAAGGACCTTTGCTGAGCTGAAGAGGTCACACCCGCAGGAGCTGTGATATCCTTGGCTCAGCAAAGCTCAGCTCAGGCAGCCAGGAGCCTGCACATTAAGCGCATGTCTAGCTCCAGGCTGCCTGAACTGAAAATAAAGTGTGTCTGTTAGGCTGACCTTTGCTCAGTCTGATAGACACTCCTTTAGTCCAAAAGGTGTGTGGCCGGCGCCGCTCCGCCCTTAAGGATGGGTCGCTGCTGCTACAGAACACAATTTCTATCCTAAAATAAAGGGGTCATACCTACTGCTTGACCGAAGTGATCGTCAGGAAAGAGTCAATTAAACAGGAGCTAGCTAGCCTGATGGAAAAACAAATGGTAATCACTGTTATTATGTCGGTGATAGGGAAATGAGTTTATTTTACAATATTCCTGGTCCAAGGGAGAGTAGGACAAAGGGTAATGAAGATTATCAGTAAGTAATCGGACCATTCTTCCTTTATGTATTGAATTGGCATTCTTTGCCCTATTTCGATCAATCAAAATACAGGTAGAGAATGGACTGTAATTCTCCCTCCACAGCAGCAAGTGTGGCAAGCGATGGCAGTGAAGAGGGTGTGGCAAGCGATGGCAGTGAAGAGGGTGGCTGGACCCCTCTCAGACAGCCCGCAGTTAGAGCCCCTGACCCCTGCTCTGACAGGCTGCAGCCCAAGATAAGATGCCCATGGAAAAGCGTGACTGGAAGGTGTGATGGGAGAGAAAGATCGCATCACACACACCTTTGCTTTGAGGTTACATGGCTTAAGTATCCAGTGTGCTCATGTGTGGAGTGGTGCCAATTGATGCGTAATTCTTTTTTCAAATGCTGAAATATTCAATTTCTGGGGACAAATCTGCATTTCCGAGCCACCAAAACAAGTGGCCTGTTTTAAATGTGAAAAAAACACAGTTGATGGATAGAATGTAGAACAATGTCATACATTCACCCCAGTACAGAGATCTGGGCCTAAGTCCATTGTTTTTTTGCACTCCACACCACCCTGGGTTCGACACTGGCTATATGCAAATCAGCTCTGACCCTGTGCCTCATGGGAACAGTCCAGTCCGAACTACCAAGCCATGTCTTTCCCAGACCGGAATCAAGCATCCAAGACCGGTTTCTGGCTATCAGCCTTCATCAGCCTGGATAGCTTGACTCCAGTGGTGTGGAGAGCCTGGGACTCACGTCTGAGCATACCCAGCCCACTCGGGGAGAAAATTGCAAAAAACACAGTTGATGGATAGAATGTAGAACAATGTCATACATTCACCCCAGTACAGAGATCTGGGCCTAAGTCCATCGTTTTTTTGCACTCCACACCACCCTGTGTTCGACACTGGCTATATGCAAATCAGCTCTGACCCTGTGCCTCATGGGAACAGTCCAGTCCGAACTACCAAGCCATGTCTTTCCCAGACCGGAATCAAGCATCCAAGGACCGGTTTCTGGCTATCAGCCTTCATCAGCCTGGATAGCTTGACTCCAGTGGTGTGGAGAGCCTGGGACTCACGTCTGAGCATACCCAGCCCACTCGGGGAGAAAATTGCAAAAAACACAGTTGATGGATAGAATGTAGAACAATGTCATACATTCACCCCAGTACAGAGAACTGGGCCTAAGTCCATCGTTTTTTTGCACTCCACACCACCCTGGGTTCGACACTGGCTATATGCAAATCAGCTCTGACCCTGTGCCTCATGGGAACAGTCCAGTCCGAACTACCAAGCCATGTCTTTCCCAGACTGGAATCAAGCATCGAGTGGGCTGGGTATGCTCAGACGTGAGTCCCAGGCTCTCCACACCACTGGAGTCAAGCTATCCAGGCTGATGAAGGCTGATAGCCAGAAACCGGTCCTTGGATGCTTGATTCCGGTCTGGGAAAGACATGGCTTGGTAGTTCGGACTGGACTGTTCCCATGAGGCACAGGGTCAGAGCTGATTTGCATATAGCCAGTGTCTAACCCAGGGTGGTGTGGAGTGCAAAAAAACGATGGATTTAGGCCCAGATCCTTGTACTGGGGTGAATGTATGACATTGTTCTACATTCTGTCCATCAACTGTGTTTTTTGCGATTTTCACCCCGAGTGGGCTGGGTATGCTCAGACGTGAGTCCCAGGCTCTCCACACCACTGGAGTCAAGCTATCCAGGCTGATGAAGGCTGATAGCCAGAAACCGGTCCTTGGATGCTTGATTCCAGTCTGGGAAAGACATGGCTTGGTAGTTCGGACTGGACTGTTCCCATGAGGCACAGGGTCAGAGCTGATTTGCATATAGCCAGTGTCTAACCCAGGGTGGTGTGGAGTGCAAAAAAACGATGGATTTAGGCCCAGATCCTTGTACTGGGGTGAATGTATGACATTGTTCTACATTCTGTCCATCAACTGTGTTTTTTGCAATTTTAAATGTGGCCTCCTGAAGGCACAGTGATCCCAGTGAAAATACTACTGGGCCCTTATGTTACACAGTAAGCGCTGCATTAAATACTGGAGCATACTTTACAACTCGAATGACAAATTAAAGGCCACTTCCTTCAGCATCTCCCTTTCCCAGGAAATCTATTTGCATGAGTAATCTATGAAACCGAACTACCTATCGCCTGAGAACCTGCTTGTTGCCACAAATTGCTGATGCTGAATCATCAAGGCAATCACAGGAGGCGCACACATGCACGTCTCTGAGGACAACAAACCACACTATTTCTAAAGAAATCCCTGTGGAAAATAATCAATCTTATATAATTAAAGAATAAGGCACAACTTCCCACCCAAGTGCAGCCAGCACAAAACGAGGAAGTGCGCCTGATGAATAATTCAGATTTTGGTTTTCATCCGACAACAAAGATCACCACAAGAACTACGAAAATTGTCAAGTCAAAACAATAATAACCAAGTAGCCAGGCTTTAAGGTCTGAATAAAAAGAGCTTAAGAAGGTTCAAGGAGCAGAGTAGAAACAATAATGCTCTTCAAGATTATGGTTTCTACCATGCTCCTTGGATCTTTGAGCCCACCACTAACCCTTTAGCATTCGACACACCATGATGGACCAGAGGAGATGCCCCCAACAGCATCTGCTTCTTCCTGGCATGGGCCAAGAGGGGGCTGGTGGTCAGCTCAAGTGGGCAGAGACAGACAGTTCTCCAGTGTCACCATCCATGAACAGGTGGTACCCGTCTTCTGCCAGGATAGACCTGTACCTAAGGAGGTGGACTCTGTGAGCCTCGCGACTGGGAGACACCCATCCATCTACAGGGTAGCCCTCAGAAGGGAGGAAAATGCACATGGAAGGAAGACAGCTCAGTGAGCCCTAGCTGGTTCCTGATACCGAGAGGTCCACTAACATGGTGATCTGGCCCTTGTGTTTCTGTCCATGAAAAGTCTATCAAAAAAGTCTGAATACACGCTAAAACCACTGTGACTCATGGAACCTGAAAGTAAATAATGACTTTTAATAGAATATAAAAAAAACAACAGCAATGATCAGTGAATAAAAAGGAAGACAGCATTGGACAAGAAGTCACGTTGGGAATTATCAAATGAAGGTGTATTAAGGTGAATTGTAACCCATCTCTCTCCCGTGCCAAGTAGTTGTCTCATAGCATAATATTATTCGTAGCCTGGTAAAGGCCCACATACTGTCCTTCCATGACAAGAGAAGATTGTTCTCTTTCCAGGTCTCTCTCTGCTTCGCAACCAGTGTTCTTAAATGTGATTTCTAGGAAAGCTTTTTAGGTCATTCACTTCCTAATCGGAATGATGGCTCCTTGCCCATGTTCTGGGTGCTTCTGCCAGCCAACTATCACCACATCAGAGCTGGGGAGATGTATTACCAGATCAGTATCTTTAAACTGTGTTGAAACATGCCTGGAGCGGTCTTTCTGTTACAACATGTGAATTATCTGCTCATCACCACTGCACTTCCTAAATGCCATGCTTCACTGGTCCATCTCGGGCCACCTTCAGAGATCTATCCTACGTCATCAAAATACAGAAAGAATGGGGAAGGATTGTAGCTGTTCTTTAATTTGAGTGCATCGCTAGCCACACACTGGTTTGAATACTTTGTCTTGGCTTCTTAATTCCTGAATAATTTTTCTTTCTTTTTGTCATCAGGGGGCATTACTACAAGCAGCGGGTCGTGTCATACGGGCAACAAGCCATCCTGCTGGGCGTGGCCTATGCTTCTTCGGACCAGGCGGCAGTCTTTGTGGACTCGTTCTCACTTCAACAAGCCCTAATCCTGGTCTGAGGAAGACTTTCAATCTTCGCCAGCCATGTAGGCTGCACAGCAAGCATCATGGGTTCCACTATAATGCCAGCAGATGGACAGCCATGAAAATTCCCAGGCGTTTACTACTGATCTGGTATTTTATAATATATTCCATTACTGAGCCAGCACCCTGGTCTTGAAGGTCGCCACACCAGGGACCTGATTCACAAAGGAACTTATGTGTAGTAAAATTACCAGTGCGGAGTCTCCGCCATCGGGACGGAATCTCCGCACTCGAGCGGAATCTCCACAGCCCAGTTCTCGGGGGAGGTTCCGCCCGAGTGCGAAGACTCCGCCACCATTGCGAATATTCCGGACTTGTAACTTTACTGCACGTAAGTCCCTTTCTGAATCGGGCCCTGAGCTTTATGACCTCTATGCACTGTAAGCCGAGACCAGCCAAATTCCTCAGCGGCCCTCTTTGGGAAGGTGTGGCTCAACATTGGGCTTCCAAATGCTTCCCGCAGTTCCATCAAGCTTGGCGGCTCTTTACCCCATTTGTCTAAAGGGGCCTTTAAGTAACCATAATGAAAAATATATTAACATTATGAAGGGTCCTTGGATGTTGGGGCAGGTCTTTTACTTTGTTAAACAAAGGATCACATGTGTTTATACTCCCTAAATGGACGGGCATTGATTAACCTGATGAAGTGGCTATTCAAGAAGGCTGACTTCAAACATTTGGTCTTCGGCTGCGGCTTGCCTTAGTCATAGCTATGTTCCTACAGGTCTCCACCATCAATCAGACTTGAAGTCCTTCCAACCCGTGGGAGATTTTTCTTTAGCATGATTACTCTTTTAAAATTCAGATAGCCTGATAACTACGATTTCCTTCTCCTCGGGGTATCAATAGTCAGGCTTCTGAACCCTTCGTCTCTGGAGGGGGAATCTCGTTTTTCCAATTTCTGGCTTGATAACTTCCCATCCTCTTGGCTTCCACTGATCATGCTGTGGAGGTTTGTAAGGACACAAACGTGCAACCACTGGCACAAATTAAACACTGCATAGAAAGACAGTAACGCCAACATATCTTTCCACTAAAGAACCCTACAACCTCAGCAAAACGAGACAAGAAACAACCTGTGAAAAGTCAATGGTCATATACTGGAGAAAGAACAAGGGTGGCGCGGAGGGAGCTGGGAAGCAGAGTCAGACCAGATTTGAGAACATGATGACCTGGCCCTTGTGAAAAGCGAGATTCACTGGCTCTGAGACTGCCCTACGTATGAGGAAACATGAAACTTCTCCTGTGAGGAAGTCACCCACAGAATCAATGAAGTCACAGGAATTGAATATGAGTAACAACAAGATCGACATTCTGCTGGGCCAATCCAAGGGCTGGCCGAAGAGGCAGCAGAGCACTCATTAGCTTGCGACACGAGATACAAAAATGATTATGCAAAACAGTTGCAACATCTATGGAATAAATCACTGGCAAAGCTCTCAAACCAATGAGTCATTCCAATAAAACATTACATTTTATGGTATTGTTGAGGGTGTGAGTGGGTATGTAAAGGTATGTGATGACAACACAGCCACAGGTCCATATTGCGTTGGAGGTGCATTGGTGCAAAGAATGAAGCAAACGCTTTGCATACTTCTTGCTAATGACCTAGTAGCAAATGGAGCAAACACCTCTTGAGTCAGTCTATTATGTAAAGATTTATTTGCAACAGGGTAAAAAAGGAAACAGACTTTGAATCTTTCGTGAAACTATATGACAGGCCTAATGCTTATTTCTAATTTTACGGCGTTGATTACAAGAAAAATCATAGATACAAGCAAGTGGGGCCGGCACAAGAAAGAGCAGTGGTGCAGTGCGGGGGCGGGCCCAGGAGGTCAACAGATGACGGGATAGGTAAAATGAAATAAAAATAAAATAAAACCACTTACCTTGAGCTGCCACATCCCCGAGTCCGCGATGCGGCGAGCCCAAAGTAAGTGGTTTTATATTTTTTTTAAATTACATTTTAGCCATCCCGTCGTCTGCCAACTCCCCCCTACCCTGCCCCACCGCCCTTAACTGTGCCGGCTGCGCCTGGATACAAGATACAAGAAAACTTGCGCTTAAGAAAATATCAAATTGATTTTTGAAAATTCACACTTGTTTTCATAATGTGAAATGCCCAAAACATAACTTTCCTCTTTCACACTTTAATAGTGTAGAAAACTCTTAAGATGGATGTGCAAAAAGACATCAAATTCAGTTAGCTTTTTTTGGGCTGGTCCGAAAACCTGTATGGCATATCGACAACAGCAACACCACTGAGGTACACATTTTGGGCCACTCCCTATCACACAAGCAGCAAAAATAATGATAACAGAAGGGCTCCACTTTTTGCACCGGTGCCAACTTTAGTCTCTATATCACCAAAAAAACAATTAAATATGATTAATCACTATATGCATATTCGACAATCCCACTGCGCTCTTTCTCTTATTTATGTACTATTCATGTAGCACATGTAGGACCTGAAACAATGTAGTCCCAGTACGGACTTTAGTGCTCCCTGACTGGAGCCATCACTTCCAATAGTAGGTAATGAACGTTTAATAAGAATTACAGACAGTAGTTGTAAATTCAAAGCTTTAAATATGAATTTTAGGCAGGTTACAGATTATCACTATGGCAGTTTAACAGCAATGCATATCATAAGCACAAAGAATTCAGTACAGCTCTATGAGAAATCTGTCATAGATTCGCATTCTAAGATGGGTAAAGAGTCTCTCTCCCCTTGCTGCCCCTCGAGGTCTTCAGCCTTTCCTAGAACTCTAGCCAAAGACAGTCACACATTCTACATGTATACAGGTTTCTCAGGCTGTTCACTAATAGGGAACAAGCAATAAGAAACAATTTACTACAGAATACATTTGAGGACTCTCTCATGGGAGCAGACAACTACATTGAATGTGCGGACATTCTCACAGTTGGTTTGGCAGGCAAATGGATACTATGGGGGTCATTATGATGGCGGATTTTCCGCATACTCCGGGCCGGCGGAAGCCACCGCCGGCCCGGAGTATGCGGGAAATCCGCCAAGGAGGCCTTAAAGACCCACCACCAAATCAGGATGGCTGGTGGGTCTCACAATGTGTCCGCCGCTTTTCCGCCGTGGTCGGAAGGCGACCACGGCGGAAAAGCACTAACATGGCTGGTGGTGTCTATCAGACACCGCCAGCCATATTAGGATGTAGGGAAAGTAATGCTTTTCCGCGGCGGCTTTTCCGCCGTGGAAAAGCATACGGACAATCACTTTGGGGGCCCGTTGCGGGCCCCCTGGGTGAAGGTTGCGTGGGGGGTGCACATGGGGGGTACCTATGGTACCCCCCTGCCTTTGCGTGCACGAAGCGGCAGGCACCGCGCGGTACCTGCCGCTTTGTGCCTGCACATGCACAGCTTTCGTTTTTTACATTGCGGCGGGTGCTGCTTCAAGCAGCACCCGCCGCAATGTAAAACATACAGGATGTGACCGCCAGGGTGGCGGTCACATCCTAATTGCCATGGAGGGACCGCCGCTGCCCATGCGGACGGTCCCTCCTACTCAGGGGTGGCGGACGGACGCAAGTCCGTCCGCCATCCTAATCGGCCCCTAAGTGTGCACATAGGCTGAAACAATTGAGATGTCCTTGAAATATAGGAAAGAGATTTCTTTTTTTTTAAAGTATTTTATTAATAATTTTTATAAGCAAAGACATTAGTATTTCTATTACAAGGTTAGCCATTTGTAGTTTGTACAACAGTGTTTTCAGGTACTTCGAAACATATGCTTAGCTAACCCCCAATGACGTAACTTGCTGAGAACAAGAAAAAGGGTGATAGAAAAAGGCAGAAGAGAAAGGGGTGAAAGAAGGACACAAGAAAGGCTCTGCAGTTATTAGACTTGTAAACGCCTGGCAAAGCCACCACACCACTGGCTTGCTTGAGGCGAGACAAGTTAGTCCACCTACCGACCCTTGGGCCATAGAAGTTGTGCCCAGTTACGTTCTCTTTACTGCACATAAAGGCGGTCAGGGGGTGACTGGTTTCAGTTTATTAGTGTGAGTCTCGTAACCTAGCACGTATAACAAGGGAAACAACAACAAATGGCATGTGATCTTGATGACATGAAACAAGTTGGAGGACATTATAAACACAATTCGAATTAGCATGTGCCAAAACTACGATGCATAAAAAGAAATCAGCTCCCACAACCCCCTATTGATGACTTCAAATCATCACCCCAATTCTTTATTTATTCATTAGTTTCGGGTTCTTCTTGTTGGATTCACCCAAGCATCTCATGGTGTCATAAGGATCACTCTGCATCTCTTCGACCTTTACATCAAGTCTTTTCCTCTTTCTTCCTCTTATTGCTGACAGCTTCTTATACCCACAATCCAAGGTACTCTGTGATGAAATTCCTTTGCAAAATCACACAAGCAATGCCAAGCAATATAAGTAAAAGAGCTGTTAGAAGCGGTTTCAGAAATCCTCCTCCTACACTTCCAAGCCATTCCCTATGTTGGCAAACTCAGTGGTGGCATTTGAAAGTGGTGGGGGGTAAAAGTTCAGCATGAGTGACCATAGGGCAAGCGAGCATGCCGAGTGAGCCTGTCCGTCTTAAGGGGTATTCATGGAGGTTCTCCAAGAGGAAATTTTGAAAAAAAATTGGGCAAATGGTTCATTTTCAAGAAAATTTGAGAAAGCAAGAAGGTTAGTAAGGCAATTGTGAATGTGTAGTTATGATATCAACAATGAGATTTCATATGGTAATGATGTAGGTAGCAGCCTATTCAGTATAACCCGGAACTTCATAACAGACTTTGATGCAACAATGCTGAGTACCACACAAATTTCCTTATTTATTGATATATCTTAACAAAGGCAATCTACTGAGGAAATACAAGTTATTGTGATTATTCGGACTTGACACAATGAGACAGCAAGAAATACACATTAAAAGGCAGAAGGCCACCCTACAATACACTGTACGTCTCATTCAGGGGATGTAAAATATGATCATATCACCCCCATCTTGATGATGGAACTCCATTAGCTCTAAACTTCTTAATGATTAGAACACTAAAGTCTGGGATTCTCTTAACACGTTCTCCCTTTATAGAGAGCACTGCTAAAGAATTTAGGGGGATATTATCAACTCTTGGCGTTAAACATCACAAATCACGCTTAGCGCGATTTTGAATATCGCCGCCTATCGCTGGTTTACATCGCCATGTTAGCGGCGTATTTACAATGGTTTGCTCACAGGCGATGTACAAACCTGTGATAGATTGGGATATTCATCATTAGCGTGTGAAATCAAGTACTATTACTCACTACAATTTAAATAAAAATGAGAGGATTTTCCGATTTGTTAATGTGAAGTGTGAAGAGAAAGGCTATGGGTGCAAACACATTTTCAACGTAATAACATGTATTGGCCTGCTATTAAACTGTACAAATAATTCATATATTACCATATGTACCAGCAGTTAGGGAAGAATAAAGGAAGCACTTTTTGGTAATAATCAAGTGTGATTGAAGCCCTATTTCCACACGTTTGTATGGTTTATAATTTTATCAGGAGAACTTACTGTCCAATTGTCTGTGCAAATGTAGGGGCGATTGCTTCGGAAATGGGCTATATGTTAATGACAGTGTGTCCTTCTACAGCACCATCCTATAGTAAAATATTTGTGTCAATGTGCCCTAAATGCACCACTAGCTCAATACTACACTCTTACCACTTTCATTTGATACTCTCTTCTTTGTGCCCTGCTACCCTTGCATTTTTCCCAATTCCTTTGACTTCAATCAGGTACGCAACATTGAGGACAACACCCCCATTCTGAAACTTGTTTCTGCACCACTGCAGCCTTCAATCATGGCAGACCAGATCAATAGACCTTCACCCAATACCTGCCCATGCACTTCCCCATTCTAGGGCTGGGCCCAATGTCAAGGTGCTAATGGTAGGTGGCACTTTCAGCAACCTCAACTCTGCTCCAGAATAGAAGCTCAGATGCTCGGGATTTAAATGGGGGGTTTACATTGTCACTGCACATTTCTTCTCACCCTCCCTGTGGTGCTGGACAAGCGGGCTTTAGATATTGCAGAAATTAATATTTAACACATGATAACACACAACACAATCACTGCTGTTCATTCCTTTGCTACAAAAATAATGTTCTATTTTTTGATGTTCTATAATTGCTTCCAAGTTACAACCCCTTGCTGCATCTTTAACATACATGCTAGCACCCTGCCGTTGCCTGTTCACGTGAGCACAGTGCATCAAGGCAAGTAAGTGGGGCATCCTCCTGGGATTTCCTTTCTCAAATATTATTACTTTTGACATTGTGCCATCCATAGAATCTGTTACCAGGCCCTGTGTGTGTTGTTTATGTCCTGACAAATGTCTTGAATTTTACTGTTTGCATTTGGAAGCACCTGCTATCAGCAAACCAGTGTGTTTTAGGTAGGCCATTTGTCAGGCCATAAAGACAGCACACAGGGCTGAGGCCAGGGTGCAGGAGAAGTCAGAGGGCCTGGAAATAAACGATGAAATTACACCCTGCTTCTCCAGTGACACTTTCCTCTCTGTACCAGCCCAGCACTTAAGTTTGTTTTGCCTCACTTCCCAAAACTATTTTTGGATTTGATTAATTGATTTTTTTCAAGGGTCCATCCAAGTGATTACTCTGCCTGCAGCAAAGGTTAGAGGAAATGTGGGCTCGAATGAATTGTGAAAAGGAACTTGTTCAGCACGAACAAACCATACGAGCGGACTGGCGGAGGTGCTGCTCATTATTCTTGCTGGCAGCGGCGTCCGGGGCAGGTAAGCGCAGTGAGGTAGTAAGGCCGGGTGGGCTGGGCAGGGTGGGAGGGGGGACATCGACAGACGACAGAATAGGTAAAATTAAATAAATTAATAAAACCTATTGGTTGTCTGTCGACGGCATAGGTACAATTAAATTAAATAAATAAAACCTATTCCGTTGTCTTTTGACTGCCCCCTCCCCGCTCTGCTCCACCGCCCCACCCTGCTTACCTGCACCGGCCGCGACTGGTTACTGGTCCCTTTCACGTGGTGCAATGTACAAACAGATCAATGTCCTGACAACCGAACTTGGAGCGTTGGTTTCTGACAGACATGGGATTCCAAGTGTGCAGGGTCGGATTGGTAAGGCGGGCACTCCGGAAAAGGGCCGGTATCTGAGTTACAGCTGTGGCCTGCTTTTTTTGGGCGTAGTGGTTGCAGATTTGGGCCGCATCTGTGCCGTTCAGTTGTTTGAGGCACAGTGGCCGCCTGAGCAGCCTTTCCGGAGGCAGATAGGGTCTGTTAGCTCCCTTTGACCAACGAGGGAGAGGTGTCATTCCCAGTCTCTGGCTGGGCCAGGATGCAGACTGAGCAGGGGCAGGGGCCTGAGCAGAAGTGGCCTCACTTATAATGAGGAGTGGCTCACCATTGTGAACTAATCCGTGCACAAAGAGTCCTGTCAACATTTGCATTCTTTTGATCTCAGCGAAGTTAAGAAAACGTCTTTTTTCGAGAACCTCCTCCTCTTTCTTTTCCTAATACGTAAAACACTGAAGCAGTGTTTTGCGTAAAGGCGCAATCCGCAAATGTGTGCCAATTTTTTTTAGGGTACCCGGGCCTATTTTTGATCCCAATCCAACCCTGCAAGTGCGCAGTCTCCAGTACACAAATTGGCTTTCAGAGGAGCCCCGGACTGATTACTAAAGAGCGGCACTGTTTATACATGTGTTTTATTATTTCGCCAAGTTGTTTATTGCAGTCAGTATCAGTTAATAGAGCCGACCTGAACAATACTCATGTTATCAACTATAAGAATGAAAGGCTAAGTTGTCCTCACCTGAAAAAAAACGTTTTAGTCCACGACCCAAGAACTGCAGCTAGGATAGCACAATACATACATTATGAAGTTTTCTTAAGAAGCTATAAATATGGAATAAACATATACATTGTCTCTGTGTAATTCGTTTGAACTGTTTGGAAGTCACACTTACATTCTTAACTATATGGAACACATTATTGCCATAAGTGATACAGTTGTTAATATAAGGAGACATGCTTCAATGACTTACAGATTTTTGATTTTTAGTTGGTGCCCCTCAGGCACATCTTACCTACAAATTATTGTTTACCCAAATTCCTTGAAAATAGCAGAGTGCTGAATACTTTTAACTTAATACCTGTGCGAGAAAGAAGGTGCTGCAAATGTAAGTGTAGCTTCTGGTGTACTGGCCTATTTGGCACTTCTCTTTAGTGTAAAAAGGATGTTGCATGTCACTGTTGCATTATTTACATGCTTACTGATGGACGTGGGACAATTTATTTATTTATTTATTTATTCCATTTATATGGCGCAACAGCTACCCTGAGGGTTTCCCGGCGCCTTGGATCAGAGCATTCCAAGGGACATAGATTCATGGTATCATTCTTGATTAAAAAGCCATGCCTTGACACCTTTCCTAAATTTCATGTAATTTGGTTCAAGGCGCAGATTGAGCGGGATTGAATTCCAAAGTGCTGGTGCAAAATAAACAAAGGAGCGTCCTCCCAGTCTTGCTCGCCTAAATCTGGGAACCTCAAATCTCTCCTGATGGATAGATCGGAGGTTCCGGGTCGGGATGTATTTCTGAACCAGTTTGCACAGATAGGCTGGCGCTTCTCCTCTGTTTATTGTGTACATAAAGCATAGTGCCTTAAATTTAACTCGGTTGCCCATCTTGAGCCAATGTAACTTGCGTAGATGTTCCGACACATGTGCTCGCCTAGGTAGATGGAGAAGTATCCTCGCTGCCGCATTTTGCACGACCTGGAGTCGGCGTATAATTTCTTTATTGGCCCCCAAGAACAAGATGTTGCCGTAGTCCAACCTTGACCCAATCAATGCTTGTACTACAGTTCTCTGAGCCCCATCTGGGAGTTGCCACAGGATTTTTCTCAACCATTTGAGAATGGCGAAGCAGACAGATGCTGTTTTAGTGACCTGAGTGCGCATTGTCAGTTTGTCATCTATTATTACTCCTAAATTACGAGCTGATGTAACTGCTCTCGGGAGCGGCCCCATTTCAGTAGGCCAATGGGCTGGACCCCAAAGATCTTTTTGGTCTCCGAATATAAGCAGTTCGGTTTTGTCACCGTTAAGTTTTAATTTTCTGGAATACATCCATTGTGCCATGCTCTGTAATCCGGAGTGAAGAGAAGAGGGAGTCTTTTTATCAGTTGATGACAAGGAAAACACCAATTGTGTGTCGTCCGCGTATGAAAAAATTGTCAGACCAAATCTGTCCGCAATATACGCAAGAGGGGCAATGTAAATATTAAATAATAGGGGGCTCAGGATTGACCCTTGAGGAACTCCATGTGGGGAAGATTGAATCTCAGAATAGTTATTTTTAGAAAACACCTGGTACGACCTGTCAGCTAAGAAATTCTCTAGCCATCTCAGTGCTTTACCCTTTATCCCTATTTCCTCTAGGGTTTCTAGTAGTGTTACATGCGATATAGTGTCAAATGCGGCACTCAAATCTAGAAGAATGAGTGCCGTCGTGCCCCCATTGTCTAATGTTAGACGAATCGCTTCAGTGACTCCCAATAAGGTGGATTCAGTCGAATGCCCTGCTCTAAATCCTGATTGCGATGGATGTAATAACTTGTTGGTAGTTATGTATTCCCCCAGTTGCTTATTCACATGTTTTTCTTAAATTTTAGAAAACAAGGGAAGCAGTGATACCGGTCTGAAATTCGAGAATATCTCTGGATCGCTATTTGCTTTTTTCAGCAATGGTACTACCATCGCGTGTTTCCATACAGCCGGCATTATCGCTTCCTCTAGTGATGCATTTAGTAGTACTCTGATGACATTAAGTATATCGGGGTCAAGTTGTTTAAAGATACCAGCTGGAATAGGATCAACTGGAGAACCCGATTTAATGCCATTAAGAGTTTCTACAAATGACTGTTGGTCTAGTGGTTGCCAGCTCGACAGTTGGTTCCTCGGAGGGTCTACACTTTCCCTGGAACTTGGGATTCTATTTGGGGCAAGGCAAGATCCCTCATCATTACCAAAGTCTAAGTGAATATTTGTTATTTTATCACTAAAGAATTGTGCGAGGCCATTACACTGTACTATAGACAGCATAGGCGGTTCTGGTTGATGAGCGGCCCCCGCTAGCTCTTTTAGAACCTTAAATAAGGTTCCAGAATTGTTTTGTGCTCCTAGAATGGTATTTTTAGTGAAATCACATTTAGTTATTTTACATAACAAATGGTATGCCTTTAGAGCTTGTTTGTAGATTTCCTTCTTTTCCGCATCATAATCTTTCCTCCAATTTCTCTAGAGTTTTTTACATTTACTTTTTTCAATTTTTAGCTTTTCGAAAAACCACGGGACTGGGGGTTTACCAGAGTTCCGTCTGCTCTTAGAGAGTGGAATGGTAGATTCTACAGCTTTAGTCAACCATTGTATAATTTTGTCTTGATCACCTACTCTGAGGACCTCTAAATTAAAACGAGGCTTCAGATTGTGTAATTGGGAGTTCAGATCTGCTATCTTCACTTTTTTCCAACTTCTGGAATAAAAATCCTTGGGCCTACTCATAGCTTTCTTATCTGTTAACCTGACATAAAAAGTAGTCAGGTAATGATCGGACCAAATAACAGGTAATGCAGGCTCGCAAATGAGGCCCTCGAAGTTAGCAAAGATTGGTCTAATTAATGGCCCGCTGAGTGAGTGGGGCCAGATTAACATAAATGTACATTCAGGGCTTCCAAGTCAGTTAGAAAATTCTGTACCAATGGGCATAAATGGTCCTCTAAATGTAAATTCATATCTCCAATGATCGTAAAGATGGATGCTTCTAATAGCAAGGGGGTAATAAATTCCGGGAAGGCTGCCACCCAGTCTCTGGCGGCACCCGGAGGGCGATATACCAGGACTCCGGAAAAAGTGGATTGCGGAGATAGAGCAAGTTTAAAAATTCCGGCTTCACAATTAGCAAGTGATAACTCTTCCCATTTGCACGTATATTCTTTTTTAAATATAATGCCTTTACCTCCCCCAGTTTGATTTAACCTATCTCTTCTGACTAAGAGATAGCTTGGTGGAAGAGCTGTAGCAATATCGGGACCCGAGCTGGCGTTAAGCCATGTTTCGGTTAAAAACAAAGCGTCTGGTTTAATATCCACCAAAAGATTAAATATGTCCGCCTTATGTTTTGAGAGGGATCTACAGTTAATGGTAATACATGTAAATTGTCTGGTTAATTCCTCATTATTCAAAATAGTACATTTCCTAGCCCAGGCGTTTTCGCCGGTTATTCCTAATGCTGAGTGGGAAAAGGCGAAGTTGCAGCCGTTACACCGAGGCATGCGGTGTTCCATATTTAGGAGATTGCAATGTTGAAAATCTCTAGATCTTAGGGTTAGCAGCTGAGCCCGTGAGTAAGTAAGTAAAATTGCATTTGGGGCAGGGGGGGGGTGGCCTCAGGTCCCGGGCGGTCACGGACAGGCGCAGACGGGCTTGCCTTCGGCGCGCCCGCTGCGCGAGCAGCACATTGCTTGTTAAGTATTAATTAGGCAGCGCTCCCGCCCCTGACCTCTCCCCCGGAAGAATGTCCCTGTCCCGCCTTGCTCCCTTAACATCAAGCGGGAAGACCCGTGGTGGACCGGGGAGCGGGCGGACCGGACTGCGGGTGACTGGAGAATCAAGGCAGCAGTAAGTACAATTTTTAAAAACAGTTAGAAAATATAACAAGTAAAATCAGCGTATCCTTAAAGTGCAGGTAAATTCATTCCAGCTGTGCAAATAGCTAATGTCTTAATCACACCACTATATGGCACCTGAGGAGTGAGAGATCCAGTGAGTGCTTCCTCCTCCTCGCTTTTAACCATAAATGATTGGCAGCGCTCCCGCCCGACCTCTCCCCCGGAAGAATGTCCCTGTCCCGCCTTGCTCCCTCCACATCAAGCGGGAAGACCCGTGGTGGACCGGGGAGCGGGCGGACCGGACTGCGGGTGACTGGAGAATCACGGCAGCAGTAAGTACAATTTTTAAAAACAGTTAAAAAATATAACAAGTAAAATCAGCATATCCTTAAAGTGCAGGCAAATTCATTCCAACTGTGCAAATAGCTAATGTCTTAATCACACCACTATATGGCACCTGAGGAGTGAGACAAGAGACTTTATTGCTGCAACCGAGACTTCTCTCTTCTGTGGAAAATATTTGAGATAAGAAATCGGGAAGTTATTGACATCCAGAGGTCTTTATGAAGGATTAACGGGATTCAAGTGCGCGGAAATAAAGAGTTGTTCTCAGTGGCAAAACTTGAGGCCACTGGTTATCCTTGGAAGAGGGTTATCTCCTTGAGTGACACTACTCACCCACCCAAATTGGACAGAGATCAATTTACTAGCCAGACTTTTAGGGAAATGTTTTGTTTTCTCTTGCTCCAGAGATATGCATATTCTCTGTGTTCTCAGATGTTGCAGGGACGGGCCCGGGCCGAATCTAGTTTTGACACTGGCTGCTTTGAGTTACACGTGCTGGGCCAGGGCTGGTTTACAACGTGCACTTGTTTTTCTTTCTTAAGAAGCCCACGGCCGGCTAATTTGTAACCGAACACTCTTCTGTTCTTAAAAGGACCTATTTGTTCATTACATGAGATCACTTCATTCCAGATAGGCCAAATGGGGAGCCCGGTTCCTTGTGCACGTGATGCGAAATCAAACGACCTCGGGTCAACTGATAACTATGTTTAGGCTTTCCTGTTTTCAATTTCTATTTTTGGTAAATTCTGGTGTTTTTTTTCAGTGTTTTCAATACTTTAAAAAAACAGTGGTTATCAGTGATTACATATTTTTGCGCCATTAAAAACAACAGGATCAGTGTTTTTCCGGTGTTTATAGAATGTTTTTCTTTTATAACTGCTTGATTTTTGCACTGTTAGTGCATGTGTATGGACAGTGTGTGTACAGGGTATAAGAAGTCCAAATACATTTATAGAAATCAAAATGATTGTAGTTCACCATACAATACTTCTGTAGAGAGTCTTTGGTCATATGCACTCGCTCTTTCCTTCCCATGTAAACGTTTATCTGTAAAAAGGCCCTCTCAACATTGACACTTGAGATGGGCAACGCCATAACAGCCAGTACACAATTTGAAAACTCTGGCCACTGACATAGCTTTCCATGCCAAAACTGGTGCACCTGAAGATTGCAATTCTCTGGGACAGGTTCCTCAACATATCCATTGATCTGGGCGCATATGCCCTCAGTTATTGAAGTGGTAAAAAATGAAGCAGTACTTTTCAAAGTCTGGAGAAAATTCCCCTGAATGGAAGGGATCTAGTTCATGAGCAGAGTACCTCATTGAGGCTTCATTGACTTCAAATGCCATGGTTGGTGAAGGGACATTTCTATGCATCATTGCAAGCCATTTTTCATGCACTGTAAAATAAAAATTTCCTGAATTGCTCCTCAACATTTCTTTGCTTACCAAGTGGCAAGAATTCCTGCAGGGATCATGGTTCAGTGCCAAAGTCACTAAAAGTGTCGCCCAGACTACTCTGAAGGAGATGTTTCACATCTACACCAATTACACTGAATAATTGGGAGACAAGGTTGTTTTCAGACTCTAGTTTTTTGTATTATGTCCACTACAGCAGTCATGTTTTTCTGTAAAAATCTAAGAATGCAGTAGAGTGTACTTTTTTCACATCACTATCAATATATGACCACATTTCTTGCCTTTGTCATAATCACTAAGTAAAAATTCTGCAAACGGTCACCACATGGATAATATAGCATTCAAGGTCTCTAGAACTGAGAACTACCGGCTAAATGACACAGTTGGGATGACTCTTTCTTTGATGCCACACAAAGCACAAAATGAGAACTATTTGTGTTTTAGTTCCCAGGCATACCTAAATTGTGCACCAAAATGGACTACAAAGTCAATAGCTTTCTTCATTAACTCTGAAGATTGTATATATGCTTTCAGCATACCATCTAGCAAGTGGCAAGAATCTCTTACAGGGAAGGACTTCAGCTTAGGTATCGATTTTGACAGGTCATCACACAACATTTTCATTTACATAGCTGAATTACTGCAAATACAAACAATATCATTCCAATCTTTGTTGAACTTGGTAAGAGCTTTTTACAGCAGCATTCCATATGACACTGCATTCCATGTTTTCCAAACGTCTGGTGTCATGTTTTCACCTCTATCCCAGATGCTTGGTGACATCACTCTTTTCACATATACCTGGCACTACACCTTGCATTGAATGTTAAAAGCCGGGGATGTTTGGAAATTCACCTACTATCAATACAGACTCGCTAGAAAAGGGCGATGATGTATTAAAGGGTTTCATCCATTCTCTGTCTGTGTGTAAATGTGATGCTACATTTTGGGAATGATTGTTATTAAACCAGCCATTTTACCTATCAGTGAAAGAATCAAACATAGTCAAAATATCAAATATGATTTTATACAGTTTATAAAATAATTAAATAAAACCTAAAACATGGTTCGAAACCCTGCATCTTTAGACCAAAGACCACAAAACTGGAAAAAACAATAGGAAGAAGAAACACCATTTTAGTGACATCCCTAAACAACAAAACTCAAGCCGAATAATGTTTGACCCATCTTTCTTGCTGCTGACTTGTATAACACAATTACATTGTATTGGCCACTTCAGGAAGAAATAAAAATGACTCTTTCACTCACCTTTTCCTTTCTTTGAATGGCATTTAGTTTGTGGTTGCGAAGATGTTTTTTTAAGTGTTTAAATGTTTACACGTGTGAGGCCTGTTTTCCTTTTGGTGGGGTTTCATCAGTTATTATAGGTTTAAACCTAAAACAGGATAGCCTAATTACGTTTTATTTAATGGATAAGGGTTTATAGAATAACTGGAGGCATGGGGCTGTGTTACCTACCAGAAACACATATAAAAAAATCACACCTGACCAAAACAAACTTGAAGCAAAATAAACCGAAACAAATGTCAACTTGAAGAGTAGTTTTTTCAAGTTTTACAAAAGGTAAAACCTCAATACTCACTAAATCATCACCAGTGGAAAAGCAGCATTATATAACAACAATCACCAAACCTTACTGAACCCAACCTCACCTCTCTGACATTATTGTGTCCGAATCCCTCTTCTCCTGACCCCACCACCACTAAACACTCGCTTTCGCTGCCCCATCCTTTACCACATTATATTGTACCACCTACTTTTGCTCAGGGTTAAAAGTGGCTGGGTGTTAGTGTCGTGACCAAAGCAGTGTCTCATGACGGTCTACTCTACTCCCGATCTTTGTGATGATCACACAAGGCTGTACTCGAGCCTGCCTGGCCACAGCACCATGAGTTCTGGTGTGGTCTGGCAACTCCGTCTCACTCGCCAAGAGGGGGGATAAACAGGCTGGCCAAGCAACCCAGCAATGGCAAAAAGGAGCAATCACTGCATGGCTTCACAATCAGCCATTACAGTGATTGGTTATATTCTGTGAACAGAGCCTCCCACCTCTGGGGTGCCAGGTGCACCAGGCCTAGACTAGGCTTAGCTACTGCTTCTCCCAGCCTATCCAAACAATGCTCCCTTGCTGTTACACACCATGGGAGCAGCGCCAGGATTGGCTTGGACAGGTAAACTTACTGCTCATTAGGAGACTAATGTGCAGTAGAGAGAAGCTTTAGTGCGTATGTCGGCTGGCCAGAGAAAGGCAGCCGTCCAACCTGACATTGCGCACTTTGTGGCCAAGGTGCCGTGCGCTCGCTGCCACCCCTCAGCACCAGTACATATCCATCTATCAAATTGAAGCCACACCCCTGTTCAGAGCCGCAGCTGAAGGCTGAGTTGCAGGCTGATTGAATAAAATATAAATTGAAAATTTCAATTATTGTATAAGTCAAGTGTATTATATACTCACATATTATAAGGGGGCAGGGGCAAAATATGAGCAAGACAATGCTCCAAAGCCCTACGCAGGAACCGCACCTGGGAAAACCCCTTTCCCATTGAACTGAATATTGAATCCTTCCCAGACACTTGACTCCTCCTGTTCAGTTAGTTTGTGCGTTATATTTGCAATGTTAGTCATGTAGCTGTTAAGCTGATTATTTATGCGCAGAACGTGTACAAAACATTCCCAAGCATGAATGACTTTGCAAATGCTACACTCCTTTGCAAGGAGAAAATCCAACACAAGGCAATTTTGCATAATCGTAGCTCTCATTGCAAGCATTTTCTTGTTTATTACAGCCAGTGATATTACTTTGTTACAGCCAAGCAGGACAAATAATGTGGACAACTTTCTAATCTTAACATAATTTAATGCCACTTCTATAGAGGTATGTTGGATCGAAAACGTCGCTAAGAATCCACTTAAAACTATGCTTACCTCTTCTTTTGTATAGTTCAAGAGGAAAATCTAACTCGTTATTGTGGTATATTCTAGTAAAAACTAAAGCTGCATAACAGCTACTCATCCAGAAATAAGCTGTCTTTCTACACACATAATAAATCCCTTTTAAACTCATCTCTAAGTTCAAGATGGTCCTATGTTTAACCAAGTAATTATGCTCAAAATCGCTCCGACCTAGTTTCTCAACAGTTTAATTTCCCTCTGGATTCTGTATCATGCACAAGTATCCTTTCTTGGTAACTTCAACATCCAATCTTGGGGAGGAGGGGTTCCTTTAATGTCTCTTCGCTTTTCCTAATAAAATGTTCTGTACTAGACTACTCCTCCCTCTTTTTTTTGTCTATCCTTATCCTCTTATTCAATTTGTTTATAAACACTTTCTCATCTTGGTTAACTTTGGAGGTTATAAGTGGAAATATGCTGCTTCCTCAGCTGCAGAGGCTGATAGGTAGGAGCAAACATATCAATCTTCCTCCTCCTTGACTTTCACATATTCAGTTAACATTTGACAATACAGTTTATAAATATACACTCCATGTGTAGGAAGATGAGTCACTCTACTCGGAGGAGAAGGTCTAGCTAAAGGTATAAACATAGAGTTTATTGATATATGAGAGATATCCCCTTCCAGCAAATAGACATCCAACAACCAGCCAAGCATATAAACAGAGATGACAACAATTATACTGCTAAGCAAAATATTACTTAACAACAAGGGGTGGTGATGGAAAAATATTACAGCGTGGAACGGTTAGTCCTCCAAGCCTTATCCTATGCCTCTACCCTATCTAGAAATCTACTGTGATTTTTATTCTACGTCAACTGGAGGCTTCCCCTGACCATTGCCCTAAATCTCTGTCAGTCCTTGGAACAGTTGTCAATAGTAAGTGCGAGTAGGCTCTAGTCATGATGTCCTTTTTGTCTCATGGAGGCTCATCAATGTTGGTAAGGCAGTCATCAGAGTCTAACATGATTTGGGCAATATATGTCTAGTCCAGACCTGAGTACTTTCGATCAGCCTTCCTTTCTCATTTGGGTTGCTTGGTACTGGTCAAATCTAAGCCTTCGTCCACAAAGTCAATCTGGCCAGTCTCTTCTTGTTTGTCTACCTCGCTATCTTCTGCAATCATCTTTGGCCTCTTATAAGGAGTCAACAGTCATTGGCCAACTGCGTTCAGCAGTGCCCTGACCCTTGGAGGTGCTTGAGATTTTTGGTTCTAATGAGACAGACTCACTCTCCGAGGCAGATCGTCCTTCTCCTGACCTAGCCTCTATTCTTTGGGGAATTGGTTGTGGTAAATTGGTCTCAGCCTTCCATGAGTTGTCACTGTGACTGCATATTCTTAATCTGGTACTAGGAATCACTGTAGTTGCTGAAACGACAGCATTTTCGTTGATCTCTAGCTCCAAGTGTAGCTCCTCAGATGACGGCTGTGGGCCCTCAGTCTGGTCTCCCGCATTCGCAAAGGCCACAGATACCTCAAACGGTAGGCAGACAAAATATCAACATTTTAATATCGACCTACCATAATGTCGATTTTTTTAATATCGAAGGGACAGAATTTTCGAGGTAAGTAATATCTATCTTGTTAATATCGATGTAAGTAATATTGATGTTACTAATATCGATGTTAGTATTATCGATGTTACTAATATCGATTTTTATATGATTTTTATGTATATTATTATGTATTTAATATGTTAATTTTTTTAAATGTAATTTAAGTAACTGCTGTATTTTAGTACCGTAGCGGGTTGTGGGTTTATAGGGGAATAGGGTGGAAAGTAATTTAATTATACTAAATTAATTATTAATTTTTTAGGAATTATAAATTAATTTTAATTAATTGGTAATTAATTTTGATTAATTGGTAAGTTATTTTAATTAATTGATTAATAGATAATTATGTTCTGTAGCGGGTTATGGGTTTATAGGGGAATAGGGTGGGAAGTAATTTAATTATACTAAATTAACTATTAAGTTTTTTAGGAATTATAAATGAATTTTAATTAATTGGTAATTAATTTGTATTCATTGGTAATTTATTTTAATTATTTGATTAATTGATAATTATGTTCTATAGCGGTTTATGAGTTTATAGGGGAATAGGGTGGGAAGTAATTTAAATGTAATTAGGTAATGATTTATTTTTATTAATTGTTTTTGCTAATTATATTATTGGTAATTAACTATTAATTGGTAATTCATTTTTATTAGTTGGTAATTCATTTTAATTAATTGATTCATTGATAATTATGTTAAGTGTATTATTTTATAATTTGGCGTTTTGTTGTGTGTTAATAGGGGAATAGAGTGTAAAGTAATTGATATGTAATTAAGTAGTTATTACAATTATAGTTGGGTATTGATAATTAATTTTTGGGATATTCATTATTAATTGGGACATCTCGGAGGGGGCAACTTGACGCCGACCAGAACGCCGTGAGGGGAACGGCCAGACACCTGAAAGCGCTGTGAGGGCAACGGCAGTAGTTCCGCCGGGAACTACATTTCCCAGCAACTCCGGGCACCCCGCACACCTGCCACGAGACCAGCGCACCTGGAGGCGCTACAGAAGGCAGAGGCTGCACGAGCTTGTGCGGGGGACATCTCGGAGGGGGCACCTTGACGCCGACCAGAACGCCGTGAGGGGAACGGCCAGACACCTGAAAGCGCCGTGAGGGCAACGGCAGTAGTTCCGCCGGGAACTACATTTCCCAGCAACTCCGGCCCCCCCGCGCACCTGCCACGAGACCAGCGCGCCTGGAGGCGCTACAAAAGGCAGAGGCTGCACGAGCTTGTGCGGGGGACATCTCGGAGGGGGCACCTTGACGCCGACCAGAACGCCGTGAGGGGAACGGCCAGACACCTGAAAGCACCGTGAGGGCAACGGCAGTAGTTCCGCCGGGAACTACATTTCCCAGCAACTTCGGGCACCCCGCACACCTGCCACGAGACCAGCGCGCCTGGAGGCGCTACAAAAGGCAGAGGCTGCACGAGCTTGTGCGGGGGACATCTCGGAGGGGGCACCTTGACACCGACCAGAACGCCGTGAGGGGAACGGCCAGACACCTGAAAGCGCCGTGAGGGCAACGGCAGTAGTTCCGCCGGGAACTACATTTCCCAGCAACTTCGGGCACCCCGCACACCTGCCACGAGACCAGCGCGCCTGGAGGCGCTACAAAAGGCAGAGGCTACTCTCGCCTTGCGAGTCGCGCGCGGGAGCTGCCCGGGAGAAGCCCGGGACAAAGGCGGGACAGTCTACGGCAGTCCAAGGCAGGATCAGGCAGGGCTGGGCCGCCCATCTTATATCTGCTGACAAGATGGGTAAGCGAAAAAATAGAGCGACTGTGGGTGAAGGGGGGAAAAAGGCTAAAGTTGCTAAACAATCAGACTCTATTATGTCCTACCTCACCACCGCGGTTGGGGCGTTGTCCAAAGAAATCGCTACGGCACAGCAAGAACTGGGTTTATTAGCCGTTTCTCCCACCACATCACAACTAACCCCAGTGCAAGTCATCCCCTTAGAGCCTGATGTTATTATAACGAAACCCACTTCTACCCCTAGCGTGATACAACCATGTGCCCCACAAGCTTTGCAACCCATAGTGACTCTAGATCCACCTGCAATTTCTAAATCGACATCGACAAAGAGGAAGAAGGGAGAGGGGGACCCCGAAGTCAGAAAAGCGGTGGAGGGAACTTTGAAGGATCATCTTGATGCTCTTTTTGAGGAACGGATTGAACCTTTATTAGTGGGCATTGCGAAGGACATCGTTGACACTATGAACACATGCCTTGAGGGTCTGTTAAATAAATGTGTTTTGATAGACAAACTAGTTAAAAAAATTGATAATGCCCACAAAGGACCCATCCTGGGATCTGAAGGCCCCCCAAATTTGCGGGCAAAACCATTGTTACCATCACCCATTAACAACACCACGGCGGTAAATAGCGTAGGGCCAGCCATGAATGAGAAACCCCAATCATTCACATCTAACATCTCACAAGGGGTTCCTCCTTTGACAAAGGAGCACACACACTCAGAAAGTAGGTTCCACCTAAACCTGCCCCCAGCAGTTGCACCTTTTGTGGCAGTCTTTATAGGGGTTCCCCCGCTAAGAAAAGGAGAGGTTTAATCGACTGCTAATCTCATGAGAAAGGCTAAAAAATGGTGTGATGACTCCAGTAGTGGAGAATTAAACACTTCCTCCAGCATTATTTTAGCGAGAAGGGTGGGTTGGGTGGGGAATCGAGCCAAAACCGTGAAAGGGGACTGTGTGGTGATAAATTTTGATAACGCCTATTGCCCAAATAGCTTGTTTTGGGATGAGTCTGATATACGAGATAATGATACCCTTAGAGCAGTCCCTTTAGGGTTCTTTTATCCCCCATTAAGGGGGTATACTCGACCTAACATACACATGATTACAATCCCCAACATAGGGTCAACGGGAAATGGGTGGCAAACAATACCTAGTAAAGCAAGGCAAAATAGACCTGTACCCTATAGTGAAGGTTTAAACCTGGATCTAGTAAATAGATTTGACCCATTAACCGATTTAAACACTAATGACTGACAACCAGCCTCAATATTGTCTCTAACACCAGTACCCCCTGAGGTGGTTACTCCCTCCTTATGTACATTCCTGACTTGGAATGTCGCAGGGACGAGAGTTAAAAGGTCAGATCCAACTTGGATTAATTATATTTCTAGACACCAGGTGATAGCCATCCAAGAAACTTGGGACGCCTCACCAACCTTCCTATTGGATGGGTTTTCAAGTTTCACAGTACCAGCAACCCCAAGTAATGCGGGGAGAGCGAAAGGGGGGCTTGCTTTACTATTTTCTTTAGATTTAGCGGGGTCATTTAATCAGTTGGACTCAGGTTCACCGAATATCCTGACAATAGAATGGACTGTTTCCCCAGGGTGTACCCTACTTGTTATTAATTTTTTATAATGCATGGGGAGGACAAAGAGAAACGGATCATGTGGAACATCTGGAGAACTTTTTGAATAATTATAGTCAAAATACACTTATTCCCTTTGAGATTTTATTGATGGGGGATTTTAATATTCATAAATGTAAACTGTTGTGTCATTCAGGTATTTCAGAGGCCCCTAACGGAGCAGACACCCCTCACTTTGAACACTCCAAAACAGGAGAGGCGCTCGAATTACTGCTAGCTAGTTTTAATATGTATGAACCATTTAACACAGGAAGAAGTGAGATGGTACCTACCTATAAAGGCTTGCCAAAAGGGTCGGTTATTGATTACATATTCATTTCCCCAGGCCTTATTTCAAAGGTGAAAGATTATAAGGCATTTGCCTCACCCCATAGCGACCACAACCCCCTGTCAGTGGAGTTACACTGGAGTGACTTATGGCGCAAGCAAGTAGGACAAACACGGGTTTGCACCATGGCGGTACCCAGTGACCAGGGCAGACGGCTTAAATGGGGCAGGGTTGTGGAGGAAACATTTATGAACACCTTAATGCCTAAAATTGAGGGATCACTTGAAATTTGCATGGATTATACCACTCCAAACCCTCAAATTATAGTAGCTTTTGATCTTATCTGTGCACAAATTACTAGGGACCTTACAAAACCCTCACTACAATTCCCTCCAAAACCCCATAAATGGTTTGATACTAAATGCTCACGGTCCTATAGAGCCCTGAAACAGGCCTTAAAGGCTGAGGTAAGAGATAAGGTTTTAATTTCAAAGTTGAGACAGGATTATGAAGCAAATATCATGGCAAGGAAAAATGAGATCAAAAATAATGCCTGGAATGATCTCCTTACCATAGACGTTCTTAGAGACAGTAAACAATTTTGGGACATCATAAACCATTCTTTCTTTACGGGGGATGATAACACAGCCACAGATTGCGTGATCCCTGATGAGAAATGGGTGCAGCACTTTAGCAACATATATGGTGGTAACCGTAATGACACAGTTAGAACAATGGAGGAGGACTATTTTTAATCTGCAGTAGAGTTCACTGAGGAGGAGGTCCATAAAGCAATAATGGAGTCCTCAAAAAATAAGGCGCCTGGCCCCGATGGTGTGCCGGCGGACCTTTTTAAATATTGTCCGACACTTTGGTCCAAAGTACTAGCTAGAGTCTTTAGGGTAATAAATGAAGGATTCTTCCCTGAAACCTGGGCAATGTCTATCATTGTACCCATTTTTAAAAAGGGTAATCGGGAGGATCCAGGGTGCTATCGCCCCATTTTCCTCATTGACTCTGCCTTTAAGATCTTGGGCAGAGTCTTATTGACTAAATTGAGGGAAAACTTAGAACTATGTGGGGGGCTCTCGAACATTCAATATGGGTTCCGAGAAAAACGGGGCACCCTGGAACAATGTTCCAACCTGCACCTTTTGGTTTCCAAATACACGGTGGCCGGGGAGGGGTCAGTATATTTGGCCTTTATGGACCTCTCCTCGGCCTTCGACCTGGTGAACAGGACCAAGTTATGGTCTCTCTTACGTGAGATAGGGATAGAAGAACATCTAGTAGCTCTTATTGCTAGTTTGCATCAGGACCTCTCTGCTAAAATAAGGGTCACTAGGGACGGAAGGTGCACGGAGAGTTTCAGGTCAGAGAAAGGGGTGCGCCAGGGTTGTATCCTGGCCCCCCTTCTCTTCACCATTTATATAAATGGGCTGGGGAAATACTTAGAAGCAGGAATGGCTGATGTGCCGCGTATAGGAGGAGAACAGGTGCCAGCTCTCCTATACGCGGACGATGCCGTGTTAATCGCCCGTACTGGCATTGGTTTACAGGCCCTTTTAGATCGTTTTGGCTCCTTTATGGAGAACCTCGACCTAAAAATTAATGTAACAAAATCACATACTATGATCATAGGCCGTAAAGGAAATAAGCTGCATGCCAAAACTTTTACTTGCAAGGGTGAGGTTCTTTCAAGGGTTCCTGTTTTTCCTTATCTGGGGGTCCTTTTTGACCAGAGTGGCTCTTGGGCACCCCAGATTAAGGCAAAGAGTATAAGTTTGGCACGAAGTTCATCAGCCCTGTTAGCGTTCACAAAAAGATTAGGGGCTAAACCAATGGAGGCAGTGATAAAGGTATATAACAGCAAGTGTATCCCCATTGCCATGTATGGGTCTGCTATGTGGGGCTATGCAAACCTGGATAAAATCCAGAGGGTGGAAAATGGGCTCATCAGAAAATTTTTATCCGTTCCCAAATCCACGCCTACCTTTACGATCCATGAAGAAATGGGTTTGCCTTATATTATTGACAAACTAAAATTAGCCCCACTTCTTTTCTGGACCAAAACATGGTTGAACTCCGAGCTAACATTAAATCATGCAATCCTTAAGGATGTAATTTCAAGTGATAATGCCGCAAGAATACCCTGGCTGAAATATATTAGATCAGCTTTTGCCACGCTTGGGAGACCGGAGCTTTTTAATGACCCAATCAACATCAGCAGGGAAGACATTAGATGGATTAAGCAAGAGTTTCTGGAGAGGGCTCGTTTTGCGAGAGAGGAGTTGGAACTGAGGAAACCCTCGGTACGGGCTCACATAGTTTTAACCACCACTACCTCTCTGGAACCATATTTAAAAATCGTCACTAACCCACTCCACAGACTCCTGCTAACAAAATTTAGGTTGAATTTAATTCATTACACACTTGGCAACTTCCCTGTGTGGTCAAAACCTGAAGATGGACCACCTTGTGATTGTGATCAGTTTTCAACCCAGGATACCCTCCATTTTTTATTTTTTTGTCGTTTGTATACTACTGAGAGGGCAAAATATTTACTTCCTGTGTTAAAGGCTGCTGGATTCATCCAAGCAAGGCCAGCTTTAATTTTTCTTCATTTGCTGGCAGACACTCAAACCACATTTAGCGTTGCATGTTACTTAACAGCTGCCTTTAGATCAAGGAAGAAAAGAATATCTGGGAAAGCTTTATTTTAATCTAATTTTTAAATCTGGTTTTATTTGTAATTTTAACCATTGTAAGTATGAGGACAAATGAAATTAATAATCCATGTCATAAATTTGCAATCAAATCCTTTGCTGTTTTAAAAATTTGTATTGTATTGTATCTTGTCCTTTTATGATTTTAACAAAAATCGAATAAAGTGTATTTTGACTGACTGACTGGTAATTATTTTTTAATTATTATTTATTGGTATTTGTGAATAGTTTACATTAATTGAATAAATATATTTTTTAATATTTTAAAATATTAATTCATTTATAAGTATGTTATTTTTAACTTCTACGCTATCCAACACTTTCCCTACTGTTGCACTCTCTGGAGTGGGAATAGTAATTTTTACCCCTACGCTATCCAACACTTTCCCTACTGTTGCACTCTCTGGAGTGGGAATAGTAATTTGTACCCCTACGCTATCCAACACTTTCCCTACTGTTGCACTCTCTGGAGTGGGAATAGTAATATTTACCCCTACGCTACCTAACACTTTCCCTACTGTTGCACTCTATGGAGTTAGAATAGTAATTTTTACTGCTATGCTATCCAACACTTTACCTTCTGTTGCATTCTCTGGAGTTGGAATAGTAATTTGTATCCCTATGCTATCCAACACTTTCCCTACTGTTTCACTCCCTGGAGTGGTAATAGTAATTTTAACCCCTACGCTATCCAACACTTTCCCTACTGTTGCACTCTCTGGAGTTGGAATAGTAATTTTTACCCCTACGCTATCCAACACTTTTCCTACTGTTGCTCTCTCTGGAGTTGGAATAGTAATTTTTACCCCTACTCTATCCAACACTTTCCCTACTGTTGCACTCTCTGGAGTGGGAATAGTAATTTTTACCCCTACGCTATCCAACACTTTCCCTACTGTTGCACTCTCTGGAGTGGGAATAGTAATGTTTTCCCCTACGCTATACAACACTTTCCCTACTGTTGCACTCTCTGGAGTGGGAATAGTAATTTTTACCCCTAAGCTATCCAACATTTTTTTTCCTTTGTTTTTTTGGGAGTTGGAATAGTATTTTATTCCCTCTGTTACTTAATATTTTTTGTATTGTTTTAGTTAATGTAGTATGTAATTAATTTTAAAAATATAAAAAGTCAATTTAATTTTTTTAATTTGTTTTGCATAATTATTTAATTTTTATTTATGTTATTATTTTATGTGTATAGAAGAATTTGTAAGTTATATATTGTTAATTATTTATAAGTTATTACAATAAATATTAAAACTGATTAGTAAGTATATTATATGTATATGTTTATTTTTTTTAATTAAATTATGTATATTACGTATTAATTTTAAATAATATAAAATATGTTTACTATGTTTATTATATTTTAAGGTATTTTTTAATTAATTTTACATCTTTTTTATATTTAAAAAAACAATATTTTTTAAAAACGATATTTTTGACATCGATATTTTTTCCCGATATATTTGTACTTACCTTGTTGCAGATAGGATGTCAATATTGTTGACATCGATATTATTGCTCCGAAATTTTTGTATTTCGATATTTTGTGTTTGGATATTTTGTCAGGCATTCACCTCAAACCTGGGCCGACTCAATGAATTAGTGGATGTCGGCTCTGCTTCTTCCTCCTCATGCCCTGCCCTCTGGGTATGAGAGACGTGAATCCAATTCAGAGGACAGCACACTTGACAACGGTGTCAGTGACCAGGATCACTTGGTAGAGTCCAGAACTCATCCAGGAAAGACATCCAAATATGCATCTTGACGTGAGCCCAGTTGCTAGGGTTCATATCATGCCCTGGGGGCCCTTGAACAGCTGGAGTAGCTACATCAACCTGATGAGAGATAGAACCCACCACATCAGACTATCCTTTGCAGTACTCGAGGACTATGTCATGTCATCTGTGATATTCACAAGGATAGCTGTAGGAACAGAGGGTATTCGATTGGCTCTCCCCATCAACATCTCGTAGGGCGGCAACCCAGGTCCTTTACAGGGAGTACTTTGAATACTCATGAGTATCAAAGGCAGCGCGTCGGGCCAATTGAGTGATATGGATGCACAAACTTTGACCAACTTAGCTTTGATCGTTCCATGCAGTCTTTCTACCATGCCTGAAGCCTCAGGTCTGGAATCTCTGGTCAGTCCCTAAAGCTGTTCATAGTAAGTGTATTATCTCACTCTTGAAATGAATTCCGTGGTCTGATTCAAGATGAAATGGCATCCCGAATCGGGGTTTCAACTCCCCAGCAATAGCTTGCCAACTGTTAGGCTGGTACACCTTCTGATGGGATATGCCTCGACCCATTGTGAGAACAGACACATGATAACAAGGATGTACCTAAGCTGGTTACATCGGGGCATCTCCACAGAGTCAAGTTGGAGACGGTTGAAGGGACCATCAGACTTTTCAGTGTGACTCATGCCCACTGCAACTCTCTTGCCACATTCTGCTTCTGACATATATGAAATCGCTGGCAAAAATTCTCTGCCATTTATAGGAAATGGTGATGATACCGTTAGATGCTAAAGGTGGACACCATCCCATCCCTACCTACATGAGTCGGACTGTGCATTTATCATACCACTGCAGGTAAGAGGGGGTCAAGGAGAACAGGTTTTCCTTGTCTGGTTAACCAAATGTCACTTGCATCTCTTACACAAACAATCCTTTCCCCCTTAACCTTTTGCCAACTCTGGGGCAGTATGTTGTAGTTCCTTCAACTCGTTAAATGTGTGTGTACAGTTCAACAACATGTTGGACACAGGTTCTCCTCCTGCGTTACATGGTTCATCCAAAGGGAAGGTGCAGGTCTCAAGAGTGCAATATCAGGCAAACTCGTCTGCATAACGGTAGCCCCTGGTGACAAAATCATTGCCACCCTTGTGTGGAGCACACTTCACTACAGCAATCTCTCTGCGCAGCTGCAGGGTGTCAAGCATATTTGAAACATACAACGCATTCTTAATGAGGATACCGGCTGATGTAAAAAAATCCCTTCAGTGAGCACAACTGACCAAAATCATGCACAACTCTGAACCCATACTGGCTGCCTGTATGGATGGTGACTCTCAAGCCTTCGGAGATTCAGCAGGCTCGGGTAATGGCAATTAGTTCTGCCACTCGGGCAGACATCACATGACACAAGTATGATACGTCCACAACCATCTCAAGGTACACACAGCGTAAGAAACTTCAAAATACCAATTTTATCTCTTAGAGAAGACCCATCAAACAAAAAGGACATAGTCAGATTCAGTGATGGAACAATCCAGTATGTCGGGTCTTGGCTTTGTGGACAATTCAGTGACACTGATGCAGTCATTATCAAACTCACCCTCATTGTCCCCCTCTGGGGTTGGTAACAAAGAAGCTGGGTTTAGTGTTTTACATTTACAGATGGTAACAATCTTCACTGCCAAAATGATACTCTGATAGCGGGTTAGGCAGCCATTATTCAAATGCTGAGTTCTAGAGCGGGTCATGAGAATTTCAATGAAGGGGGGCACTATAACAATTGAAGGGTAACCAATCACATTTCCTTCAGTCTGCTGCATACTAAGGCACACAACTGCAACTGCTTTGAGACAACCAGGTAACACTGCAGCAACTAGATCAGGAGGAGTGGAACAATAACCAATGGAGTGCTCAGTCTCTCCATGGGCTTGTGTTACTACAAACAAAGCACACCCATCTCTTTCATGAAAAAAGAGCACACATTATTTCATGTAGTTTGGCATTCTGAGAACGGGTGCACTGCAAAGCAAAGTTTTGAGCTCCTGGATGGCTTTCATCATCTCTTGGTATAGGGTCATTGACATCAGTGTGTGTTAGCCTTATCATAGGCTTTCCCACAAAGGAAACGCTTGGTAATTCATTGTTGACAGAAGCCAAGCATACCAAAAAACTTCCTAACATCCCTTTGAGTAGTTGGAAAGAGTCTCTTAAGAACTGCCTCTATGCTCACATTGGACACTCACAGGTACATGACTTCCCTCTGACAGTTTTAGAGCTTCTTGATAGAAACCTAATGACCGTTTTCTGCCAAATGGTTCAGTGAGGCAATTGTGTCTTGTTTGCAGGCTTTCTTATTCATCAAGGTGATCAGGAGATCTTCAATGTATTGGTTTAGTGTTGAACTACAGTGTAACTGTAGAGACTCTAGGTTCTTCTTAAGTACCTGATTGAATATGTGGGACTATTGGTACACCCCTGTGGGGCGCAACACCACACAAGGGTCTTCTCTTGGAATCGGAGCGTGAAAAGAAACTGTCTCTCTTCGTGCAACGGGACCATGAAGAACGCTTGAGAAAGGTCAATGACCATGAACCACTCAGCCTCAGGAGGAATTAGGAATAAGATTACAGTAGGGTTCGGTACTACACGATAGCATGGAATCACAATTTGGTTACTATTTCAGAGATCTTGTACAATCCTCCACTTCTTGTTGGATTTCTGTAATGCCATGATTGGGGAGTTAAAGGGTCTCCCGGTAACTTCCTTTTTGATGCCCTGATCTATCATGCTCTCGATGACAGGGGGGATCCCTGAAATAGACGATGGAGACATTTTTTAAGGGCTAGTCTGCGGAAAAACAGTGTTAGGTTGAAGTATGACCTTTAGAGGCTCATCATCTTTAATCAGTCTGATCTCCCTTCCCATAACATCCAAGACTTCCTCTTTAACCATCTCAGCCAGATTGATCTACTGGCAGGTCCTCTGCGATAACAACTGCGTAAAACCTGATAACGGGTTCTGGGGACTGTAACTTAAACTCTGCGTCAGCTGTCTGTGTTTCGATGTTGACCCCATCCTGGGTGCAATAGATGACGCAATTGAATTTGCAAAGAAGGTCTTGTCCTAATGGGTTTACAAGAATCACATATTACAAAGTGATGCTGTTCTCTGATATCTCCTATTTTTACTGGCACTGGAGTGGTGGTTTGATTTGTGCACTGCTGGTTGGCGATGACTACAACATGAACTTCTTTTCCTGAGAGGGGTTGGTTAGAGACCTCAACTGATCTAGCTGTTGTACAAGTGGCTTGAGGTCTATTATGAATGATACAGGATGCCCGTTAACCTCCTCATCCACATATGTCCACTGATCCACTCCCAGGACTGCACCAATTAATCACTCCTCCTGCACCCTCAAGCACCGTCATTGGCTCTGATTGAAATCCAGGGAAGTCTTGAACATTATTGTGACAGGCCCTCTTAGTTCATCATTGGGTTCTGAGGTACCCTGTGGGTTAGTTGGGGATTTTGAAAACCCCCTTACATCTGCTTGTGTTAAAGGAATTTGACAAAACAACATATTTCGGGACCTTTGGAGCTGCTATGGGCAGTCGAAGTATTGGAGGAAGCGCTCCCTGTCCGGTGGGACTCACCACCTGGGAATCCACCACAATTCAGTCTGGATTGTAGCGGCATTCCTGCTTTGAATGCCTCGCCTCAGATATGACGCTGCATAATCTTCTTTAGGTATTTATGTTTGTTCTTGTTGAATTTCCTCTACCTCTCCCCATTCCTGGGATGTTCCCACAATAATTCAAAGAAATTCCTTGTATCACTGTCACCAAACTGGAGTCTAGCTTGGATCCCAGGAACGGAGCCTTAAACTGTGTCTGAGCTGTCATGAACCTTTCTTTAAGCCCTTTGTGCTTTGCTTTTAATATTTCTCAGCAGTATCTCTCAATACACCTGCATCTATCTCTCAAAGTAAGCATGCACAGGCTCCTTCGGCTCATCTCCTTTTGGGGGATCTTTCTTTCAGGTGCTTTACAACCTCCTCATACTTGGTTTCAACAATGGTTGCATGGGCATTTGTCCCTGCCACCCGAGGTGGTTGTTGGGTAGGCCAATCGACTGTCGACAGTCCTTGAATTCCTTTACCGTTTCATCTCACTTTCCTGACTTATCCTCTTTTGATCCTTATCCTCTTTTGATCCTTCTCCCTTCTGCTTCACCCTAGTCTTCGCTTTCTTTGATCACAATTTTGTAAATTACTCAACATCACTCCATTCCTTGATGTTCTCATTCATTCTTTCATTAATTCCTTTATTCAGTTTTCATGAAAATACAAAAACCATAATAGTACAGTTTTAAAAACATTGATTAAAAAGTATTCAATTTCATTCTCTACTTGCAGTAAATAATTGAAAAAAAGGAAAAACATTGCAAATTCAATCAATAGAGTACATTAAAAAATGCCAAAATTGCTAAACATGGTTAAAATACAAATGGAGAACATCTTATTCTTACACAGAGTGTACAGCACCAATCTCTAATCTAAGGGGGTCATTAGGATGACGGGCGTCCTACCGGTGAAAGGAACCGCCTGCCATAAGGGCGGGGGTCCCATGGCTAGCATTAGAATGCTAGCCACATTAGGACGCCACAGTGGCGGGCTCATCCTGCATTCCTACCATTCACTCAGCACTGCCCGCCACAATGGCAGGAAGGCATGCTGTGCACTTCCATGCACAGCATGGCAGGCACCGCGCTGTGCCTGCCATGCTCTGAATGGAACAGCTGGGGGGTAGCATAGGTACCCCCCATGTGCACCCCCACACCCCCAGAGGTCATGGGGGCCCGAATCAGGCCCCCAAAGCAGACTCTGCATGCCTTTCTGTGGCGCCAAGGCATATAAAAAAGGCCATTGTAATATGGCTGGGGGTGTCTGATAGGGGGGGGCTAAGTTTTTTCTGTGCCTAACACAGAGATTCAGAAATTAGGCAATATTTTGTATGAAACACTCTGCGTCTAGAAATTGCAAGGCGAGGTATGATGGGCGGCATTGTCTCCTACCCAAAATGTTTAAGATAGTTATTTCCCATCTTTTCCTCAACTCTTTGTAAAATATACAGAACAAAACCACGTGCATTGATGTTTGCACTGATATGTCGTCGCACAGGCAGATTGGCAAGGTTTTGGCCCAGTCGTTCATTTTGGGGAAGGTTATCAGATGATGGAATATATTCAGCCTAAACCGTACCAGAACAAACCTATCATATCCACTCAGGTTAAACATTAGATATGGTTGTATTGTTAAAGTGGTCTGAATCATTAGGTTATGTTGGACTGAACTTTTGTTTACATCCATAACTCACATGAGCCCCTCCAAGTGACTCATGCACCGGTATTTAAACATTTTCCTAGGAATCTGAGCTATCAGTACGGGATTGTGGTAATACTTTGACAGACCCAGATCAAATAAAAAATTGTTCACGTACTTTAACCACCCAATCTTATGTACATTTTCAAGGCCAAGACGGACCTTCAGAAGCTCCTGGTTAAATAATGTCTTAGAGGATGACCAAATACGATGTCATAGTAAGACTGGTTGTACTTTTACTATGTCAGTGATATACGGTATTCCTAGTTCTACATGGCAGTTAAATGTCGGAGTGCCTCATGGGACTGCCAACAAATACCGTAAAAAGGCGTTTTCAACTTTCTGGAGCACATCAACCCCTCCATAACCCCACACTCCAGCCCCGTATATCGCTGTGCTGATACATTTAACTTGATATATCTGGAGCATCTCCCCGGTGGCCTCTTACCTAGCCTCTGTGCAAAATTGACCAGTGCCATGGTAGTCCTCATAAAAAGCAATTTCCTGGCATTTATTGCTTGTCTCCACGAACCCTTATCATCAATTAAGATACCTAAATAAGGATATGTGGTAGTAGGCTTTAACTTTACGTTTTCAATAAAAATGTCCTTTTGTTTCTTTCTCCCTGCCCCGCAGCTCATTACAAAGGTTTCTCAATCAATTCTCTCACATGGGTCCTCAGCCCACTTAGTTTCAACAACCATAGCTCTTTTTCAGTCATTGCCATTCTAACGTTCTCTGCAGCTTCTTTTACTGTATTTTGTCAACTCCACACTCGTCCGCCACCTTCTCCATCCATGCATGCGCCTCTCTCGCCACTCTTGCGGCTTCCTTGCTCAGATAAAGCAACTTGTTTTGCCTGTAATATCCTAGAAAGTCCATTTCCACAATTACCTTCACCATTTCTTCAATTTCGTTTTTAATTTGTGCAAGATTCATTTGCTGATTACTCTGTCCTGTGCCTGGTGAAATTCCTGATAGGTCTGTGCAAGTGGTCTGACTTTGCATGCCATCACTGACTAAACTCTCCCTTTGTGGAGGGACTAACGCCATCCCTCCAAAACTCTGTGCTGAGTTTGCTATTCATAGATTTGGAATGGCACTAACGGATGCCTTAGCTGGTGGAACGATCAGGGTGCTCATCAAAGGAAAGGTACTTATTGCGACTGACACAGGTGTCTGAGCCACAGCCAAACCTCTCTATTTGCATCCTTTTCCTTCTTTGACAAGAGATTCCCCCTTCTGGCAATTTCTCATTGTCTTCTTAGTTCAATTGCTCACCCTTTTCACACCAACAAGCTCACAGTCCGTCCACCAATACCCGTGCATCTATGTCGAAGGGTACCCTCTCACGGCACGTTTATAGCATCCGCTAACCAATTACTGCGCAGCACCTTGATGAAGCAATGCTCTGACGCTGTCAGACCACTTCTGAACCTCTTTTTACAATTTCTTCATCATTTTTCCTCCTACAACTACACAGAGTCTTTATAACAACAAGACCACCTGCTATCATACTCAAGTGAACCCTCGACCTGGGGAAGCCACTACACTCGACGCCTTCACTCCCTGTATACTACAGAATAAACCACGAACGAGTTCTATTAGTATACCAGTGCAAGAAAAGATTAGGGGGCATATTATCAAGGACGGGCGATAAATTATCGCCGCTTTTATCGGCAGGAAACTGCCGATAATGCGGGGATAATGGGCTTGATAATATGCTCTATGAATTCCTATCGAAGCCCATGTTAGATGTGAAGACATCTAACATGGGCTTCGATAGGAATTCATAGAGCATATTATCAAGCCCATTATCGCCACTTTATCGGCAGTTTCCTGCCGATAAAAGCGGCGATAATGTATCGCCCGTCCTTGATAATATGCCCCTTGGTCTCTACTGCTGTGTGACTGATAGAGACTCACAGAACACCTCACCTATCAGGTTAATTTAACAATTCAGTAGTGAGACCTAAGATACCTCTCTCAAAATTCAAAATATATATAATCAACAAACGCATAATCTATTGCTCCAACACTACCAACAGGCAAAGCTCACAATAATTACTCTTAAATTCCATCCTTTGCCTTCCACCCCTACACTTCACCTAACATACGTTGTTCCACGGTTATTACATTTTCACGTTTTGCACGCAATCCCTACAGACACTCATTTTGTTGCTCTCCTTTGGTCACCTTATCTCTCTGGAACTAGTACAGGGTTGGGATTGGGTAATTTTAGATCACTGGGCAAACCATCTCCACCATGAAAGTGCAGTACTCAGTTCTACAGCCAATTAGTTCAGATCAGCTCCAATCAGAACCATCACCTCTGCTACCAGTTCTATCAGCGTGCTTTCTCCACTTTATGTACCATTCATGGAGCACATCAACAACCAGGACCGGGAGCAGTGCAGGCCCAGTACGGACTTTGGTGCTCCCTGACTGGAGCCAACATTCCCAATAGCAGATGATGAACATTTATTAAGAATGATAGAGAAGAGTTGTAAATTCAAAGCTTTATGTATGAATTTTAGGCAGGTTACGGATTAGTACTAAAGCAATTTAACAGCAATGCATATCATGAGTACAAAGAACTCAATACATTTCTATGAGAAATCCGGCATAGATTCGCCTTCAAAGTGGGAAAAGGGTCTCTCTCCTCCTGCTGCCCCTCGAGATCTCCATCCTTTTATAGGACTCTAGACAAAGACAGTCATACATGTTAGATGTGTACAGTTTTCTCAGGATATACACCAATACAGAATAAGCAATAAGAAACAATTTACTACAGAGTACATTTGAGGACTCTCTCATGGGAGCACTACATTGAATGTGTGGTTGAGCAGCCAAGTGGATACTGTGGGCCTCATTTATGAGGCCCCTTGCGCAATTGGAACTTCACTTTTTGTGAAGTTCTGTGGCGCAGAAGCCTGCGTGATATTTATCAGGCAGCACTAAGCCACTTTTTTTGTCGTACTGCTGCCTGATAAATATCAGTCCCTTAAACGCAGTGTTCTGCGTTAAAGGGGGGTGCAATGGGTGTTGCTGGGGGCGTTCCCAGCAACATCCATGGCCTTTTGACACTGCCCCAGATTTACGAGAAATCGTACATCTAAGGCAGTGCCAAAAGCTTACGCCTCCCCAGGGGAGGCGCAACGGGGAGAAATATCTTTATTCTGCAGCACACATAGAAAGAGGAAAATCCTGTAGTGATTATTTTTGTACAGAGAGGTTTCCCTTCCTGTACAAAAATAATCATCCCCGCAAGGCCCGCACCCTTGTGCAAAGTTGCCTGCGCTGGTGCAGGCAGCCCATTGTGCGTCGGCGCATGAGAAAAGGACAGGAATGCGCCGTATCTTATAGATACAGCGCATTACTGCCCTTTCCTTTTGCGGTAGGGAATTGCAGCAGGAAGGCCTGCTGCGCTTCCCTACGGCAAAACCTTATAAATGAGGCCCAATGTGTGCACATAGACTGGAGCAGTTGAGACATCCTTGAAATATAGCAAAGAGGACTCTGGTAACGGTTTTCAGTTTTTTAGTGTGTCTCGCAACCGAGCATGTAAACCAAGGTAAACCACAACAAAGGGCACATGATCTTGGTGACATTAAAACAAGATGTAGGCCATCGTACACACAACTCGAGTTAGCCTTAGTCAAAACTACGATGTTTTGGAACTAAATCAGCTCTTATAGCACTACCCCAACAATTACAGAGAGCGCAAAAGGAAAACAGAAGTTACTGCTGATCTCCCATTATTATGGGACTGAGATACATCCACTAACTCCAACAACATACATTTTAAAATGTCCTTTTTTTGTCGAAATCGGAAACCAAACACTTTGCAAAGAAGAAATCAGAAAAAGAAGCGGGGGGTTAACGTTATACTTAGTAGCACTCTGTGAGCCCAGAGAATAAATCTAAAAGTCCAGCACTTCAAAATGGCACCGGAAGATATTCAACTGTAGCTGCAGTGCCCCAGTCATGTGACTGGGGCGGCTCCTTGAACACCTCAGCATGAAACAATCTTTCTCTACCTGGTGAAGCACACAGAGGAACCCAACCTTTTAACCATTTTAAGATGGCACCCAAAGAAAATTCAACTGAAGCTGCCACTTCATAAATCATGTGACTGGACTCTCCCACCTCCAGTACCACGATAGAGACCGATGCAATTGCTCACTACTATCTAATTAATCAGGAATCATAAATAATGCTGCTCTCGTCCATCCAGTGCTTCATTTGTAAAAAAAACAATAAGTGCCAGGGCCCTCGTCAGAAGGCCACGGCAGCTTGCACCACCCATTGTCTCTGCCAGAGCTGCCAATGACAGTACCAACATATGCCAATCATCACACTCGTACAAGTATGACAATTCCAGGCCCGCAAAGCTGTAAAAACAACCTTGGTGGTAGGTATTAGTAATTTATTATTGTGTATTGAATTAATAAACAGCTGTAGTGATAATCTAAATGCGACTGTCAGTGCCACAGTCCGCAGACTTTCATAAGTGCTGGTGCGGAAGCGTGGAGTGCGATCCGCTGATGAAGCATGCCCCCCAGGTGGGTGAAGGTTCTTAGGAACACTTCCTCCTGTTCTCTAATCTCAGTGTAGGTAAGATAACCTCAGGGAATGTCACATTTTTCTTTAAATATGTCACAAGTCAGTGACCAGGAAAGTTAAGGGAAGCCAAGGCACACAATAAATATGAGTTAATGAAAATTAACAAATCAATCACAATTCATAAGCTCAGAGCACACAGAACTAGCCACTCCCTCTGTGCGTGCTTTAACATTAATCTACACAGCCCATGCATAAGCCGCGGGCTGTCATATGCCAAGCAAAGGACAAGGCATTCATGTATTCATTTCTAAACTAAATGAAATCAAAACAAGCAAATCTTACTCAACTAAATCGCTGGCAGTTACTTGGCTTTGCCTAACAAAGCAATATTTTCTTTGTTTTTACTTTTAGCAATGCTCCTCAGCAGGAGAATCCAGTAAAGATCAGTCAGAGCCAATCACAAATCAATGGCTGTGTCCACCTGAAGCCCGCATGGGCAGATGGTACCCTTTGAAAGTGGTGGGGCAAGTGAAGTGCACCACCACTTCCCAAAAAACAAAATAAAACACCCACTCCCTCTAAAACCTCACAGTAAAACTCCCCTCCCTTCAAAATCCCAAAATAAAATACATCATCCCCCCACAAGCCCAAAATAAAACAAACCATCCCTTCAAAAGTTGAAAAAATACAACTAGAATAACATTTTAAATAAATAAATAAAATAATGGGTCCGTTCCCAGGGCTGCTCGTTCTCCTCGGTATTCCATTTCTGAATCTGCTGTGGAAGTCGAACTGCCCTAACCAATCCAGATGTTGCTAATCAGCATTAGAGCAGTGCCAGGATTGGATGGAGCTGGCTGCCTAGACACTCCTTCAGGCCCTGGAGGCCTGTGCTTTGTCTCCACCCATCTGTCTAAACATGGGTACTCACAAACTTTCTCTCGGGGACCAAATTTACAGTGCGGTTTGTGTCCGAGGGCCGCACCAGTGGGGGCGGGGTCAGTGGGGGAGGGGGTGGGGCTAGAGCAAAAAAAAAAACTGTGACCATGAGGTTGAACACAGGTCCTTGCAGCAGACGCCTTCGTCCACTGAGCCACCAGACCCGGCATACACACATCTCTCTCTCTCTCTCTCTCTCTCTCTCTCTCTCTCTCTCTCTCTCTCTCTCTCTCTCTCTCTTTCTCTCTTCCCCTTTATCTCCCTCTCTCTCCCACTCTATCCCTCTCTCAACCTCTCTCTCCCTCCCTCTCCCCTTCATCTCTCCCTATTTCTCTCTCTGTCTCACTCAGACTATCTCACTCCCTCTTACTCACTCTCTCTCCCTCTCTCTCTCCCTGACTCCCTCTGTCTCACTCCCTCTCTCTCTCTCTCTCTCTCTCTCTCTCTCTCTATCTTCTCTCTCTCCCTCTCTCTCTGTCTCCCTCTCTCTCCTTCCCTCTCCCTCTCTGTCTCCCTCACTCTGTCGCCCTCCTCACTCTGTCGCCCTCCTCACTCTGTCACACTCCTCACTCTGTCACCCTCCTCCCTCTGTTGCCCTCCCCTCTCCCTCCTCCCTCCCTCTGTCACCCTCCTCCCTCCCTCCTCCCACCCTCTGTCCGTCACCCTCCTCCCTCCCTCTGTCTGTCACCCTCCTTCCTCTGTCTGTCACCCTCCTCCCTCCCTCTGTGTGTCACCCTCCTCCCTCCCTCTGTCTGTCACCCTCCTCCCTCTCTCTGTCACTCTCTGTCTCCCTCCCTCTCCCTTTCTCTGTCTCCCTCCCTTTCTCTGTCTCCCTCCCGCTCCCTTTCTCTGTCTCCCTCCCTCTCCCTCTCTTTGTCTCCCTTCCTCTCCCTTTCTCTGTCTCCCTCCCTCTCCCTCTCTTTGTCTCCCTCTATCTGTCACCCTCTCCCTTCCAATGTCTCCCTCCTCCCTCCTCTCTCTGCCTCTCTCCTCCCTCTGCCTGTTGCCCTCTGTCTCCATCTGTCTGTCTCCTTCCCTCTGTTTGTCTCCCTCTGTCTGTCTCCCTCCCTCTGTCTGTCTCCCTCCTTGTCTCCCTCTGTCACCTTCTCCCTCCCTTTGTCTGTCTCCCTCCCTCTGTCTGTCTCCCTCCCTCTGTCTGTCTCTGTCTGTCTCCCTCCCTCTGTCTGTCTCCGTCTGCCTCCCTCCCTCTGTCTCCCTCTCTCTCCCTTTGTCTATCTCCCTTTCTCTGTCTCCCTCCCTCTGTCTCCCTCCCTCTCCCTTTGTCTGTCTCCCTTTCTCTCCCTCCTTTCCTTCCCTCCCTCGCTCTCCCTCTGCCTCCCTTCCTCCCCTTGCTCTCTCTCTGTCTGCCTCCCTTTCTCTCCCTCCCCCGCTATCCCTCCCTCTCCCTCCCTCTCCCTCCCTTGCTTTCCCTCCCCCTCCCTTTCCCTCCCTCCCTCGCTCTCCCTCTGTCTGCCTCCCTTTCCTTTCCTCCCTTGCTCTCTCTCCCTTTCAATCCCTTTCCCTCCCTCGCTCTCCCTCCCCCTCCCTGTCCCTCCCTACCTGTCTCCCTCCATCGTTCACCCTCCTTCTGCCTCCCTTTCCCTCCCCCTTTCCTTCCCTCCCTCGCTCTCCCTCTGTCTGCCTCCCTTTCCCTCCCTCCTTCCCTCCCTCCCTCGCTCTCCCTCTGTCTGCCTCCCTTTCCCTCCCTCCCTCGCTCTCCCTCCCTCTCCATCCCTTTCCCTCCCTCGCTCTCCCTCCCCCTCCCTTGCCCTCCCTCCCTCGCTATCCCTCTGTCTGCCTCCCTTTCCCTCCCTACCTCCCTCCCTCCCTCTATCTTCCTTTCCCTCCCTCGCTCTCCCTCCCCCTCCTTTTCCCTCCCTCCCTGTCTCCCTCCCTCCACCTCCCTCCCTCGCTCTCCCTGTCTGCCTCCCTTTCCCTCCCTCCTTTCCCTCCCTCCCTCCCTCTCCCTCTGTCTGCCTCCCTTTCCCTCCCTCCTTTCCCTCCCTCCCTCGCTCTCCCTCTGTCTGCCTCCCTTTCCCTCCCTCCCTCGCTCTCCCTCCCTTTCCCTCCCTCCCTCGCTCTCCCTCCATCTGACTCCCTTTCCCTCCCTCCCTCTCCCTCTCTCTGCCTCCCTTTCCCTCCCTCCCTTGCTCTCCCCCTCTCTGCCTCCCTTTCCCTCCCTCCCTCGCTCTCCCTCTGTCTGTGTCTGCCTCCCTTTCTCTCCCTCCCTCGCTTTCCCTCTGTCTGCCTCCCTTTCCCTCCCTCCCTCGCTCTCCCTTCCTTTCCCTCCCCTCGTCCCTCCCTCTCCCTCCCTTTCCCTCCCTCCTTCGCTCTCCCTCGCTCTCCCTCCCTTTCCCTCCCTCCCTCGCTCTCCATCTGTCTGCTTCCCTTTCCCTCCCTCCCTCGCACTCCCTCTCTCTGCCTCCCTTTCCCTCCCTCGCTCTCCCTCCCTCTCCCTCCCTTTCCCTCCCTCCCTCTCCCTCTGTCTGTGTCTGCGTCCCTTTCCATACCTCCCTCCCTCTCCCTCTGTCTGTCTCCCTTTCCCTCCCTGCCTCTCCCTCGCTCTCCCTCCCTTTCCCTCCCTCCCCCGCTCACCCTCCCTCTCCCTCTGTTCCTTCCCTTTTCCTCCCTCCCTCTGTCTCCCTCCCTCTACCTCCCTCTGTCACCCTCTGCATCGCACCCTGCCTGTGTGTGCCTGGGCTGAGACAGCTTCCGGGCACACACACACACACACAGAGCCACACCCGAGCACTTCACAGGTCTTTAAAAGACCATTTGTATGTTAATGAGGCTTTTGTATTTCACCTCTTAGCGCCCCTGCAGCTCCACTCTGACTATCACTGGAATGCCCTGGTCCCCACAGAGCAGCAGAGTCTCGGCGCGCAGTGTTTGCAGACACACTTTGATTCTTTTTTTTTTAAACAGGGGTAAATTGTCTGCAAGGTCAGTGGGCCACCAGGGAAAGCTTGCCGGGCAGCTGGTGGCCCGCGGGCCGTACTATGAGTACCCTTGGTCTAAGACAACTGGTTAGAGAGCTTTAAAGTGTGCATGTCATGACAGGCGCACTTTGGAGCATCATGCCAGCCACTACTTCTGGACACGCCATGCATGACTCTGGGCCCAGGGTCGGCTAGCTGATGCAGTGCGCAAATCGGAAAAATAAAATGGCTATGAAATCTTTTCATTTCCATTTTAGGTTTTCCCAGCGTGGCTCGCAATGAGCTGGCGAGGGGAAGGGGGAGGGGAGAAGGGTGGTGATGCTCCCCCACCCTCGTAAAGAATCCGCTGCTGGACGCCCATAGGCCTTTGATTCCAAACGTGTGAAATATTTATTTTCCATTTAGTCCAAGTCTGCCCCCAAGTGGTGGCTAATCTCCTCACCCTTTCCTCTCTATACTTTGCATGTCTCCTATGTCAGGTCCCTGCACAGCCTTTCCTAAGGTCACTATTAGCATCATCATCAGCACCACTCACTTCCTACAGAAGGAGCAGATTAGTTTCTAGCCAATCCTAACTCTGAAACTTCCTTAGTTTCAGCCGGTGGTTGGTAGTGGGAATCTGCACTCATTTTTAGAGTCAGGGGCTTATTTATCATCATCAAACTTTGACTCAGGAAGAGCAAGAAAGACAGAAAAAGGAGAAAGAAGGAGGGAGAAAAAGATGGCAGGACAGGGACAATGGGAGAAAGCAGGCATGAAAAAGAATTTCTATCCAGAATCCATGAGGTTCCAAAAGGATTCATACTCTCTATCTATTTCACCCTCTTCAACGTGTACACGGAACCTCTGACTATTATACTTAATCAATCCAACCTCTCTTACCATCTTTACCAGGATAAACACAACTTTACCTGAAACCATCCTCACATGACGAGATAGACCGTGTGGACCACACCCTAAAGAACATAGAAACCTGGCTATCCCTCAACTACCTAAACCTAAACACAGTATTCCTTCTCATTCACCTCACTCCTCACAGCCCATCTCCAGTACAAAAGTGCCTTGATCGCTCAATGTTCTACACTGTAACCTGAAATCACTGATTGCATCAAATCACTCACCACAAGAACCCGAATCTGTAATCCCATATAAACGCCTCCAATAGAAGCTGCCAGTACCTGCTCAAACTCCTAAAACCATCAATGCTTTCATTCCAGAACCAGACTTTAAAAACAAAGTATAATTTCTAATCATCTCCAGGTTGGTCTATGGAAACACGCTAGTCACAGGTATCCCGAAAACTCACCTGGTGCCTATGAAAGCCACACTCAACTCGGGAGCATGGTAGGTCTCTGGAACTCGGCCTTTTGATCACATCTAAATGGTACTGATCTCAGTAAACTGGCTCTCAATAGAAGTAAAACCCTCTTTAAACCCTCTTTAAATGGCCTGGTAGCTTTGCACTGAAGAACAGAATATCTTGAGCAAAAACTCGTCCTATCCGGGGGCAGTCGCTTCCTCAGGCGCACACATTTCCTAGTCCTGCTTGAACCATCACGATTACGAAACCGAGAAGCTTGGCTCCCTCGGCAATCGGAGGGATCTGGCCAGCACCCCTCCCCCCTCTCCTAGGGTTGAGGAGGAGAGGGGATCCAAGCGGAACTAAAAGCGGTATCTGTCATATTATTTTATGATTTGATAAGCACCTGACCCTAAACGCTTCACTTCTCACTACAGCAAATGTATCAAATGATTAAGGTTTGGTGTTTTCCAGGAAGCCAACAGTCTGGCACAGTAGGCGCCAGGACACGAGTATGAACATGTCCTCAGATGAATGAAACATGTCAACTACACCCTCCGCGTGTAGACACCAGACACCAAGCACAGCCCCAGTGGCACAGGCCTTGGCTCTGGATGCAATAATTAAAGCCTAAATACAGTTTTGCGACACCCCATTGCCTCATTGCTTGATTTCCAAGTTTAAGGCACTGTGAGTGACATTTTGTATTGTACAATAACATTTGTCTTGCTGAACTTGCAAAGTTTTTGTAAACAGTAATGTGTATCTCCCCTTTCGCTGATCCTGGGTTTGTGAGTTCAAAGTTCTCACGGAACACCCTTTTTTCTTTTTTGTCACCTGATTTCAGTTGATGATCCCTTTTGTTATGTAGGCACCCTTTGAGAAGGGTGGGTGGTGTCACTGCGCATAAATACGTTTAAATCAATGACAATCTTCCTATTGTTACAGTATTACTTAACCCTTTGACCTCTGAGGATATTTTTTTACTACAGAGAAGTATTTTTTTTAACTGTTTTTATTTTCATTTAAAACATCAGCCAAAACATCAGTGGGTGAACATTATATACAGTAGATTCTAAAAGTATACAGCCCATAGCTACTTTCAGGGATATCCTAATCCCCATCCCCCTCCCTGCATTGGCTCTGCCCCTCCCCAGCTACATATTCCCAGTGGGTGAGAAAATCCATTTATTGCATGCTAATCTTGAGTGGTGTGATGTGTATTATCCAGTCCAGGCCCCTCAATCTCTAGGTTGTAATATCTCAGCCATGGTTGCCATATTTTGGTGAACGTTTTGGGGCATCCTCTGGCTATGTATGTTGTTTTTTCGGCCACCAAGTACAGATCTATACTTGCGCCATTCCTCCAGAGTGGGCAGGTCCTCGACTCCCCGGTGCTGAGCGCTAGCTCTCTTTGCAACTATCAATCCTAAATTATACAGTAGGAGTTTGTCTCTAGGAAGGTCAATATCTGTAGAGATGTCCAGTAATACATATTTAGGGTCCATAGGTATCCGTGCCTCTAAAATATTGTTGAGTTCCTTGACTATTCATGCCCAGTAGCATTGTATCTGCTGACATTCCCATATGGTGTGTACATAGGTATCTTAGACGGTTTTGCTTTGCAAACAGTTATGTGTTTTTGCCCTACCCATAGCATGTAGCCTTGTCTATCATAGTATACTCTGTGTAGAACTTTAAATTCCACCAACCGTAGTCAGAGCTTAATTGCTACCTTGCTAGGGTGTATCAGTGCCCCCTCCTAGCCAATATCCTCTAGCTGGCCTGTGGCTTCCTCCCAGTTAGACCTGAGGGCTAACAGTTTGTCAGGGATGTTATTGACTAAAGTTGTACATGTCCAGGAGACCGCTTTTGAGGGTATCTCTTCTTGTAGTAGTCTGCCTTCTAGTGGTGCATATTCAGGTATGTCCGTGGTGTAAATTTTTTGCGGCCTCCAGGCATGTTGTAGTTGTAGGTATTTGTAGCGTTGGGTGTGCATCAATTTGTATTCAGTCTGGAGAGCCCCAAAAGCGGTGTGGCTCTGGTTAGTTTTTTATCCCATCTCATCTACTTCTCAGCCCCCTTCCAGGCCTCAATCATCCCTTGGGTGGCCAGTAGCAGCTCACTAGCTCCTGCGCCCCATACAGATTTCTGTTTTATTTTATTTTATTTTATAAAGTTTTATATAGCGTGAACCAGATCCTGAGGGATATCAGAGTGCTTTACAGGAGAACGGTTGGAGTCTCAACAATCATAGACAAGTGATACACAGTGAGAAGAGAGGGAGAATAAAACTCCAGTACGGTATCGGATAAGAATACCAAACAGTTATAATCACAATAAACACTAGCAAAAGATACCCAACGAGTAATGTGATTAACAGGTCAATACAGGCTGGTACAGGTGGCAAAGCCAAATTAAGGTAAAAATTTGCTCATTAGGAAACTTTTGGCTTCAAGTTATTCATGATACGTGGTTTCAGAAGGAAGTTGTTAGCGCTTCTTGAGGCTCTCTCGCCACATGATAATTCAGGCTTTTGTGCTAGGTACCTGGGGGTGTTGTCGTGCAGGGCTTTGTGCGCTAGAACGATAATCTTGAACTGGATTCGAGCTTCATAGGGCAGCCAATTAAGAGACTTTAAGACTGGTGAAATGTGCTCATTTCGTTTGGTGCCAGTAATTAGTCTGGCCGCAACATTTAGTGCTGATCTTAGTGGAGCCAGGGTGTATTTGGGAAGGCCACAGAGTGTAGCGCTGCCATAATCTAGTCTCGGCAAGACCAGTGCTTGGACTGCTTGTTTGAAGTCCTTTTGTGGAAGGAAGGGCTTGGTATTTCTCAGTGTCCTCATCAAGTGATTAGCTCCCTTACATACATTGCTGATATGATTTTTCATATTCAGGTGCTTGTCCAAGGTGATTCCGAGGGATTTGGCAGAGTCTATGATGAGAGGGGTACAGTTGAAAGCAGTGAGGTGAGTCAGCCAAAGGTCTAGCTTGAAGGGGTGATTCGGGGGAGAGAGCAGGAGGAATTCAGTTTTGGAGGTGTTAAGCAGGAGATGGTTCTCAGTTAACCAATTTTGAGTAGACGTTAAGGTAGAGTTGAGTGTTATGATGTTATCAAGGGATTACATTTTCAAGTACAGTTGAGTGTCGTCAGCGTACATATGGAAGGGAATGTTCTTGTCATTTAGATAATTAGCAAGATTCTAAAAAGAGGTTAAAAAGGATAGGGGAGAGGGCGGAACCTTGGGGAACACCCATGAGTACTGGAGAGGGCTGGGAGAGGGAGTAGTTTGCCTTAACTCTTTGTGTTGTTTGGTGGAAGAAGGAGGAGAACCATTGAAGCACCAGACCTGAGCATCCCACCCTGTTCTTCAGAGTGGAAAGGAGATTGTCATGATTAACTGTGTCGAATGCGGAGGAAAGCTCCAGGAGAATCAGGAGGCAGGAGTCATTTTGGTCGAGTATATTTAGCATGTCGTCCATAACGTGCGTGAGTGCCAATTCTGTGCTGTGACCCTTCTGAAAGCCTGATTGATGTTGATTAAGGAGTTGGAAATTCTCCATGTGCGCACAAAGTTTGGATTGTACACATTTTTCGAGAAGTTTAGCTAGCGTGGAGATATGTGTGCTTCCTGAATTGGAGCCTTTCGAGAGCATACGTGGAGTGGTCTCCCATGGCATGACCCCATTCATTGATTACCGTTAGATGTACGGCCTGGTAATAGGTTTGTATGTCTGGGAGAGCGATTCCCCAGTTATATTGGTTACGCTGCAGCGTTTGTAGCATTACTCTAAAGTATCCTCTGTCCCATAATAGTGTGCAGAGTTCATCATTGATTGTCTTGAAATTTGTCTCAGGAATTCTGAGAAACGTATTTTGGAGTGTGTACAGTAGTTTGGGAAGCGTTATCATTTTATACATGGCTGCTCTTCCCAGCAGCGTTAGGGGGAGTCGTCTCCACCTGGTCACGTCTGCTCTGAGTTTTATCAGGACCCGTTTGATGGTTTGATTGAGACATTCAGTTTTGTATATGGAGATTTACAGTCCTAAGTATTTAAAACCCCCTTCGGTGATGCGTAGATGTCCCGGTATTAAGTGTGCATCCATTGAACCTCCCACAGAATAAAGTCTAGATTTTTCCCAGTTTATATTATAGCCCACGTAGTTACCAAACTCTTTAAACAGCTGGAGTGTCAGAGGCAGTGTGGTGTCGGGATTTTTGATGTACAGCAGAATGTCGTCTGTGTAGAGAGATATCGGTTCATCCGCGAGATGTTTCCCCATGTCGTGAAATCCCCTATGATCTGGGTGGGCTCTAACCAGGCAGGAGGCAGCTCCAGGACTAACGCAAAAAGTAGGGGAGACAGAGGGCAGCCTTGTCTGGTTCATCTTTCAATGGAAAAGTCTGTTGTTTTCACCCCATTGACCCTCACGCAAGCTCTGGGGTTAGTGTATAGTAGTTCCACCCAGGTCATACATTCCCTTCCAAACCTAAACTTTACTAGGAATTGCCACATAAAGGGCCAGTGAACCATGACATAGGCCTTCTTCGCGTCCAGGATAACATGTGAGTTGGGTCTGTTGTTGACAGTATCTAGGCAGATGGACAGCCTACAAAGGTTGAACCGTACGGAACGGCCGGGTATAAAGCCCGATTGAGCGCAGTGGATAAGAGATGTGATCACTGTTAAAAGTCTTGCTGATAAACAAAGGCCATAAGTTTGGTTTCTGTGTTAAGTAGTGAGATTGGGCGATAGAATCCACAGTTGTCTGGGGGTTTGCCTGGCTTCGGGATAACCACTACCATAGTTTGGCAGAGATCTGGTGGGAGCAATCCCTCCTCTTGTGCAGCTTGAAACATGTATCATGCCTAACAGATTAGCATTTTGTTTGAAGAATTAACCGGGGACCCTGTTCCGTCCTGGGGTTTGTCCTTGCTTTTGTCTGTTAATGGTGTCCATTACTTTTGTCAGAGTAATTTCTGCCTCTGAAGCTTCTGCTTCTTCTTGTGCCAGGGTGGGGGTGTCTATGGTCCAAAAGTATTTTCCTATCTGGGATTCATCTGCTAATGGTCAGGCTTCGTATAGTGCCCTATAAAATCGTTCAAAATGCCCCTGCTATTGTGTGTGGCATAACGTGTAACTCTTCTGCCTCCTGGATTTGAGCTACCGAGCGTGCCTCTCGCTCCCTTCTGCCCAGCCATGCCAGGAGTCCCCCGCCCAGTCTCCGGCCTCATAGAGTCGGTGATGTGTGGTCTGGATTTGAGTCTGTACTTCACGGTTAGTCAATGCTCGATGTTCCCTACGGATGATTACTATTTTCTGCACCTGCGTGGCCTCTGTGGCTGGGGTAATGCTGCTCCCAAGTTCCAGAAGTTTGAGCTCTAATGCCTCTATTTGGCTCGTTTCCTCCCTTCGTTTTCGTGCTATGACATCTTGCACTCTACCTCAGATTTTTAAAATAACATTTTTTTATTAACATTTTACAATAAAATCACATTACATTGTGCTATGCACGATGAGGCGACAGTAATGCTGGTGTTTAATCAGCAGACATGCCCCCTGCATTTGGCAAGGACACCGGGAGTTGTAATCCACTTGTTTCTATTGCAATGTGATTTCAAAGGGAACTAGGGAGAATAAACCGGGGATGCGTTGTGGGGGGGGGAGTCAGGGTGTGAGTATTGTGCAGGGCGTCTAGGTCACGTCAACTACAAGTCGTTAGTGTGGCATAGTATTGTTTGTAGGGCCTATCAGTTGGATGTCGTCACTAGGTCCAGTAGGTGGTGTAGTGTGCAGCAGAGTGCTCATATATCACATAATGGTTGGGGGCACGGGGGTTGTGCTATGCGTGCTCTGTTGCGAGGTTTGCGCTGTAGAGACCGTAGGGTCATGTTGAGAGGTGTTTGGATCCGTGCACATGTGCAATTGTTGAAACTGGTGGGATAGCATGGCCCACTTTAATGATATGGGGTGTTTTCGCAGTCCCTTTGCTTCCTCCTACCTCAGGGTCTCCTCCTCTGCCTTTGCCCATTTCTGCACCACTCCCACCCATGCCTCTATTGGGGGGCCCGATGTGGCTTGCCAGTTCAAGGCGATGTGTCTTTTGGCGAGGAGCAAGGATAGAGCCGCGAAGCGGACTTGCACTTTGTGCGTTTTCGGCCTTCGGAATATTCCTAGAGCGACTGCTTCCCACATGTGTAACTCTGTAAGTCCTGTGAGTTCTTTTATTGTGTCTAGGATTGTAGACCAGTACGGTCGTAGAGTGGGGCAGCTCCAAAACATATGCTGGAAGTGCGCGTCTGATGAGTGACATCTGGGGCGGAGAAACTGAGTGTCTGGGTAGAACCGCTGTAGGCGCACCGGTGTTTGATACGCTCTATGCAGGACATAAAACTGTATATTTTTAAAACAGGCATTTCGGGACACTTTCTTGGGGAATTCCAGCGCTCTAACCCATTCCCCGTTGTGTAGCTGTCTCCCGAATTCATCTTCCCAGGAGGCTCGGAGAGCATGTAGTGGTCTGTTAGCAAGTTCTCTTATGGACTTATACAGCCATGTGACCAGGTGTTGGCCTACGCCCATGTATAGGATGGTATGTATGACTGGGTGTGTTGGTGGCTCGCCAGTAGTAAGGTCAGAGTGTGGGCGATAATTTTCTATGAGCTGTCGGTGCGTTAAAAACTGTCCTGAGGGGAGGTCATATTCCTCCATAAGCTGTTCGTAGGGACGAAGCTGCCCCTCCGTGAATAGCGCTTCTGCCTCGGTTATCTCACATTCCGTCCACGCACGGAGCGTGGTGAGTGTGAAGTAAGTTTCCTGCTCGGGCCAACCGACCAGCGGCAGCCAAGGGGAGTAACATGGGGTCCCTGCCGTCGTGCGGTGAATTCTCTGCATACACCTTCGGGCCACCGACACTATGTCCGCTGTGGTTTGGTACCCGGGAGCAGCAGACAATGAAGTTCTGGGATGGGGACCGGGCCCTGCGCCGTGTATGTTTCACCGGTATGCCTACCCGCCGTCCAGTGCGACAGCCACTGGAGTTGCGCCGCCAGGAAATACGACTCAAAAGCAGGGGCGCCCAAACCCCCTTGTGTGGTGGGCAATTGCAGTTTAGTGAGAGCTATCCGGTGTTGGCTAGCCTCCCAGATAAGTGAGCGGAGGAGCGCATCTAGTTCCCGAAAAAAAGACCTGGGTGGAATAACTGGTAAATTTGTGAAGTAGTATAGTAGCCGGGGAACCATGATCATCTTGGCTAAGGCTACCCAGCCTATCGGGGACAACGGGAGGTTCCTCCAGAATCCCACCGACGCTCTGATGCCGGCTAACATGGTACAATAATTGCCCTCATAAATGTCAGTGGGGGAGTGGTACAGGCTGACACCGAGATAACGGGGGGCGCCCGTGCTCCAAGGCAGACTCTGTGCACCCACTCGCACCTCCCGTGGCTCAAGGGATGGGTGTAATGGGTAGATGGTGGATTTGTCCAAGTTTTACCCTGAGTCCGGACGCTCCAACGAACTCCGTCAAGGTTGTCCATATGGGTGTGAGGTCTGCGGTAATATCTCGGATGTACAGGAGGAGGTCGTCCGCGTACAGGGAAACGCAGTGGACCATGTCCGCTATGGGAATGCCCCATGTGATCCCCTCCCGACGTAATCGTATCGCGAGAGGCTCCACTGCCAGGGTGAAAATCAAGGGTGACAGGGGGCATCCCTGACTTGTACCCCTCTCCACCTGGAATGGGAACGAGATGTATCGGCCTAGCCTGACACGAGATGTGAGGTTGGTGTAGAGGAGCTGCGTGTACTTTAGGAGGGTTGGACCTATTCCTGCCCGTCGCAGGACGGCGAAGAGGTAAGGCCATGTAAGAGTATCAAAGGCCTTTTCGAGATCGAAGATTATAAAGGCCGCTTGAGGGTGTATGTCTCCCACCTGATCCTGAACATGGAACATTCGTTGTGGGATGTATTCTTGCCGGGAACAAACCCGCATTTATCCGGATGGACTAGGGGTCGTAGAATTTGTTCATACCTATCTGCCAGAATGCTCCCCAATATTTTACAGTCGGCCGATAGGAGTGTGATGGGGAGGTAGGAGGACAGTTGTTGCGGGTCGCGGTGTGGTTTGAGAAACGTCACTATGACCGATTCGCAAAGGGAGCTCGGCAGCTATCCCCTCTCGAGTGCATCCATCAACATTTCCGCTAGACGAGGGACCAAGAGGGTAGAGAAGGTGCTGTAATATTCAAGAGGTAGACCGTCCAGTCCCGGCGCATTGTTCCTGGCCAGCCCACGGATCGCGCAGGAGATGTCTGCCACCTATATTTTGGTGTCTAGTGCTGTTTTTTCTGCTTCTGTGATGTGTGGGATCGGCGACAGGTCTAGAAAGCGGCTTATCGCCTCCTGTCTAAGATGTGTCAGGATGCAGTAAATCATGGTATAGTATTGCTGGAAAGCACTTAGAATGTCCATTTGAGAGCACACCAGGTTACCCGAGGGACTTATTATTTCGGTGATGGGTTGTGTGTCTGTGTCCTGTTTTGTTAACGAAGCTAGGAGCATGCCCGTTTTATCCCTTTCCTTGTGCATCCGAGCGGCGTATACTCTAAAGTTATTTATTTATTCCTTTAGTGTGGCTTGTATAGCGCAACAGCTACCCCAACGGGGTGTCCCGGCGCTTCGGTGCGATCTTAAGCTGAATTAAATGTTTTTTTTATGGATGGTTTAACAGAACAGGAGAGTTTTTAAGGCTTTCCGAAAGGGGAGTTCTTTCTGGATCATCCAGATGGAGAGTGGAAGCTTATTCCAAAGGGCAGAGGCACATACTTGAAAAGTTTTTCCGCCTGAGCGGGTTTTTTTTTATCTGGGCGTGGTAAGCAGGTTTTTTTCAGAAGAGCGGAGGGGCCTAGAGGTACTGTAAGGGGAGAGGCAGGCAGAGAGGTAGGCAGAGCCCTTGCCCCTTATTGCACGATGTGCCAGCAGTAATGCTTTGAATTCTGTCCTTTGTTGTATTGGCAACCAATGTAGTCTACGGCGGTGGGGCGTGATGTGCTCACGAAGAGAGATGCCACTAACCAGCCGTACTGCAGCATTTTGGACTGTCTGGAGTTGATGGCAAAGACCAGCAGACAGTCCAGTGTATAGGCCATTGGCGTAGTCCAGGTGCAAGGTGATCAGCGCCTGGACTATGGTCTTCCTGGTGTTGTTAGGTAGGACATTGATACATTTCCACACCATCCTAATTTTGGCAAAGCATGCTGCAGAGACCGTGTTTATTTGTTGTTGGAAAGATAGGTTGGAGTCCCATCTAACCCCTAGATTTTTCACCGATTCTTTGGCCTCGGGGGGAGCACTCAAATCAAGAGGCCACCAGATGTTTGGATCCAAAGGGGATGGTTGGTGAAAGAATAATACCTCAGTTTTCCCGGCGTTAAGCCTGAGAAAATTGTTATCCATCCAACGGGCGATGGTACGCAGGCAGTTTTTTAGTGGGTCAAATGTGGAATCGGTGTTGCTATTAAACGTGAATAAAAGTTGAATATCATCTGCGTAGGAAGTGGCCTTAATTCCAGTTTGGGCGATGATATCAGCAAGGGGAGAAAAATAAACATTAAATAGAAGGGCACTCAGTGAGGAGCCCTGGGGGACACCCCACCGAAGAGGACGACTGTCCGAGGTATAGGGAGGGGTGAACACTGCCTGTGTACAGTGGGACAGGATGGATGCCAACCATTTTAAGGCCGTGCCCTGGATACCTTTAGATTGTAGGCGGTCCAGGAGGAGGGGGTGGGAGACGGTGTCGAATGCTGCTGACAAGTCAAGCAGCACCAACACCGCTCTTGATCCCTCCTCCATCCTCCAGCCTATGGCATCAGCTATCTCGATTAGTGCTGACTCAGTACTATACCCTGGTCTAAAGCCGTGCTGAGAGTCGTGAAAAGCACCATGTGTTTCTAAGAAACCTGCCAGTTGTTGCTGGACCAGTTTTTCGAGTACTTTGGCAGGCGCTGGCAGGAGGGAGAAAGGTCTGTAGTTGGAGGGTTCACTGGGGTCGGCATTGGCTTTCTTATATGGGGACCAGGCGGGCCTGTTTCCATGAGTCTGGGAAAACACCTGTATGCAGAGAGTCATCCCAAATCCCATTTAAGATGGGGTTGAGAATGGGTGCCAATGATTTGTACTGCTTGGCCGGCCAGGGATCAAGAGGAGAACCGGATTTACATTTTAAAAGTTCTTTAAAGGATTGATCCATGGTAATCTCTTTAAAGTTGGAAAACGTACAGCCTGGACCAATGGAAACATTGTTAGTTGTACAAAAATCTGGATCAGTATTGCTGGGGAACGTGTCATATATAGTGGCAATTTTATTTTCAAAAAAGTCGGAAAGACTGTTGCAAAGTGTCTGAGATACCAGAGGAGGTCGTTTTAGAGCCAGGGGGTCGGTGAAGGCTCTGACTGTATTAAATATTTCCCTAGATGATCCCTGAGCACGGTTGATCTTTTTTCCCCAAAAAATTCTTTTATGTTCAATTATTTTTTTCCTATATTCTTTTTGGGCAGATTTATAAAGGAGCTTCTCGTCGGGGGAATAGGCTAATCTCCAGCGTCTCTCAAGAAGTTTACATGCCGATTTGCTTTTTCGAAGCTCGTCGGAGTACCACGGGGCAGAAGGAGCAGAGCGATGGGTTTTGATGGGCCTAATAGGGGCGAGAATGTCGATGGCGGAAGAAATCCAACCGTTGAAATTGGACAGTCTGGTGTCTAAATTAGAAACTGTATCCAAAGAATCGGTAGGAGAGAGGTGGGCGGCAAGACTATCAGGGGAAATTTTACTCCAGATTTGGCCGGGCGTATATGGCGGTCTTGTTGTTGCAGAAAGAATGAGAATGGGATAAAAAAGTGATCAGACCAGATCACCGAAAGAGGTTCGCTTGTGGATAATCCATCCAAGTTGGTACAGATCAGGTCAAGAGTATGACCGGCCTTATGTGTAGGACTGTCAATAAGTTGGTTAAGTCCTCCATCTGATAAGGTGGAGAGAAAATTGAGTGTAGTAGGGTCCAAGGGATTATCAACATGGAGATTAAAATCCCCAAGGAGGGTAAAATTTGCATAACGCAGTGATGCCTGCAGAGCATAATCTAGAAAGAGTGGTAAGTGGGATGTTTTGGAGGTAGGGGGGGCGGTAAACCAAGAGGCCAGAAAAGATAAAATTGGCCTCAATTTTAATACAAAAGGGGAGTGCTTCAATGCGTTCCAGTTGTTTATAAGGGAAGGAAGAGATGGTCCAATGGGATCTGTGTATTATGGCAACTCCACCTCCAGGGCGAGAGCTATATTTGCGCAAGTCTGCTAGGGCGGTGGAGTATTATGTTTTGGCCCCTGCTACCTGTGCTACCATTGCAGCATTAGCATCTGCTTGTTTCGTGCGTGCTGCTAGCCTCCGTTCAGTATCAATGAGTGTTTGTTCTAGAGTGTGTTTCGCCCCCCCCTATTTGTTTGATGCATGCTCCTCGAGCCACTATTTTGAATGCATCCCATTCCACTAGTCTGGAGGTGGCGGTCCCTGCATTGTGAGTAAAATAGTCTTGTATGCTTTGCTCATGGTCGTGTTTGAACACTTGGTCCGTCAGACAGTCTCGTGGGAGGCGCCATTTGGACACCGGGGGGTGAGGGGGCCTCCATTGTATGCGTAATATATGTGCATCGTGGTCGGAGAGTACGCGGCCTAAGTAATCCCTGTGTTGGACTTTGGGAATCAGTGACAGGGTGCATAGAAACCTGTCTAATCGGATCCGTAAGTTGTGGGGAATGGAGTGGTACGAGTAGAGTCTCGCTAAAGGGTGGTGCCCTCTCCACGCGTCTACTAATGCCAAATGACTGACCCAACGGTGGAAACGTTCCGCCTGTTTAAGGGCGGGAGAGTGTGGCGGTGGCGGGTGTGACCTGTCTAGTGCAACATTGAGCGTGCAATTGTAGTCGCCCCCTAAGATCCATGGGAGAGATGCAAATTGGGCCAGACTGCCTGTAAGGGATTCCCAGAAACTGTCTTGTTCAATATTCGGTGCGTATATGCTACCCAACAGAATGGGCTGTCCATCAAATAGTCCCTCTATCAGGGCATATCTACCTTCCCTGTCCACTACTCTCCGGAGTTCCTGAAATGGGGTACCCGGGCAGATCCAGATTAGCGCACCCCGTGCGTACATGGAGTATGACGTTGCACATATGGTTCCGCGCCATCGGGATCGCAGTTTGCTAATTTATGGCATTGTAAGATGTGTCTCCTGCAGGAACGTAATCTGCACTCGTTGACGTTTAATGTATGCATATGTTGCATACCTCTTGCGTGGTGTATGGAGACCCCGAGTGTTTAGGGTTAGAATACTAACGTCTGCACTCTGCATGGGAATGCCTGATGATCACTACCTGTGCCCTGCAGTGTGATGCCGAGTAATGAAGTCATGGGTGCTAGAGGTGTCCTAGCCCTACGGTCCTCACGTATGGCCGATAATGCCACCCACCCAGATGTGCTGGTTTCCCTAGTGCATGTGCCCCCGCGGGGTGAAGGGTGAAAGGAAAGCGGGTCAATAAAACATGTAACCGGGTGGGGAAACTTATCCAATACCTGGGGCATATCAGCGGGGCCGATACGTCTAAACCAACTCTCATGGAACCAGAGAGTGAACAGTCAGTATGTGGGGGTGGCAGCTTGTGTCTGCGAGGCGGGGTCCCGCCGGGGCATTTGAAGGATCAATGTTCGTCGTCTGGATGGTAGTGTGTCACGCGCATCGTGACGTAAGATACTGGCGAGTTTACTTTGGGCGCGCCAGCTCACGTTCGCCCAACTGCGCTGGACACTTCTGGTCTTTACCTTTCATTTCTATTAGTGCAGGTCACCAGCAGCTTGTGGAGTAACCCGGAGTAAGGTGATGGAATGGGCCGTGGAATGGGCCTCATTGCTGTCATCTTCTCCTCCTGAGAAGAGGTAGGGCCCCCCCCGATGTCCTCCTCGAGTGGGGGAGACCGCAGAGCAGCCACAGCCTGAAGGGCGTTGCGTCGTTCCTGCATAATTTGCTCCAAGTCGGGAGAGTCGACAATGTGTCGCTCCGTGGTTTCTATCTGTCCCTTTCGCCCTTGCATTTGCGTCAGTTGCGAGGTGCGCCTCCTGTTGCGTGGTGCTCTTTGAGTTCGCCCCTGCGAGGCATCTTCTGCAGGGTCCTGTGTGCAGTGATGTTCTGCTCATTCACACGCATCCGCGGCGTTTGAGAAGAAGTGGGTGGTGCCGGTATAGATGACCTTCAGACGGGCCGGATATAGCAAGGAATATTGTTATGTTATTTGCTCGTAGCCGGCGCTTCACCTCCAGGAAGGACGATCTTTGTTTCTGCACTGCCCTTGCGTAGTCAGGGAAGATCATGATGTGTTTGAATTCCACCTGTAGGGGGCCTGTGCGTCTGGTGGCCCGCAACACCGCATCGCGGTCCTGAAATGCAGAAATGTAGCAAGCATCGGCCGAGGTTTAGTTCCGGGAGGAGGTTTACTGACCGGTACCCAGTGGGCTCGCTATATGGAGAAGAAAGCCGTTCGGTGCGTGGTTGGGGTGAATGACTTGACCCAGGCTTCCATATATGTGATTGGGTGCGTCCCCTCAACTCCCTCCGGGAGACCCAGCACACGAATATTACAGCGCCGGGAGCGCCCTTCTAAATCATCCATGCGCTCTTCCACAGTGGTCAGGCGACCCAGGACGGACCGTATCGTTTTCTGCTGTGCGCTTATGGTGGGCTGTAGGTCGGCGAGGGACTTCCCTCCTTCCCTCACCTTATCGGCCAGTTTCACAGTTTCCTATGGTCATCTCGGATAAGGTTGATATCCGTGGCAAGGGTGCCTAGTCGTTCCTCCATGGAGGCTCTTGACAGTTCTATGGCCGCCAGGACCTGGTCTAGTTTGTCCGAGATGGTCTGTTCCTGGTGGGCTGTGGGTGTCTTGGTTAGTGTGTTAGTGCGGGGCTGATTCTCCGGTGCAGTTTCTGGGACAGACGTCTGTTGTGTGGCCCTGGGCTTCCCCAGTTCGTCGTTTGGGGTGGAATCCTTCACACTCTGCGTTGTCAGCGGTGGGGGTGCGAGTGGTTCAGTGTCCCCCTGTGGTCTGTTCGCCCCACTTGTGGACTGCTTGAGATAAGGGGCGTAGTGCGCCCATATGTCACCTCCGCCCCAGTGAGGCCTGCTCCGTCGCACCGCCAGCCGCACACGCGGTGGAATTTTTTTTGTAGCAGGTGCTCTCTGTTGATTCCGTCCGGGGACTAACGGTGATCGTAGCACCAGACCCTGCACCCCCAGGGCATCAGCGACGAGCACAGGTCCCCTAGCACGCCGCCGGTGTCCCAGTAGGTATTGCTAAGGTCAGGAACGGCCCGAGCGCCCACCCACTAAGTCCATGGGTGCAGTGGTGGCTTGGAGATGGCTTGCTTGCTGTGTCTATGCCACTATGATGGCCGCCATGTTAGGGTCAGGCAATGGTGGTCCGGTCCCCTGTTCGTTGCGGCGCGTGATAGGAGATTGCGGGGTCAGAGTCAGCTAAGGAGGGCAGGAGCGCTTGTTGCTCACCTTCTGTGACGTTGTGTAGGGACCCCTGGGGAGGTTCAGTTGGTGGTCGCGAGTGTCTTAGCTCGCGGGCGCCATCTTAGAGTCAGGCAGCTGTCGGCGTGAGAAGGGCCCTGGCGAAGATCCGTGGAGGGGGGAGCCCCCTTGTCTCGACTCCCAGAATCTGTCCAATATAGGCGGCGAGGTTTGCCCCTGAGGCCGCCCGCCGCCTTTGGCCTAGTGGTGGTGTCGATGGGGCAGAAACAGTTGGATGGTCACCAGTCGTTCCCGGTCTCCCCGGCGTCACGGTGGGTCGGGGTTTGTTGGTGGCGGTGGATGTAGGGCCGTCGTCTCGCCCTGCCTGGGTCCGGGGTGGTGGCCAGGCTCTCCCGGTGCAGGAGTTCGTGGCTCGCGGTTCGCCGCTGCAGTGGGGTCAGGGCTAGCCACGGGCAGCCGCCATTTTGTCACTGGGTCCGGGGCAAGACTTTGGCAGCAGTCTCAGTAGTTACTGCGTTTGCCGGTCCGCCAGAGCACCCCCCACATGTAGCCTCGATTCCGTCGCCAGCTGGGGCAATTTTTCGGCAGTACCGACGTGGTGGTGCTGTCTTCTGGTCTGCCCGGCTGCGGAGCTTCAGCAGAGCACGTCCACCATCGTGGCTTGCTTGGCCAAGCCCCTCTGCACTCTACCTCAGATTACCATTTTATAGGCTTCCCAGAGGCTGGTGGCCGAGGCCACCGGGCCCTCATTTTCTTGGAAGCATAGTTCAGTATCTGCCTTTTATCACTCCCTGTACCTTTTTGTCCGGGTGTTCCCAAGCATTTAGTCTCCAATCCTATCTTTTTCTAGTGCCGTCTCCTCCTACCATTAACCACAGTGGAGAGTGGTCAGGGATTCCCCTTGCCAGATACTCTACTTTGTTCACAATTCACATCTCCCCGCCAGGGCGAAAAGATAATCGAATCTGGAAAAAACTCTATGGGCCCCAGAGAAGTAGAAATAGTTAAGATCTAACGGGTGTTGTTTTCGCCACAGGTCAGTCAGCCCCAACAAAGCTACAAAGTCAGCCATTAGAGTGGGGAGACAGGTTCCAGAGGTGGTGTGTGCACGATCAAGATTTGGGTTTATTATGTCATTGAAGTCACTGCCATTTAGGTGCGTGGTAGGGCCCGATTCTAGTAATATCTTTGCTATTGCATCTAGGTTTTGAGGTTGCCGTCTTGGCAGAGCAGATATACTAATCAGTGTTAGTTCTCGTCATCCCCCGGACCCCTGGACGGCGACAAAGGTTCCGTTCGGGCATGACCAGGTTCTGGTTGTGTGGAAGAGGGGTGTTTTTTTATCAATATTGCAACTCCCCGAGCCCCGGAGGAAAACACTCCGTGTTCTAATGTTATATATAAGCCCCTCCCTATAAAAGCACAGTATGTCCCCATCGAGTGGGTTTCCTGCAGGAAAACTATGTCAGGCCCTTTGTGTATGCATCTTGTATTTGTCATGTTGTATTTTGGGCAGGCCTACCTGTTGGTCTCTTTCCCTCTGTTCTTGGCTTTTACCCCGGGCACTCTTACTGTTGGCTGTATGGGGAACATGTTCACAAATATTACAATAAAACGTTTGATCCCTCAATCAATCCCTCCCACCCCACTTTCTCCCACTTTCAATGCCCATCCCCTAAACTGTCAACTGGACAACCTGGCTCAGAGAGGTCTGGAGCCCCCCCCCCACCAACCCACTAAATATTAATCAAAGCAATAAAGGGTATAAGCTTCAAATACAACCTTGCACTCAGGAACGCTGAGCTCAATACTATCTGGGGGGCTCCTTGACAGTTCTGCAGTTCGTCCTCCATCTGCCCAGCTCGTGTTTCAGTCTACATCGTCACTCTTATCTTGCTGCTGGTGTGTGCCTTGTTGATTGCCAGTTGAGGTGCCCTGGTCCTCCAACTGGTTAATGTTCTGAAGGAGTGGGGGGTCGCTATCTGTATCGGCGAGATACTCCTTATCCCAGGGCTCTGTATGAGTGCGGTCTCTGACTGGATTGATTTTTCCTGGCTTTGGCCTGTGTGGAGTGCTCTTCCGACTCCGAGCGTACCTGTTTCTTTGACATACGTGGGGTTCCCCTTCAGGAAGTCACCGTTCGAGTCTTGAGTCCTTCCATGAGTAGGCTTCTCTTTTTCACCCCCTGTGGTTTGGGTTCTGATCGTATTGTTATATCTCCAGGTGGTGTCCAGCTGGTCTCTGCCTCTCACCTCAGTGGAGGGTGTTCCTCTATCCAAGCCAGTGCTTCTTCTGGTGATTGGAAAAAATGGGGCTTGCTGTGGAAAATGACGTTTAGCTTGGCAGGGAAGAGAATATTATATATATTGGATGTTCAGGGCTCTTAGTTTGGTTTTCACTGAGTCAAATGTTCTTCTCATCTTCTGGACTTCTCTTGAGTAATCAGAGAAAATCATTATCTTTGCGTTAGCCAACTTAAGTTCCCCTACCCGGCGGGACTCTCTGAGGATTGTGTCCCTATCCTGAAAGTTTAGGAACCGTGCGATGAGTGGCCGCGGCAGAGCTCCTGGCGGTGGTTTCATGCTGGACATTCTGTGGGCTCCTTCAGTTCTAAAAGAGGTCGGGAATTTTGCAGCTGGGAGGGAGTCAATCAGCCATTTCATCATAAAGGTCACTGTGTCTGGGGACTCTGATCCTTCCGCAAATCCATTATTTCTCTGTGCCCTATTTTCGACATCGTCTACTTTCCATGCCACCTCTCTTATGGTTGTCTGCAGGTCTCTGACGCCTTTTGTTAATGTGCGTGCCGTGTCTTCAACCTCCAAAATGCAGTTTTCCGTTTGCGTTACCCTGTCAGAGATATTACGCATATCTTGATGGAGTAAGGACACTTCTGACCTTATGTCAGCCATTTTCCCTTCAATGGCTTCCCTGGGGACGTGTATCGCTTGGAGGATGGTCGCATTATCCTGGTGCCCTGTAGGTTCTCCCTCCACCTCCATTGCCGGGGGAAGTACTTTTGTGTATTTGTCCTTTTTGCCCTGCTTTTGGGGTTTGGGCTCTTTATCTCTTGTTATTGTTTGAATGGTGGAAGCAGACCTCCTACTTGAATTCCCTGTCGCGGCTTAGTTTGCCATGTGCAGTCTGCAGGCGAGTATTATGTGTTTGGCTTGGGGACTGGGAGGGCAGTTAATCTCTGGTGCCCAGAGAGGCCTCCTGTATAATTAGTGGTGAGCTGTCTCAGTCCCCTTCAGTGTCTTTCGGATGTTGATGGCTTCCCTCGTTTGTCCACATCTGCCTGTCACTGACACCTTCTTTTTTGCCTCTACCACCGCTACCTCTCATCACAGTCTCTCCCCCTCTCTTGGCAGAGTCTAACTTATCCCCCTCTGGTGTGTGGTGGGTCTTTATTTTTGCGCTGTCCAGTCATCTCTGTCGCCTCTCAGTGCTATCTCTGAATCCAGTGCCCTGCGACTAGTTCCATTGCACTCCCACATCGCTGAGTTCTGGGTCTGATGGTGTCTTTATCTAGAAGGGGTGAAGGTCACTTCTTTCAGCTCTTGTTTCCCCCCACTAAGCAGCTTAAAGTACTCCTATTCTCTTCCTCAGAGCTTGTAGGGTCGTCTGTGGCTGTCCCGCCCACCCCACCAGCAGGCCATGTATATTCTTCAGCCTCTGAGTCCTCTACCCTTAGACAATCTAGCCTCACTTAGCTGATCCAGGGAGTCATGTTAAGCATGTTCCACTACTCGTGTCCTTCAGGTCTCTCAGCTGTGTCCAGTCTCTGCACCTGTGTCAGGTGCAAGGTCTTCTACTCACTTCAGGGCCAACTGGGGGGCGTGCGGGAAGCCAGAAGAGAGGGCCCACCCAGGTTGCTATTGTCCATGCATCTGCAGCCCCTCTTATCTGGGGGCGGCCTCTAGATCCTTCGTCAACTCCACCAGGCTCTCAATTTGTGTCCTTCACTGCAGCCGCTGTGAACTCTGTGGGGCTCTCCATGCCCCTGCAGTCTGCATAATGTCTGTGTCCATCTTGTTGTGGCACTCCTGTGTGCTATTTTCCGCTGCTTCTTCAACGTGGGCCAGTATATGGGCCTTCTTCGCAGCCCGCCCACAGTTTATCGTGGAACCACGTCCCAGCTCGGTAGGTCCCGGGGTCACATCTTTGGCTCCTCGACCCGGGCCTGCTTTATTACTCGGAGGGCCCCCCTCGAACGGCTACGAACTGGGTGACAGCCCTTCCAGAACTCATTGGTCCTTTAGTCATGAAGGCATCGAATTTCTCCCTTATCGGTGATATGAACCTGCACCTCGAAAATCCTAATAGCTCAAAAGCCGTAGATTTCATTGCTGATCTAGCATCCCTTAATTTAAACCTTATGAACACATAATGCTGGACATTTACTCGACCCGGTTTTCTCCAATATCAAGGAAATTACCACCCTCCCTGCTTTGCCAATTTGCTGGTCAGACCACTACCTAGTGAAATTTCCACTCCAAGTTGCCATTTCAAGGGCGGGGGACACACCTGAGCAACCACAGTTTATCAGAAACTGGAAGAAACTAGATATTGATGCCTTGAACACTTTCTTAAACTCATACACGCCTTGTTCTAAATCATCGGTCCACACCTTATGTACAGCCGTACAGAAATGGCTTATGACAGCCATAGATACCTGCTTACCAAAAACTAAATTAAAATGTAAAGAACATCGACCCCCTGCTCCCTGGTTCACAGAAACACTGAAGCTAGAAAAATCTAAGTGTAAAAATTCTGAGCGTACATGGAGGAAAACGTACTCATCTGACACTAAGGGAGTACAAGACTAAACTAAACAAATATCTTGCACTCTGTAGTAAGGCCAGAGCTGATTTTGTGTGCTCTACAATTATGGAGGCACTAAATCGGTCAACAGCCCTTTTTAAAATGGTGAAAGAGCTGGCAGGTTCTAAAACGTTACAATCTCCACTAGACTTAAGTAAACAACAATGTGACTTATTAGCCACGTTTTTTGTTAGTAAAGTGGATAAAATATATCAGGGGATAGGACAAGCTTTGAATAATAGCTATCGAGCAGACACCTCCTCACATAGTGCCCTGATCACTAAGTCTCCTAATAACACAGATCCGTTGCTCCTCCATGGTCCCAGCAACACTTTGGAGAACTGGCCTAAACTCAGCACGGACACATTTATTGAGCTACTTAGCACAATTAAATCTGGGTCACCAAATGTTCTGTTACCGTGCTCAGTACTTAAGACACTTGACAAGAAGGCAATGGTTATTATTACAGACCTTTTAAACTTGTCCTTACAAGAGGAAACTGTACCAAAAGAATGGAAACATGCCATGATTCACCCACTGCTAAAGAAGGTTGGAGCCGACCCTAACCTGCCGTCAAATTTTAGACCCATTTCCCTACTACCCATATTCTCGAAGATTTTAGAAAAATATGTGCACCATTCCCTAACTGAATTCACCATGGCCCAAGATCTGCTGCCTCCCCATCAGTCAGGTTTCAGATCGGGGTTCTCTACAGAGACGACACTATTGGGAGTTACTGAAAATATCCGCTCCTTGATGGATAAAGGCGAAACGGTTGCAATGGTACTTTTAGACCTTAGTGCCGCATTTGATACGGTATCACGCACTGTATTAATGAGGACACTATATTTATTAGGTATTAGGGGCCCGGCTTTAAATTGGATTAAATCTTTGCTGGAGGAACGTACCTTTTAAGTTTTCTCTCGCTCTGCTTGCTCTGATGGCCAGGTCTTCAAGCACGGAGAACCACAGGGTTCTATATTAAGTCCACTACTATTCAATCTATATATGTGCCCATTAGCAAAGGTAGTGGAAGAAACTGGGCTACAAATGTACTCCTACGCTGATGATTCTCAGCTGCTCTTTTCACTCCCCTCGGGAAATAAGGATAATCCCTCTATACTCAAACAAGGGCTCGTGAAAATTGCAGGATGGATGCAAGAAAATGTACTCAAGCTAAACGGTGAGAAAACCGAAGTGATGATACTGGGCAAAGACAAAAAGCTATGGGGCCCCCAACATTGGCCGCAAGAAATGGGCCTACTCCCAGTCCCAGTAATGCAAGCACGTAATCTGGGCATCATTATCGATGATTCTCTTAATATGCATCAACAAGCAGTGAAAACGTCCGCTGCCTGCTTTGCCATTTTAAAATGGCTAAAGAAGATTTGTTGGATGCTGCCAGAATCAACCAGGAAAACTGTAATCAATGCACTAATTACATCTAGGCTTGATTACGGAAATGCACTGTATCTAGGGGCAAAGAAAGCTACGATTCATAGGCTGCAGACAGTTCAAAATGCTGCAGCCAGACTCTTATGTAAAATCCCTAACACAACCCCCACCACTAAATACATTCGGGATCTCCACTGGTTAAAAGTTGAGAACCGAATCAAATTCAAATCGCTTTGCTTTATGCATGAAACTTCCACAAAAAAAGCCCCAAAATACCTTCAAAATTTGGTACATCCATATTGCCCCTCTCGTGCTCTTCGCTCTTCTGCAGCAAAGAATTTTATAATCCCCAAAATCAGACGGTCACGCATGGGGGGCAAATCCTTTTCTTTTCTGGGACCCACGCTATGGAATTCCATGCCTATTACAGCCCGAAATGAGACCAATTACATGAGCTTCAGGAAAGCCTTAAAGACCTGGCTGTTCAACTTCTAAGCTGGTCTTTGTCCGTAGCAGAATTTTTCATCTTCTAAATGCGCCGGGAAACCCTTTGTGGGTAGCTGTTGCGCTATACAAATAAAATGAATAATAATAATAATAATTACCTGCCTGTGGCTGCCTCCTCCTCTACATGGCCGCTCTCCTGCCTCCTCCTTGCCGTCCTTCTTCCCTAATAACCCCTATGTTGTACATCTTGCGCATGTGAACTCGCAAGACGTACAATGTAGGGGTAATCAGCGAAGAAGAATGGCGACGAGGAGGCAGGAGAACGGCCATGTCCAGGAGGAGGCAGCCACGTGGAAGGTAAGTGCCTTTTTAATTACTTTTGGAGGGTGGAGGGACATGCTAACTAAGCTCCACCACGGAGTCGTAGTTTTGCCTGAACTCCGCACTCGCAACGGAACTTGGAGTAGGCAAAACTACGTAAACTCCACTGGCGGAGCGCAGTTACCCGCCCCGGTTTAGCTTCAAGTCTGCACTATGTTTTCCTAAATAAACCACTGTAGACAGCAATACTAGCTCATCTTGTGACTTTGACTTCAAAATGTAAATATTATCATCACCTATGTTCCCTGTAAGTTGTGCGCTTGTGCGCCCGGACACCCTACTGTTCGCAGGCACGCAGGGCCGCTGCTGGATCACGCATCAAGAGAAAGACTTCCTGAGCCTTTTAAATCATTGAAGCTGAAGTAAGCTTTCTTGGCGCACACTGTCACAGGAGCAGTACACCTGCTTTTCCATAACTCTTCTGATGGGGCCTCTGGAAGGGGAAAGTATGATTTCAGAGTTAGGCAGATGTTACCAATGCGGTCTGTTGTCATGAACCGTATTCTTATGTAGATGCACATAGATCTTTACCAGGCCTTTCAAACTCGATTCCTTGTGGCTTCTGCAGCCTTATGGCCAAAGATGCTAACTTTAGAGCTGATGAACCAAGGTGGGGATACTCAGCAGTGCTCAACATCCTGTGATTCTGGGCCGATAACTCAATCTTCCCAGGTTTACAAAAACAATGTAACCTGTGCTCATGTAGAAAGTTCCAATGCCTCGCCCTAAATAAAAACAGCAGAAAATGCATGATGGGGTAAAGTCAAAGCATTGCCATAAAATAGTAAATACAAATAGATGCAAGTTTAGTGGCTGATTTGTACAAAGTAAAACCTGCTAAAACATAGCTTTCCTGCTTAACTTGTGTGATCTTAGGCAAATATTCTATTTGACCAAAACTCAATTTTCTTAATTTTGTATATGAAAGCCCTTTGGAATATGTGAGTTCAAAATACCAGTTGTACAAAAACCTATTGTGTGTGATTTAATAGACTATAATGTTGCTCTTTAACAATCTAGGCCACCTACAAGGTTTACATCACAACTGTGTTGCCTATTAGTTCACTACTGGTTCATGTTTTAAAACTATGGGCTTCATTTACAATATCTTGATGCACGGCAGCGCAGCAAGCATTCGTGCTGCGCTACCATATGTCAAAACAAAAGGGCAGGAATGCACCATACCTACAAGACACAGCGCATTCCTGTGCTTTTCCCCTGCGCTGGCGCACAATGGGCTGTCATGCGCCAACGCAGGCACCTTTGCGCCACAGTCCGAGTGTGTCTGCGTCATAGGGGTGATTGTTTTTGTGCAGGAAGGAAATCCTTCCAGCACAAAAACAACCATGAAAGGTGTTTTTCTCTTTCTATGTGTACTGCAGAATGCAGCACATATAGAAAAAGGAAATACAAGGAGAAATGAAGGTATTTCTCCTCATTGCACCTCCCTTATGCCTTCCCTGGGGAGGCACAGGAATGTTATTTTATGTATTTCCAATTGTCCTCACCTCATCCCAAAGCTTGAAACCAGTCCTTCTTGGTAAATAGGACCATGCAAACTAGCAGTACCGAATGTGCTTTAGCTCATCTACTGATTGAACTGCCCATCTGCATGACCTCCTATACCCACCCTCTCTAATGATCATACCTTACTGATACTAATTTGGACCTGACCTGGCTGGAGCTGTTCGTTTTTCCAAGGGCTGCCTAACCCCACGACTTGCGGAACCCGCTTCGCGGGTCCCGCTGCGGATTGCATCTCACCGTTTGTTCCTTGTTCTTGCTTTCCTGCCTGGCTGCACCGAGGGGGCGTGTGAGGCTTCAGGGCTGCGAGCGTGAGGCTGAGTCACCTGGCCCCGCTCTCCCTGAATGCCCCGCCCTCACCTCCTGTAATTAAAAAGGCACCTGGACTCACTCAATTTGGCTGTTGGACCTGACCTGGCTGGAGCTGTTCGTTTTTCCAAGGGCTGCCTAACCCCACGACTTGCGGAACCCGCTTCGCGGGTCCCGCTGCGGATTGCATCTCACCGTTTGTTCCTTGTTCTTGCTTTCCTGCCTGGCTGCACCGAGGGGGCGTGTGAGGCTTCAGGGCTGCGAGCGTGAGGCTGAGTCACCTGGCCCCGCTCTCCCTGAACGCCCCGCCCTCACCTCCTGTAATTAAAAAGGCACCTGGACTCACTCAATTTGGCTGTTGGACCTGACCTGGCTGGAGCTGTTCGTTTTTCCAAGGGCTGCCTAACCCCACGACTTGCGGAACCCGCTTCGCGGGTCCCGCTGCGGATTGCATCTCACCGTTTGTTCCTTGTTCTTGCTTTCCTGCCTGGCTGCACCGAGGGGGCGTGTGAGGCTTCAGGGCTGCGAGCGTGAGGCTGAGTCACCTGGCCCCGCTCTCCCTGAACGCCCCGCCCTCACCTCCTGTAATTAAAAAGGCACCTGGACTCACTCAATTTGGCTGTTGGACCTGACCTGGCTGGAGCTGTTCGTTTTTCCAAGGGCTGCCTAACCCCACGACTTGCGGAACCCGCTTCGCGGGTTCCGCTGCGGATTGCATCTCACCGTTTGTTCCTTGTTCTTGCTTTCCTGCCTGGCTGCACCGAGGGGGCGTGTGAGGCTTCAGGGCTGCGAGCGTGAGGCTGAGTCACCTGGCCCCGCTCTCCCTGAGCGCCCCGCCCTCACCTCCTGTAATTAAAAAGGCACCTGGACTCACTCAATTTGGCTGTTGGACCTGACCTGGCTGGAGCTGTTCGTTTTTCCAAGGGCTGCCTAACCCCACGACTTGCGGAACCCGCTTCGCGGGTCCCGCTGCGGATTGCATCTCACCGTTTGTTCCTTGTTCTTGCTTTCCTGCCTGGCTGCACCGAGGGGGCGTGTGAGGCTTCAGGGCTGCGAGCGTGAGGCTGAGTCACCTGGCCCCGCTCTCCCTGAACGCCCCGCCCTCACCTCCTGTAATTAAAAAGGCACCTGGACTCACTCAATTTGGCTGTTGGACCTGACCTGGCTGGAGCTGTTCGTTTTTCCAAGGGCTGCCTAACCCCACGACTTGCGGAACCCGCTTCGCGGGTCCCGCTGCGGATTGCATCTCACCGTTTGTTCCTTGTTCTTGCTTTCCTGCCTGGCTGCACCGAGGGGGCGTGTGAGGCTTCAGGGCTGCGAGCGTGAGGCTGAGTCACCTGGCCCCGCTCTCCCTGAACGCCCCGCCCTCACCTCCTGTAATTAAAAAGGCACCTGGACTCACTCAATTTGGCTGTTGGACCTGACCTGGCTGGAGCTGTTCGTTTTTCCAAGGGCTGCCTAACCCCACGACTTGCGGAACCCGCTTCGCGGGTCCCGCTGCGGATTGCATCTCACCGTTTGTTCCTTGTTCTTGCTTTCCTGCCTGGCTGCACCGAGGGGGCGTGTGAGGCTTCAGGGCTGCGAGCGTGAGGCTGAGTCACCTGGCCCCGCTCTCCCTGAACGCCCCGCCCACACCTTCCCGTACCACGCCCCATTGCTAATGGTCTAAAAAAACCAGTGAGAGACGCTGCGCGGGAGCGCGCGGGAGTGCCCGGGGATAAGCCCGGGACAAGGGCGGGACCGTTTGAGGCCGTTCGAGGCCTAAGAGGACTGGCCTGGCCCACCCCCCTTGGTTTGTACTATTGACTTCGGCCCTGGCTTTTGATATCAGTGAGTACGCCACAAGATTTATATCTGCCATATATCATGTGTACTAGGGGGAGTCGTAGTAAGACCGCACTGGGCCTGACCAAGCCAAATGGCACCCTGGATGACTTTCTAGTAAAGACAAATTTGGCAATAGACGCCGAAATTACAAAAATACAGAATAGGGTTTCTATCGAGCTTGACGCTGCGCGCAGGCTCTCCCAAACATTTGCTAATTCTAAAAAATCATCCTTGGGACACATTGCGTCCGCTGCATCCCCCAAACAGGCTGCACACCCCCTCCCTCTGCTAATACATGCCGACATTCATCATTCCTATCCTTCTTCCTCTTCACCCCCATTAGATTCCTCTTTTATTTTTACACCCATGTCCCCTAAACCCACTGAGAATAATTTTTCTACTGTACAGGAAAAGCCTATCATTACGCTGGATATCCCTGCCCCCTCCTTTTCGGTAGCAAAAAGTAAACATCTACATCGTCTAACCACGAAAAGGAAGAACTTAGCTAAACTTGCCTACAACCGCAAGAAAGCAAAAATTGCTAGGCATCAGTTCTTCAATTCTAGAAGAACTCTGCCCAAATTAGGGGACCTTAAACAAACTTCACTTGCAGTTTCCCAGCAAATAGGGGGGGAGAGTGATCTTACCTATCCTAACACCACTTCTGTTCCTGCTGTAGAGAATTTTTCTGTCTCTGGTGACAACTTAACAACGGGAGGCCAGAATGACCCGGGGAGGGATATGGGCAAGGCGGGTGAGGATGAACATTTTCTCAAAACAGTCTGGGTTACTCTGAAACAACTTCTGTCACCTTTTGAACTAAGACTGTCACGTATTGAGACTCACCTGCTTGAAATGGATAAAACTTTAGTTTCCCTGGCCACGCTTAGCCTAAAACAGCTGGAAGCTACATATCCCCAGATTACCGAGGGTCTCCCACAGGCGAGAAAAGATGGTACCCAACCCGTATCAGCTTCAAATGCTGGCATTCAATCGGTATCAGTGCCTAACGAGGCATTCCCTGCTCCCAAAATTCTCCCCTCTCCTTTGCCCTCCCTATCACTCAAACCCACTCCAATTCCTAAACCCCGGAAAATCGCAAACGTCCTTGTTTCTTTGCCATCAAGTTCAGCAAATCTAGATACAAAATTACCCCTAATACAAGTGCAGCCCAAAAATTCTTCTAGAAACGATCAAAATGTGACCAAGCCTATTACTCCCCTTTTACAGCGTACACTTGACCAATATCCAAATAAACAGAATTTTCGCGGGGGCTACATTGACCTCCCTCCCGATGCTGGGCCCTATGTTGCCATTTTGGCTGGGGTACCCACACTTGCCCCTGACACCGTGGAAACCCAGTGGTCCTTAAAGAACAAAGTGATCCACTGGCTAAATGCCAACAGGCAGCATCCACATACCACCACAAGCAGGGTCTTAATGGTCAGGCGAGTTCCATGGGTGGGTCGCACTAATAAAACCATATCAGGAGACTGTATTGTGGTGTCATTTGCAGACCCCCATACAGCCCAACTTATTACCACATGGGATACACATGCGATGCACCATTCGATTGTCACTAAACCCCTCACCTTTTTCTACCCTCCTAAACAGATAGTGGAGCGCTCTGGTCTCTGGTCCATAGCCCACAATCACAGATGGAAGGGGAACGGGCAGGGATGGCAAACCAATAATAATTGGTGGGAAGGCGCACCCACTACGAATAGGTTTGAATGCCTAGATCAGGTGGATTGACTGGGAATCCTTGATCTTTCATCTCGGTCGAGCACTCTAAATCTTTCAACCAAGGCCAGTAACACCGACAATTCTTCATCTGCAAATAAAAATCAAAATTCCCTGGGTGTAGAAGAACTCTGCCCAGTCCACTGTCCCCTTGCTGTGCGCGCCACACAACATCTAGAGACGGTACATTCCCTAGCCTCGATTGACGCAACGGGAAATGTTGGCCAACCACCACAGAAAAACAGCGACTCAAACCATTCACTGCTATCTTGGAATGTAGCAGGCCTGGGTAACAAGATCACCCATAAACCCTGGTTGGAGATTATACAGAAGCATGGCGTTCTATGCCTGCAAGAAACTTGGCTTGTTGAGGAAAGTCATATTTTGGGGTATCGAACATTTCATTCACCCGCTGTTCCCTCTCCCCAGGGTCGAAACAAAGGGGGCCTGTGCATATATACATCGAATGCGGGAGACATAAAGGTATATGATTTCCATTCCGATCAATACTTTCAAATTCTTTTATTTAAATGGGGCACCACACAAAAGGTGATATTGGTAAATTTTTATAATAACATGCCAGTAAATGAAATGGAACAGACCTTGAATAAAATGTCACACCACATTCATAAAGTGAGAGAACAAAACACGGGGGACCATATAGTGCTATGGGTGGGAGACTTTAACTGTGCCATCTGCCCATTTTCCGAGTCAGGTTTGTGCGGCCTTTCGGACCGTGAGGAGGATGGCCCTTTCCATTTCTCACACACCAAGTTGGGGTCCCTCCTCAACAGCATTATTTTCTCTTTTGATCTCACTTTTATTAATCAGGCTTGTTCCCCCCCAGTTCCCTTTGCCCCAACATATAATGGCAGAGGCTGTGAATCCACAATTGACTTTGCACTAGCATCCCCCATCAAACCCAATTTTATAACTTTCTGGGAGATTGGGGACGATCCAATGAGCGATCATTATCCAATTTCTTTTGGGGTAATGATCACAGCGGAGAAAGCAAAGGAATCTAGTGGGCCGCTATATCCACTGGAGGTTACTTTAACAAAAATAAACGGCTATGTGATAAAATGGGAGAAAATGAATCCTTTAACCTTCTTCCATAGCCTCATATCATCTTGCTTTACAGACATACTTGTCTGTTTAGAAGAGGATATGGATCCAAAGGCGATTATGGCAGCTTTCGCTAACATTCAGCTTTACATCAAAGACACGCTAACGAGGAGCCATAAAAAGAATGAGAAACATACACGTGGGTGGTTCGATTCTAGCTGCACAGCTGCCCTGAAGAAATTGAAGAAAGTTTTAAATGCTACTCCAAAAGACAGGGTGCACATCTCCAAGGCCAGACGAGAGTATAAAAGGGAAATTAATCATCGCAAGGCCACAATGAAAAGGGAGGCCTGGGAAGCTCTGGGGGAAGCCGCCAGGAATAGGGACGCTAACCTCTTTTGGAAAGTTATAAGATCGGTATATAACATAAAAGCGAGTGACAATTCCATAGATGTAGCAATCACGGCAGACCTCTGGGTAGAACATTACAGCAAACTTTATACCAACAGCCAGGGGCTTACTCAGATCCAACAAAATGAACCCTTACCTTTGAATAATACATTTTATGATCACCAGTCAATTGACCCCCCAGTATCCCCCTATCCAATTGACTTGGTTTTTACTGCACTAGAAGTGGAAAACGCCATTAGGGAAAGCCCATCAGGGAAAGCTCCTGGCCCCGACTTCACCCCTGTGGATGTTTACAAAACAAACCTCGGTTTTTGGGCCCCCCTCTTAACAAATGTTTTAAATATGGGAAACAAATGTGGCTTAATTAACACCTGGTCAGATGCAATTGTAGTGCCCATTTTTAAAAAAGGGAATAGGGACGATCCTGCTTGCTACCGTCCCATATCCTTATTGGACGGTCTTATGAAAATTGCAGGAAGGATCGTCCTTAAGAGAATTCAATATTGGGAGACAGAGAAAAAGGTTATTTCCGAAACCCAATATGGGTTCCGTAAGGGAATGGGTACCCAGGAACAATGCCTTAACCTGTCCCTATTGATCTCCAAATACACTGAGGCCAAAAAAGGGGACCTGTTTGTTACCTTTGTCGACCTCAGCACAGCATTTGATTGCGTGGACCATCTTCAGCTCTGGTCAACATTGGAACTTATCGGGGTGGATCCCACCATTATCATATTTATAAAAGAACTATATAGAGATGCCGGAGCTAGAGTGAGGTTCGGGTCCCAGGGTCAATGCACACAGAAATTTCCCATAAACAGAGGGGTTAGGCAAGGCTGCATACTTGCGCCCCTCTTATTCTGTTTTTATATAAACTCTATTGCAGAGCACTTAATAAATATCCCAAGTGACTATCCAGCAATTAATGGTAGGCCTGTACCCATTCTTTTATATGCCGATGACGCGGCAATTATGTCTAGGACGAAGGTAGGGTTGCAGAGAGCAGTAACTGAATTCTCTTTCTATATGGGGAAACGAAATTTGAAAGTGAACATTTCTAAAACCTTCTCCATGGCATGCACTCAAAAAAACAAAAGGCCACAATGTTCGATATATCTTGACGAGCAAAGAATTGAGTGCACAGACACCTTTTGCTACTTAGGTGTCGTTTTTGATAGAAAAGGAGGTTGGAAACATGCAGTATCTGCCAGGAAACTTGCCTTTAGTCGCGCCATTGGGGCCCTGCGAACTTTCGCAGTAAAAATCGGGGGCAAACCAACTGCTGAGATGTTACAGATCTATCAAGCTAAGTGTATAGCGACAGTCACTTATGGAGCAGGCCTATGGGGCTTTGAAAACGTGTCCTCACTACAAACCTGTGAAAACCTTTTTATCCGTTATTTACTAGGTGTGAGCAAATCCACTTCGACTTTTTCCACCCACATTGAGACTGGCCTCAAATACCTTAGCGACACTATAAAGTTATCACCGTGTTTGCTATGGCACAAAATCTGGACCACTATGGAATGCCAATTTAATAGAGAACTCATCATGGACTGTAAAAATTTGGATGGTGCACCCAAAATTAAGTGGTTTCGACATGTCCAGCTGATGTTCTCTGAAATTGGTCACCCTGAATTTTATGACACTCCAGAGTCCTTAGAAAACTTGTCCAGGCCAGCTCTTAAAAACCTTTTAATCACACAACTGGAAAGTGCCAGATGGAACACCGAGAAACATAAGAGTTCTACCCTGTTTTATCAAAAAATTACCCCTATTGAAGGTTTACAAAAGTATCTCAGGACCGAAACTGTACCGTATCCTCGTATGCTTCTTACAAGGCTGCGATTAGGTACCTTCTTCCGAATGGTCACCCTTCCAAAACACAACGATTGGACTTCGGCGAATTTACTTTGCCCATGTGATGACCATTCTTCGCAAAGTAACATTCATATAATGTTCTTTTGTAAATTTTACTCTGCTCCGAGGAAATTATTCCTCCTACCTCTTCTTAAATCCTGGGGCATAAGAACATGTAAATCTGCCTATCTGAAGTTACTTTTGCTAGATGAGCTACATGTAATCTTTGTTGTTTCTCGCTTTTTAATGTCAGTGATAAAATACAGGAATTCGATGGTGTAAGCCTAACATGTTTAGATTCGCTAGAATTTCTTTAAACTTGAGATTTTTCGATTACATGTTCATTGCTGACCTCTTATACATGGAAAATGTTTTACAGATTCTTTACAAACTTTTTCAAATTTTTTAACGTGGAAACCTTCTAAAAATGTATGATATTAACTGTCTTGTATGCTTTTATGATTTCTTATGTAAATCGAATAAAGCCAAATTTGAATTTGAATTTGATACTAATTTCAATCCACCTCAATGACACTAGAGTAGGCATGGAGACATGGAATGGTCTCCTTGAGACAATTAGACTAAACCCTTTACAAAAATAACCACTGGATTAACCACTTACCTTGGCTCCTGAACAAAGTGCAGAATGGCATAAAGCACTTCAACACCTTGTTAGGACTTATAAGTACTATATTAATGTAATTGCAATACAATACTTTGTTAACTTTCCGTAGTGTCCACTCCTGGTCCTTCCTTCCCCTATCGACTTATTAATGCATGTCAGCTGAAGGGCTAAGAGTCAGATGAGGGGTCAGCCCTGAGGTGTCATCTTAGGTTAAAGGGTGAGTGATCACACTTTTGACAAATACCACTGATCCTGGTAGCACACTCGCTTAGTAAGTGAGTGGCACATTTCTTTGACGCACATAGCCATGATTGCAGTGCACAGAGACCACTCACTGCCGCACACAGGGGAAAAAAGTAGAGTGAACATAGGTCATCACCCTCTAATCATAATGATGAAAGTGTCAACAACCTAGGTAATCAATTACTTGTAAGTCGTAAACTAAGAGCCAATGAGTAAATGAACTTTTGCACAGAATGATAGATATGCCCAACCAGGTTATCAGACAGACTGTACTAGACTGTACATATTCACAGGAAGTCAATTGTCTACACAACTAACACTATTTGTAAGCCCAGTCAGCAATCATTGTTAGCCAACTAGTTAATCATCGTCAAACTTTGATTTGAACTTGTTTGGATGTGTGATATCAGACAAGACACACCTCATTGTGGAACACATTTTATTGGCCAGATCCAACACCGAAAAAAAACTATGATTATGTCACACAGTACTAAAAAGCACTAATAACAAAAACACCAGACTATCATGTCTGAAGGAAGTGCGTGCCAGGGAGTGCATCAAAATTACTAAGTTGATGTATGTCGCAGCATCATATGTCCGGTGAATTCACAACTCTGTAAGTCCACTCTGTGGATGACATGACAATGTACCCTGGTAAAAAAGCATAAAGAACAGAATTTAGCTATTATAAATAGATATCACAAGTCAAAGAATTATGATTTCTCACCCACAGCAATGTCATTGTTAACACTAGCTAGGATTCAATGAAACACTGCCAATATAAATTTTAAATTTTCTTAAACCAGTCTTCAAAAAAACTTCTGGACTCTTATCCTACACTCTCAAGCATATATACACATTGTCCACCAGCTGCACAACAACAAGCAATGGTGGTTAATCACCTCTTCTCATTGCATACTTACAGTCATGTCAAAAAGTTGTGGATAAGCCGTTGTCTCAAATCCACTCATCATCATCTTTACCACTGTCACATTTCCCAGTCCTGAATCCTCCATTGGTGGCACCTGCTGGTCTCCTAAGTCACTATCAGAGGTATGTTATTACGTATTGCTAGGTTGTATAGCATGCAGCTAGCCACAATTATCTGGCACACCTTTCCTGGGGCATATTGGAGGTCTCCTCCCATCTTTTCCAGACAGCGTAATCTTGACTCCAGGAGGCCAAAAGTCCGCTCTACTATCCGCTTGGTTTGGCCATGGGCCTCATTAAAGTGCACTTCTGCTGGGGTGACTGGGTTGTGTAGTGATGTCAGTAACTATGGCTGGTTGGTGAATTCAGAGTCTCCTACAATGAACACAGAAAATAGTTCAGTTGTTAAACAACATTTAACTATCTGACATACAACTAACACACACTACAACATTCATATACAACATCACCTAACAACAAGCCAGGCCCGGTCAGGTTGCAGTTGACTCATCAAATGTGGGATGATACTGTTACACAAGATATATGCATCATGTGCACACCCAGGGAAATGGGCAGAGGCATGTGAAATGCACATGTCAGGAAAACACACCACCTGGATATTGATAGAGTGGAAATGTTTTCTGTTGCGATACACTTGTTCATTGGGCTATGGTGGTATCAAGGCCACATGAGTGCCATCAATAGATCCAATCACATGAGGTATCCATCCTAATGCATAGAAATCACCCCTGACATCAGACAATTCTACAGGTTTAGGAACCTTGATGTAGTGGTCCATGTATCGGGTCAATGCCTGCAACACATCCCGAACAACATTACTGAACATGGGCTGGGACATTCCACCCGATGTTGTCACTGTGTATTGGAATGTTCCAGTGGCAAAGAAATGCAGTGCTGCCATCACCTTCACCTTGGGGGTTAGTGCTGTTGGATAAGTGTGCTGATGCTGCAAAGAAGGTAACAATTGATGGCAAAAATCGTCAATTGTTGACCTTGTGAGACAGTATATCTTAATGATATCTCACTTTTCCAATGCTTGTAGATCTGGAAAGAGCATGTCCACAGGAGGCTGTCTGCCGCCTCCTCTGCGATACCTATGTGTAGAGTGTATACACAGTAAGTGTTAGTTCACAATGTACCAAGCAACATGCACTTAGACCAAAAGCAAAGAGAAATTAACCACACATAAAATTCCACGGCACTGAAAAGACACATTTCAATTAACAATGTTAACCGTAGATACATATTACAGCATTCAGGTCATTGCTAAACAGGTTTAAAAGGTTTGGTGACACAACAATTAGAGTGCAATAGTATAATCTTCACTAGTGTCTGTGATTGTTCCTGTAAAGCAAGCAGGACTTACTCCAAAGCTCAAAAGTCAAGAAGTATAGACGTATGAGGCAAGTATGACTTGCTCATAGTGTGTAAGTCTGTTATTTGTCAAATGCTGTGTTTTTGTTCTCGTCATCAGGAGCTCAACCGAATGTACAGTAAGAGAATGACCCATCACAATACTCTCACACCTTTCAATGTTGACACCTGTTGCAGCAATTGATTTGAGACATCCGTGCAATGCTGAAGCTACCGGATCTAGGGTAGCTGAAAAGTATGCAACTGGTCTACGGACACCTCCATGAGTCTGAGTACTGATAGTGTGCAACCCTCACGCTCGCAACCAGGGCCGGACTGGGAACCAAAACCGGCCCTGGCAAAGTGCTCTGCCGGCCCCCTCCCCCCCTCCAGGGGTTGGGGGTGCCGCCGAGCTCTTTACCAGGGCCGGTTTTCAGCCGATTTTGTTACAGGGCCGATTTTGCAGCTATTCTGCAAAACCGGCCCTGTAACAAAACCGGCCCCCAGGGGCCCAAAATCGGCCCCCACCTGTGCAGCGCACCGGGGGATTGCCCAGTGCCCGCTGCGGCCAGTCCGGGCCTGCTCGCAACCAAATAGCGAGAATGACTTTTTGTAATCAGGCATTCCTAGAGCCGGTGAGTGACACATGCTTTCTTTCAGATCCAGAAAGGCAATTAAACAATTGTTATCCCATGGTACCGGATCACTCACATCCTTGTGTGTCAACCTCTGCAGTGGTTTTGCCTTCAATGAGAAGTTGAGAATCCACTGACGACAGCATCCAACCATTCTCAAAAACATCCTAACTTCCTTTTGTGTGGTAGGATCATTAATTTTTCATGTCATCCTCAATGCGGTCTGGTGACACCTTATTCTTGCCTTTCTCAATGCGATGACCCAAATACTGGACTTCAGGCAAACAGTACTGGAGGTTGCTTGGGGACACCTTGTGTCCATTCTCTGCCAGGTGATTTAACCATGTGACAGTATCAATCCTGCAAGCCTCTTCAGTTTCAGAAGCAATCAAGCGGTCATCAATATACTGCATGAGAACTGAACTCTGCGGCAGTACCAGAATTTCAAGATTCTTCGTCAAAATCTGATAAAAAATCGATGGATTCTCAGTATACCCTTGTGGGATATGACACAACATTAACACACGATTTTTTCAAGCACAAAGCAAACAAAAATTTGCTTTCCTCGTGTAAGGGTATAGAGAAGAAATCCTGACATAGATCAATCACTGTAAACCATTCAGCTTCACCAGGGATTTGAAATAAGATCACTGATGTATTTGGTACCACAGGACAATGTGGAACTACAATCGTGTTGACCTTTCACAGGTCTGCATGATTCTGAACTTCTCACTTGGCTTCTGCAGTCCCATAATAGGGGAATTGCATGTGCTCCCCATTATTTCCTTTAGAATGTCCTACTCGATCATGGACTCAATTACAGGCTTTATTCCTGCTACCATTTCCGGAGTCAGATTGTAATAGGGTGTTCTTGGGAACTCAGCATTTGACTTGATCTGTATCTTAACTGTCTCAACCCCTTGGATCAGTCCTATCTCTTCTCCCATTAAAGTCCACACCTCCGGAGAGACTGAGTTCCTCAGGTTGAAAGGCAGGTCTTCAGTTGTCAACACAGGAAACATCTCTATGCAGAGATTCTGGTTTGCCAATTTGAATGCAATGCCATCATCATTAGTCTCCAACTCCACTCCTTTTGGAGTGCAATTTATGCAAAAGGTCACGTCCAAACAAACAGACTGGACTCGAATCGCACACCACAAATTGGTGAGTATCATGAAAGGTTCCCATTCTCACAGATATCTCATCTGTCAATGGATTGGTCATTCTCTTATTTGCAATAGAACGGGTAGCACCAGTATCAATCAAAAATGTGATGGGATGACCGTCAACATCTGCCTCCAAATACCGTCCTCTCTGGTCTACCTCTAAGACTGCTCCAAGTGTACAGTCTTCTTCCCCTCTCAGGCACCGTCATTATACAGGTCTGGATCCAATTAATCGAAAGCTTCGATGAAGGGCATCAGCTGGTACACTCGTTTTCCCTGTGGAATTCTCGGAGGTTGGGGAACTTGCACATGTGGACTTACACCCATGTATGGACCTGGGCCTCACCTTAGATCTGATTCACCGATTTAATCGACATTCGCGCTTCCAATGCCCGATTCTGTGACAAAAATGACATGCAGTGGTTCTCTTTAGGGTACCAACATCTATCCCCGTCTTGGGATCTTTGGGGTTCCCTCTTCCCTGACCCAATGCTTTCTGGACTCCTCCACGACTGTTTCCCTGCTTCCGTCCCAATGTTTCTCCACTTGACTACACTTGGTCTACCCTATCTGCATTCCTCATCTGGACTAACATCAGCTTATCTTTTAGTTTCCTATGTTTCGAGTCTACTTCATCACTACAGTATTTGGCATACCATAGAATCTCATCCAAGGATTTGTTTTGCAAACAGATCAGATACTGTTGAATCATAAAGCTAATTTACGGCCTCAATCCTAAGATGAACTTGGAAACTAACTGTCCCATGTCCTTTAAATCTAAAGTGTCCAATCCACTATATTGCTTGAAGGCTTGTAAGAACCTTTCATAGTGAACATGTACTGATTTCCTTGGGCTCTTGAGTTGTTCGATTTATTTTAAGCCAGTCAATATCTTGGGATGAGATTTTGGACTGTAACAATGTGATTACTCACTCAAACATTTTCATAGCCAAAGGTGAAGGACCACGTGTTATGGGATCTCAGTCGCGTTCAGCAGATGGCCATTCAACTGAAATTTTACAAGCTGACCACAATTCACTCTGGACCACAATGTCAAATAGAGTGTTCAAATCAATCCACAGTACTTTTGAAATCTTGACAAAGCGATCAACCTGCTTATACCATTCGTCAGTTTTCTCCCTCCGCAGAGGAAAATCGTTTGTAAACGTTGCCAGTTCACTCCAGCTCCAAGGCACACCCTCTGTTTGGTACCTCTCGCAATGGGTAAGCCTCCACTCCTGATGTGCCCCCTCCCGGAGGCGGTGAATCTCCTATCTCTTTTTGACACTCTTTCTTGGACCACATTTCTTCCCACTTGTCGAGCTTACAGAACCCTACAATAAATTCTCAAATATGGGTCTTCAATCCAATGACTCTTTTATCTTCTAATTCTTGATCACTGTAATTTATCCTGTAACATTTTGGCTTTGGACAAATCCACATCATACTTTTGTGGTACTTCTGTCAGCTTCTCATGTCCTTTCCTTGCTTTACGGGTAACGTCCTTTGGCACAAACAACAGCTCATCTTGCTTGTAAAGCTCTATCCTTTCCAAAGACAAATGCCCATTTATCTAATCCGCTTATGCCTTTAATCGTATTACATCTAGCACTTTAGCTTTTACTGCGGCATTGATTGTTCCCTGACTTGGTGCACTACTCAACTCTACGCTTTCGCTGCTCTGATTTCCACGGGAATCTCCTTCCGCTATGTTCCATGGGACATACTGACTCCCAGAAACTCACAGATCAACTCCTCCACCGGTTATCTTCCCCATGGGTCCTTTAACTGTAGCTTCCCACATCCTCAAGTCCGAACGTGAGTCTGCCAATAGCACTGATCTTACTGCACTAGACCCAATATGCCCCCTTGAAGAGTCTGAAGTGGCCGGCAACAGTGTACTGGCTCCTACAGCCACCAAAAATGGCCATTTCTGCTCACAGTACCATTTCCTCCAGCATTACTTTTTTCTCCAACTGCTGATTGTGGTTGACTACTGTATTCTCCCTGACCTGGGTCATACACTGACTCTATGGGTCCAATAGTGACCGGCACCTTAAGGGCTTCTGGCAACCACATATCAGCATTAACTCGTTCATCTCTGTACCCCTCAATGCTGGTATCCCTGTTCCTTCCATTCCTGTTGACATTTTCCCCACTACTCTCGCACTAGGGCTCATCTGTGGTTCTCCCGTTTTCTCCATAAGAGCTCGCCTTCCCTCATCGGACTCTGGATTGTATGGAGGCAGACGCTCTGCTAGCAACCGATCTAACAAGCTATCATCGATGTCACTATCATCCTCTTCCTTTCTCTTGCAAGAGTCTCCTGTTTTCACCAATAGTGGAAATAGCCTCTCTCCCTCCATGGTGTCTACCCTCCACTTCTTCAACTGTGCATCCCATCGCGCATCCTGATACGCCTTCATCGCCCTTTTCATCTTTCCCTGACTTTGCTCCCTACTCTTTGCCTGTGCTGCTTCCATCCATACATCTAATGCCTCAAACTGTGTTAGTCTTGGTGGAGGTCTGAATGGAGCCATGACTCCCCTCAACTGACACAGCACCTCTAATCTGAATGAACCATAACGTGCAAAAGTCAAATTTCCCTCTTTTTTGTAATATTATGTCAATTCTGGAGCCACACTATTGTATGAAGTCCTACAATTGGGGCCATGAAATGTGCTGGGGTATCATCGGGTGGTGCTTCCTCACCCACACGAGTCACTACTCTTCTCTCTCCCCTACAAAGATCTCGTAACACCCTAAATCATTGCATGATTGAATCAAATTCCTTTACCCACAAAATCTTTTCGTTTCCACTTCTTGATGACAATCCACCAATCCCAGCGTGGCTTTACACCAACCGACCCATTGCAGTATGGCACCCTCCGGCGTCACTTCTCCTCACACAGCAGTTCACCCTCCTTCACAATCTCACTCTACACATTCACTCACTTCACTCATAGAATCTAGTATCTGTCTGTCCACGAAACAACCGGACAGTCATATAAATAAACTCAATAGGATCCAATCTCTCAAAAGCATTCACACACCATGACCCAAGACCTGCGCTAGCCACTTGAATCACTGTGGTCGCCGCCTGTGCACTAGCATCTCTCACAATTCTATCAAACTCTCTCACACATGTTCCCTATCTCCAAAGGGACGTCAAAATCGCCTCATGACTCACACAATCACTGGTCAGACAATTAAATCACTTGGGGCCATATGTATCAACATTCCGTTTTGCGATTCCTAAATAGCGATTTTTAAGGAATCGCTATTTAGAAATCGCAAAATGGTATTCCTTAAGGCCAATTTGCAAATTTTTTTGGCTTCTTACATTGCATTTAAGGAATCGCAAAATTTGTGATTCCTTAAATGCAATCGCAAGATAAGGAATCGCTATTTTGAGATTCCTTATTTTTCAAGCAGATTTGCTTGATGCATACCATTAGTCCAAATTGCATTCGCAAACGCCGAAATTCTGCGAATTTCGGTGTTTGCAAATTCAATTTGGCTTGATACATATGGTCCTTGGTGCCTTCCACACCTCAAATCTATCCCAGGATCTTAGGCTACTCCTTGAGCCTGACAACAAAATCAAATCATATCTCATGGACCGTGCGCCTTCGGCCCAAAACCACATTCACTCGACTCTCATCCCAACTCTACAAGATATCACGCAATCAAGTCATCACCGCACTCTAACACACACATCCCTATTCTTACTCACTCCATTGTGAGCTGCTGTTCCTGCCGCACTGTCACTCTCCATCAGTCTCTGCCAAAGTCCGTCATTCTCCACTCTCAATCCTTTGGGCTCTTTGGGGCTCTATGGCTGAACTTTCTCTAATTTTTCTAGATTCTCCTCTCACTCCAGAGGTAACCCTTTCACAGTGCTACCAACTGAAGGTGCTGGGTTCCCTTTTTGTCAATGTTTTCTGGAACCCTCGGTCAATGGACCATTTGTACCTGCTTGGAAGTGTAGAGGGGAGAAATAATTCATTATGTCAAACTTACAAGTTCAAAGAATCATGACTCCAAAGAATCACAGACTCAAGGTTCAAAGGTTAGTGGGTTTATTACAAAGACAAAAATAACTGGACATACAGACACCTCAAGACTAAGCATGGGCGGAGTTCACATAGCTGTGCTAGGCGAAATTCCGCAAAGTTGTAAAAAAAACTCAGCGAGCTACGTGGAGTTCTGCGAGCAGAGTTGCTTGTTCTGCCCTGCCGCAATGCGTTTTTGACGTACGGGCTCCGGGAGTGTCACCGGCAGTGGGACAGGGTATGCAGGTCAGTGTTTCATTGCTCTTGGGTCCGGCGCACCCATAACCAACTGACACACTGGTGGTCCGACATCCTGGACCAGGAGCAGGACCTGCTGGACCTGCTAGATGTTGAGATCCCGGGGCTTGGTGAGTAGCTAATTATATTACTATTGTGTTCCTCTGTTCGGTGTTATTGCGAGTATTATTTTTTTCACAAATAGGAAGAATGCTGCTGCTGCTTACATGCAGGTAACTTAAGTTTAAAAATCTTATATTATGTGATTATTGTTCTCCCTGACAGGTGCTCGGCGCTACTAATCGTACTACTTGTTTGCAACTTTGTGCTCACTTGGGCTGGTTGTGGAAGAGAGGTTAGAGGATTTAAGTTAGGTAATACAGATAGGAAAGACTCCAGTCTTTTCCTTTGTCCTGTCAGGCTGTCCTGTCACTAAGATAGTGGTAGTAGTTAGTTAGTTAGTTTTATTTGGTAATTTAGCGGCCTGCGAGACACGTTCTCTCACATGACTTCAGTTCTAGTAGAACCTTTTGTAGTTTGCATAGTGAGTGAATAGCAACCAACCAATTTGGTGTACGCAATATGCATGCATCCATCTATGCATTTAAGAAGGATAAATGCAGACCTAGTGATTGGCCCATAAAAGGGGTTGTAGTTGAGAATAAGATCGGAACTTGGAAGCAAAAATAATTGTTTTGCAATTCATTCCAAAGTCTGGAATAGGCAGGCTAGGAATGTTCAGGATTCAAGAATCGGAATGGAACTGTGGAATAATAAAGGTAGGATGGTCCGCAACTGCGATACTAGTCTACTACTAGTCAATTTGATTTAGGATAGTTCAATGTTATTGCAATAGCCATTTCCTCTGGTCTAAAAATCCTTGATTATTTAATAATTATTTATTCAACACAAATCATTTTTTTTACGTCTTACATGATCAGCATCCAGGCACAAGAAGAAGAAGACTGGGTCCACTGAGGTGGGTGCAGGAGCCGGAGGGGCCTCCGAGGGGCAGCAGTAAGAGGCCTCTGGGCGCAGATGGCTCTGCTGGCCCCAGTAAGTCCCCCTGGTGTTATATTCATATTTCCCTAACTTTTACCGCTCTACTATTTCCATTTCCTAATTAAAATTTTCTCCAAATCCTCTTCGATCTATCTGTTTCTAAATTCTTGTTTTTGCTCCATTACCTACTAACATTGTTTCTATTTCTAGTGTCTGTTTGGCTCTGTATTAGTCAATCTGTAGCTTGCTTTCTTCTGGTTTTTCACTTAGCTTTCCCTCTCCCCTTATATATTTTGTGGATTGCCTAGTAGTGGTACTGTAAGACTGAGAGAACCCATTGGTCCTAGGATACTGCTAGTACTAGTAGTAGTAAGGACATCTTACTACTACTACTAGTACTAATAGCACTAATCTACTGTGCAGATTGAAAGCCCAAGTAAGGTATTCTACACAGGTTTGTTGAGATGAGAAGGTTTTGTTTTACTGTCTCATGCTCAATCAGTAAATGGTGGTCACTCACGTTGGACACCCCAAAGTGGTGTATTCTACTTTTTTTAATCCAGACCTAGTACTTTTTTTATGAGCAGCAGTTGATGGTGAATACTACACAACTTATTATCGTGCACCATGGCTAGAACGAAGTATGAGGAGCAGGACAGCACCATTATTATCCAACTAAGAGAGACCTCATGTCTGCCCAGTTCGCTACTCTTTCTTCTTTTCAAAAAATGAAATGCACCAATAACTCTAGCCACTGAGTCCAGTCCTTTGGGTGGTCCTCTTCTTGAGAGGCTTTTCAAAAAATGCCACCAATGAAATGCCCACCCAGATATTTTATTATTTTTGATAGGACATACTGCCTACTCTACTCTAGTTTCCGAACTGTACATAGTGATGTGTGGTGTGTATGTATCATTATGTATTTTCTATCTTTATAATGAAAACAATAAACAGGGGAGGCGTGTATGGCATCTAATAAATGGCCATGCCACTCTGGAGGTAGCGGATGCTGCAGCTGCAGAGGGTGAGCCAGCACCAGTGGCGGACGGTGGTAAGTCATATTCCTTACTTATTGAGAATGATTAATACACTTGCTGCAAGGGTGTACACTCAGTACACTGTACTTCTGCTGGGACTAAGTTTTTGTGAACACTGAACAGTTGAAGAAGACACCCTTTACTTAACATTAACATTAGCGGAGGTTGAGTAACTAATGGCCCATTCTATTCTATCTTCAACTCAGCAGAGAAAGTTGTATGATGTACAAAGAAAGAGTCAGACGACATGTAATATATATATGACTGGCAGAGAAGAACGTGTGGGTGAAGGAAGAGGCCCGGGATGCATATAGGTGGCTGATGGGATGCAAGGCTGGTTGAAGGATGGGTAAAAGTTAAAAGGAAGCAGAAAGGATGCCTGTTGGGTGGGTGGAACTGTATGGGTGAAAGGAATCCTCCGGCGGTTTGAGGGGTCAAATTCAAAGGCAAGCAAGGACGCATGAGTAGTGGTAAAATGACAAATGTATGTTGTCCGTGAAAGGTTTATGATAGCCATGTTTGGATAGATGGATGCCTGGAAGGTATTATAGTAGGTTAAGAGTCAGACTGGATATAGAGAATGTAAAAGAAAATTAAACCGTGGCAGAGTACCAAAGCCATGGGTGAAGAATAAAATAATGCTAGAAGAGCAATGCAATGATAAATGAAAAAAGCCCTGGGAAGAATAAACAAGGACTGTTTTTTCCCAAGGTTTTTGATTCAAAGGTTTGAGGTTGTAGTTCAGAATGGAATACTCCCTTGACTCACAGTAGTTTGCAAGCACAACATATAAATTGTGCATGACTATGTATTATGTTAAGTACCCTACCCACCCATCATCAATCGCCTCCCTCTGATTCCGAGGCTCACTTCTGCTCCAGTCCCTACCCATGTTAGCCATGGGTGGCCTATCGGCTGCATGGTTAACTACTTACAAATAAGTATGTAATCATCATCACGAGAGTGACGTGATGTTGTGCCGTATATCAACATCATTCATACTAAGCATATATCATGTGGGGGGTTTGTACCTACCGCCCGAGGACGATGGCAGCGTTTGTGTAGCTCTCCCGGGACGAAGTGGGACCTACCAGCAACAACGCTTTCTGCAGGGCTGCAGGTTTGCTTGTAAATGAGTCGCGGAAATTGGAAATGAAGATGAACCCGTTGTTGTGAGTTTTCACTGCTCGCATCCACCTGAACTTGCCACTCGCATAACTGTGCCCCCCTGTGCAATACTTCCTGATTAAAGCCTAGCAGTCGAGGTAATTATACCGCTTTTGAAGGAGGGCTCATTTTCATGAAGAAGAAAATCTGACAACATGTATTCAACCAACAAGATAAGGCTTTTTTTTTTCTTAGTTATTTTTTGTGGTATATTCTGCCTCCTTTCTGGAATTCCTATACATAATTTCTATTTAACAGATGACTGCAGTAAGAATATTTGAGGGAAGCTCTCCCTCTTCAGGAATGTCTGGGAACTGCCATATATAATAAAAAGAAGAATAGTGTATTTAATGATTTTTTCTGAAGGTGTTGGGCTTCATATCAGCTGTGCTTAAGTTTTATTTATTTAATCACATGACTGCTTGTATGTACACCCTCACCTTAATTATCATTTCAGTGGTCGCCATGTCATGATACACTCATTTTTGCATTTTTATTGGTCTTCTATGGTTGTTCACTTCATTTGAATATTATTACACAACAGCTCACGGGTCTTAGAGTGTCTTAGCCAAGACTGTCGCCAAAGCTGGTACATTGCTTCCTCATATGGGAAGATTGAAAAAACAGAAGCCATTGCTGTCGTTATTTGTCCATAAACATATATTCAGAGCTTCTTTCCTCACCCGTGATACCCTCATGGATGAATCGACGATCTCGCTGCCTGGGGGCACCTCCTCTTCCAACATTACTATGCCTTCTGTTCCAAATAAGGCATCTACCAAACGTCTAAAGAAATATCCACTGTCTCCTCCAAAACAAGTATCCACAGACTCTATGGATCTCCTCCTGGAAGAGATTTGTGCTGTGTGTCCATTTGTGGAGGAGACAAACTCTAAAATAAAAACTCCTACAGGCAATTGGTTACGTATGGAAGAAATGCTTACTATTGTTGAACAAAAGATCAATTCTTTGGACTCGTCCATTACTGGGATTATTGCTCTGCAATCCCAAGTTGCTTCTCTTCAAAAACAAGTGGAAAATTTAGAAAACTGAAAAAGAAGGAATAATCCTTGTTTATATGGCTTGCCTGAAGGATCAGGAGGTCCAGATCCCATAACTTTCTTCAAATCCTTCCTTCCGCAAGTTCTTAACTTGCCAGAGGAAACTCTCCTTAACATTCAACGCGTTTGGGTCCTCCGCGAGCTAATGCTTCTCATGAGATGAAACCAAGAGGAGTAAAAATGTATTTTTTTGAATACTCTGATCTTCTTAAAGTCTTGGCGGTGGCTAGATCTATCAGATGAGTTTTATGGTCAGGCAAACCTCTATTTTTCTCACAAGACAACGCAAAGAGTACGGCTGACAGGCGCAGAGAGTTCCTCGCAATGAGACCAGCTCTTCGATCCATAAATGTACGCTTTGGCCTTTTCCGTCCTTGTTTATTCAAAGTGACCCATAATACCAAGACTACTACATACGAAGATCCTATTAGACTAAAAAGTTTCCGTAAAAGTACTGTTTAACTTACATAGTTGTCCTTTTGTGAATGTAAAAGTTACAGTAGTTATTTTATATCCCAAGATGTGCAAATGTTTGTGATTGATAAGTTATTAGTTGATCATTTTATTGCTCTTTTCCTGCAGATTTTGTCTTTTGTCTTCATATCATAATGCCTTCCTTTTTCATGTTGTCTGTTTTATGGGTCTCTCGTCTTCCCTTCTGTCGTCTGGACATGCCATCTAGTCCATGTGGCCTCATCCCCCCAACTTTATGTTTCTGGAATCTTTATAGGTATATTTTTTGTTCTGTTTCTATGGCCGTCATCACATTTGTTCTCTGTAAGTATGTCTTTTTTCCTATATCTCTACTTTTTTTCCCCTGTCTTTTCTTCCCCTTTCTCTCTTTCTCTAAGGTTCTTCTCGATTGCTGTATTTATACTTACATCTTTATTTTTTATTTTGGTTTTTCTGGTCTGTTTGGTTCACTTTGCCTTTAGTTGGTGTGTTCTTTGTTATGCTCAATGTTGTCTAATGACTTGCTATGATTGGTGCCTTTTTCTTATTCTCATGTCCATCTTATATCCTTAAAACTGATCTCTTGGAAGGGCAGAGGTTTGCATTCGCATATTAAAAGGCAAAGGGTATTGACTCATCTAGCTAAATTGGGGGCAGATATACAGGAATCTCATTTAATGGCTGAGGAGTCAATAAAACTACGGAGAAGTTGGGTAAGGGAGGTATTTTATTCACCAGGGGATGGTAAATGAAATGGTGTCTTAACTCTTTGTGGAAAATCGCTTCCTGTTAAATTACTCTCACAGTTTTCTGATGAAAATGTTAGATGGTTGTTTACTAAATTATTGTTGGGGAATGCTACGGTCTCTTTACTTAATATTTACACACCCTCTGCCGGGGATTCCTCTTTCTGGACATCCCTGGCTCAACAAATTGCAAACTACATTGATGAAAACTTTTATTCTTAGAGGTGATTGCAACCAAGTTTTTGACCCTTTCTTATATTGTAACTCAGTGGTCTCCTTCGTCCCTCATAAAGCACACAAACTGTTTACACAAACGATTAAACAATACAAGCTTATAGATGCCTGGAGACTATGTAATCCTACTTTAAGGGAATACACTTATTATTCTCCGGCCCCTCATACGCAATAACGAACAGATGATTTTTTATATCACATAATATTTCTCAGTCATTGGTGGTGGCGGATACTGGATCTATTCTAATATCTGATATTCAACAGAAATCCAACAAACATAGTCCATAGAGCTCGCCAAAACCCTACTAGCCAAGATAAAGAGATTGTAGCATTCTTAGTATTCTTACAAGTCACAAGATTGTTTATCGAAACTTATATATGTCAAATTTCAATTTAACAAAGAATCGACAAATAATGCTTCAACTTATTTATTAAAATCTAGTGCAAAATTGTATGGAGGTCAGAATAAAGCCGGGAAAGTACTAGCCATTTACTTGAAAGTTAAATACAACAAACTGAACGTAGAGTCTATTATGGATGAACATAAAACATTGAAATTTAAAGACAATGGGGCATATTACCAAGCAATAGCGATAATTATCGCTATTGCTTGGTTAGAGACAACATTTTACCGCTGAGCGGCGGCTATTTTTACCGCAGATAAACCTTGGTATTACCAAGGTTTATCGCAAATGCGATAAAAAACGGCCGCAATGCATGAATATCGCTGAAAAGTCAGCGATGTTCATGCATTACCGAGCTAATGCTCTTAGCCATGTTATCCACCTCCCATTGGATAACATGGCTAAGAACTGCTCTGGGCAGGTGTTAGTTTTTGGAGATATTCGCGCTTAGTGCGAATATCTCCAAAAGTTGGTAATAGGAGATAGCGATGTTAGCAACTGTTTCCAGTCGCTAACATCTTGGCACGCCCACTTTGCATGTCATTAGTGATAAATATCACTGACATGCAAAGTGGGGCCCAAGATGGTCGCTATCTCCTACTAGCTGTCGCTAACTGGTGTTAGCGACAGCTAGGTAATAGGGAGATAATTTTATCTCCGCTTTCCTGGCTTTTAAAGCCAAAAAAGCGGGGATAAACCCCCTTGATAATATGCCCCAATGATATTTTAAATAAATTTCTCCAATTTTATAAGACATTATACACATCAGAAGTTCCTCCGTAAGAACATCACATTTCTCAATTTTTATTTGATATCCAACATCCTTCTGATTTTCGACCAGATCTCACGCTGTTAGAGTCCGACTTATCACAAAAGGAACTCCTTACCACACTAAAAACACTCAAGAAAGATAAAGCCCCAGGGCCAGATGGTTTCACTGTTTAGCTTTTTACACACTTCGCAAAATTGCTAATTCCCAAATTGCATACTCTTTTGGATTCTTTTCTGCACTAAGGTGAATCTCTTGGTTCCTTTTCGGACACCCTAATTTGTCTTATTCCTAAATAAGGTAAAGACTTAAGATATTGTAAAAACTATAGGCCCATTTTCCTAGTTAATATTGATTACAACATTTTTTCAAAAGCTTTAGCCTTACGTCTAGAATCCTATTTGCCTTATTTATTAGGAATTCAACAATCTGGTAATGTTAAGGGTCGTCTTATTACAGAAAACATTAGTTTATTTTCTGATATCCTGTCCAAATCTACTCATGCCCCACATTCTTTAGCAACAATAGCCATGTATGCGGAAAAAGCGTTTGATCAGTAGCGACCCGTAGAGGGACTTCAGCGGGGCGGTGGGGCGAGTTGAGGGAGTGGCAGAGTGGGTGTAGTAAACTAGGGAATATGGGCGAATAGAGGTAAGTAAACAAATAAAGGTATAAAACGAATTCTATTGCATGCGCTGCATTGCTAAATGTGATGCAGCGCACTCAAAGAAATTTGTTTTATTTATTTATTTGTTTACTTACCGCTGTTCGGCCCTATCCCGTAGTTTACTACCCCCCATCTTCCCCCTCCCCCACCGAGCCCCACGGCACCGCGGAACTCCCTCCACGGGCCGCTACTGTGTTTGATAGAGTGAAATGGCCATACCTTTTTCCCACACTTAAATGGTTTGGCTTTGGTCCTAAAATTATTTCTTTAATATCAATTTTATACTCCAATCCACGAGCAGCAGTGTGTGCAAATGGTGGTACATCTTATTTTAGTTTAGGTAGAGGTTTCCGACAGGGTTGTCCATTGTCCCTGTTCCTTTTCAACTTAGCCTTAGAACCTTTTTTATCAAGAATCCATCAAAATAAGAATATCCCCGGATTTGATTTTAAAGATACTCAAATTAAATTTAAAGCTTATGCTGATGCAGTATTATTATTTATTTCACGATCTCAGACCTCTCCCCTCATTTCTACAAGAAGTTGAGCCCTTTGCAGCTATCTCTGGTTATAAATTAAAAAAAGATAAATGTGAAATCTTACCTTTAACAAAATATCCTTTCAACGATGATTACGCTATCTCTAATTTCACATGGAGCTCTCAACATATTAAGTATTTAGGCCTACAGTGTACCCCTTTCTATTTCTGGCACAATCTCAAGTTGCATGGAAAATTGCATACAACGAATATCCTCATTGACCGCTAGATGGCACCCTTTATACTTATCTTGGTGGGGCAGTTTAGATAGCATTAAGATGAAGCTATCCCCTATAATTCTCTATACAATCTACAATATCCCGGTCTCTATTTCCTTGAAATGTTTTTTGAGAATGAACTCAATATTATCCTCTTTTCTTTGGAGTAATAAAAAAATCACGTATGTCCTTATCAAAATTGACTCAATCTAAATTAGAAGGGGGTGTTAATTTCCCTGATTTCCCTACTTACCAAAAATCTTTTTTACTTCAGCAGGCATCAAGATGGCCCTCCGAGTCTCTCGTGGATTGTCCTCTTTGGGCTAAAATTGAGCGATCATGTATTTCTCCTTTCTCATTTCAAGAATATTTATATTTTTCTCGTAAACCACAATCTTTATCCACCCCCGTACTTAAACACACATCAATAATTTTAAAACCTAATTCTCCGACAGGTTCTATGGATTGGACTTCCTTCTCAGGATCCACAATATGGCACAATAACATGATATTGATACGTGGCAGGTCCATCCATTGGAAATTCTGGAGGCAAAAAGGCTTAATCTGGATACCTCAGCTGTATATACAAGATGAGATTATGGGGCATATTATCAAGGGGCTTTATCTCCGCTTTTTTGGCTTTAAAAGCCAAGAAAGCGGAGATAAAATTATCTCCCTATTACCAAGCTGTCGCTAACACCAGTTAGCGACAGCTAATAGGAGATAGTGACCATCTTGGGCCCCGCTTTGCATGTCAGTGATATTTATCACTAATGACATGCAAAGTGGGCGTGCCAAGATGTTAGCGACTGAAAACAGTCGCTAACATCGCTATCTCCTATTACCAACTTTTGGAGATATTCGCTAAGCGCGAATATCTCCAAAAGCTAACACTTGCCCAGGAGCAGTTCTTAGCCATGTTATCCAATGGGAGGTGGATAACATGGCTAAGAGCATTTGCTCGATAATGCATGAATATCGCTGACTTTTCAGCGATATTCATGCATTGCGGCCGTTTTTTATCGCATTTGCGATAAACCTTGCTAATAGCAAGGTTTATCTGCGATAAAAATCGCCGATTTGCGGCGATAATTTTTGTCTCTAAACAAGTTAGAGACAAAAATTATCTCTATTGGTTGGTAATATGCCCCTATGTCTTTTTCGCAAGCTGGTAGACTTTTTGGCGTACCTACATCTTCCCAACATAAATATCTCCTTTTGAAACAAGGAATTTTAAACACCCATGCCTAGTACATATTTCCAAATACTCCCATTGATCCTGCTTCCTCTCCAGTTAACAAATTACACTGTCTCTTACGCATTAATCCCAAAGCCTCTGTTATTTATAATTATTTACATACTTCATGTAGTACACGATTATTTTAAATTAATACATTTTATTTGCATAGTTAGTTAAAACCGTTGCAAAAGCCAACATATTCAAAGAGGAAAATAAATACATCTACTACACAATTCTTCATGGATGTTATGTTAAAAAAAAAAAGAAAATCTAAAAAAGTTTTTCCCTGGTTAAACAGCTTTACAGTTAAAGTGTCGGTTTTCCGTCCGCGTGCTGCAGGCAGCATTCCAGGCCGTCAGCAAATTTCCCACCCCCTGTTTGAGGACCTTCTGACCTTGGCAGTTAGCCGCCGTATTGAAGTACCATCGGCTCCATGTGGCTTGTTCTCAACTGCTGTGGAGTCTGACTACCTCGTGCATCTGAAATGACGTTCTTTTAAGTGGGGAGAATTTCTTCTCAGTGCCTTGGGGAGTCGCTCATGTATATGCCACCTAGTTTCCTTAGATCAGCGTTTCCGGCATTTTACTTTCACACAGCCTCAGGTACTTCACAAAGCAGCAGTTGAGTTGTGGATCATCGGGTGCGAAGCATACCAGCAGAGCTTGCCTCCTAGTATGGATTCCCCCCCCCTTGGTTAAAATGTCGCTTCAACAGTTGTTTCCATTCCTTGAGGAGCTCTTTACAGGAGCACAGCATGATGCAGCAAATCTTCAGGAGCTGATCCGCATAACTGGCACAAGGGACCTGCTTTCTCTCTTAGCCAGGGTAGGAGGTGTTGGGTGCAGGGTAACAGCCCCAGTCTGTACTTCATGAAAGCAATTTTGTTTTTTTGCCATAGCCCAGAATGAAGTAGGCTTGACTGGCCAGCTTTGTGTATGAGTTCAGAGTCAACCAGCCATGGGCCCTTTTTGCCAGTGCAGCTTTGTCCTCCAGCAAGGAAAGTTGTTTTCTTGTCTTCCACACTAGTTTCTTAAAAATGGTGGTAGTTGTTGGTGTTTCCCAAAGCTGACATAGCCCCATTGTTTTTAAGCTGCTGTAGAGATATTCTGCAGGAGGTGATTTGTCGTGTTTTTCGTTAAGTGTGCCGTGCGGAGCTTTTCACAGTTTCTCCCACGCAATAATGAAGGCCCCTTGTCTGGCAACTGTTTGTTTTTGAATGCCAAATAGAAGCCTGATTTGTGCAGATGAGGTGTGTTTGGGCAGCCCAAAGATGACCCCGTATGCTGTTGTAACTGTGACATCAAGTATTTTGGTGTCTCTGCCTTTCTGGACCTCGCTGCCATAGGTAATTGTTGGCAGTAGTTTAGCCCGGGCTACTTCAATCAAGGGAAAGATCGAGGGTCCCCTCAGTTTTGAGTTTAATGATTTTAGCGTGGTAACCAGTATTAGGCCTTTACACCTGATGCTATTCTTCTGTGCCAAAAAGCATCCTCCTGCGTCCAGGTCACTCGCAGGTATTTGCATTCCACCATGTTCTCGATTTTTGTTTCTCACCAGAAGCAGGTTCCGGGTTGTCTCCTTTTTTTCCTGAAGATCATGGTTCTCGTTTTATCCAGATTGATCGTTAGGTCATTTGCTTTGGAAAAGTCCCATGTTACGTTCAAAAGATGCTGCAGGCCTACTTTTGTTTTACTGATCAGGACTATATCATCTGCATACAGGAGGCAAGGTGTCAGGATGTCTCCTAGTTTTGGGTCATGTGAATTACAGTTGATCAAGAGTGGTACTAAGTCAGCTATGTAGAGGTTAAACTGAGTCGGTGCCAAGACGCATCCCTGTTTCAAACCTTTGTCCATAGGTATACATCTTGACAGGGAAGATCCATTGCCCAACTTCACCTGCAACCATGTATCTGTATGCAAATTTGTCAGCAAGTTTAGTAAGGGCTTTGACAGCCTCCATTTGTGCAGTTTGGACCATAGTTTAGAACAATTAACGTGGTCAAAGGCGGCCTTGTAATCAATGAAGCATAAGTATAAGGGTGACCGTGAAACCTCAGCCTTATCAATGAGCATACCCATACTTAGGATGTTGGTTAATGTTCCGACTGATTTTACAAAGCCAGTCTGCTGTAGGGGTATTGCAGATTTTTCTGTGGCCCATGCCTGTAGGTCTTCTAGTAATGTACCAGCGAAGTATTTGCCTCTTTGTCTAGTAAGGCTACTAGGCAATAGTTTTGTGGTGCTGACTTTCCGCCGGATTTGTGGATTGGAGAAATGATTGATCCTTTCCAGCAGCTGGGTAGAATATTTAGCATCATTAATTCTCTAGACAGTGGTTCCAAAGCTTCAGCCCAGAATATCACATCCTGTTTAATGCCGGTGGAATTCCATTTGGACCAGGAGCACCTTCCCTTCTCCCCTTACCTATCTGCCTTTTAATGGCAGTTACGTGGGAGCTCTGGAGGTTGACCGTTGATGAGCCACCTCTTGTTTTCTCAACTTTGTTTGTGTGTCTTCCCGCACCGTCCTTAATTATTAATGGGCGATCTGGTTCTTGTTGAGCATTTAGGACCTGTTCCCTATGTTCCATACTTGTTTGGAAGTGGGATTTTAGGTATTTTACCCAATCTTCCTCTGCAATGTTCGAGGAGACGCCATTGTGATTGTAATGAATGAGTTATTTTATGGTGTTCCAGAATCTGGCACTGTTTTTGTGTTTGACATCAGCAAATAATCTAACCCAGAATTCCTCCTCCATGTCTCTATTGGCATTTCTTTTTAGTTTTTTCAAGTCTGCCCTTTGACTCCGTAGTAGTTCCAATTGGGTTTTTGTCGTTGGGCTTGTGCTGGACATGTCTTAATGATTGGTGAATGTGTTTTTTGGCAAGCTTGATTTCTTGCTTTGCATTTTGCGATAAGGGTTTTGTGCCACTAAATCTTTGCTGGTTTGGAGGTTTGATTTTAGATGCATATACTTCCATCTCTGTTGAAAAATTTAGCCATTTCTCGACTTCCCCTTCTACTCTGGCAATAAAGTGCTGCTTTGCAATATCTAGGATCTTGCTGTAAGTGGCAATCTTGAATTGTATCCGTTTTAAGTTGATGGTTACGTATACTCCATGTGGGGCCCGGCAGCGTTTAAATGCTGGAGTAATGGTTCTTAACTTTATTTCCTGCGGCCGATGGTCACTATAGCCGTTGTTGCCCAACCAAAATGATGCGATCCAATATTGTGCTTGTCCTGAGTTAACTGTGCATAGTTACTGGAGGATTGTCCTTGACTGACCTGCCGTTTAAAGCCCTTAGGCTAAGATGTCCCAGCTCCTCCAGGATTGATTGACCTGACTTAGTGTATTTGCCCGAGTGTGGTTTCCCTTGAAGTGAGATTTTCCAAGTTGTGTTATACTGAAGTATTTCTTCATCCACTGAGGAACCCATTACATTGTAATTGAAGTCGCCAGTCAGGATAAGTTCAGAGGCGGGGCCTTCTCTTGTGCATGTTTCCACAAAATTGCACATTTCCTCAGCTGATCTAATTTTACGTTTAGGTTGAATGTATACATTTTTTATCCTGATGTCGCTGATCCTTGTATTTGTTGTTGGAGAGAAGGATACTGTTACTGCTAATAAAGATTGTGATTTGGAGTCAAAGGAGCGGGAAGTGCGAATAATTGTATTTGAAACGTAGATGACCAAACCTCCTTGCATGCGGCCAAATCTTGCCATCTTAATTGCTCCTTTAAAGAAGCGTGAGAATCCTTGGAGATGTGGTGGATCAGATGCCCAAGTTTCTTGCAGAGCTACTATGTCAAAGGCCCTAATGTAGGTGACAAAATCCAGGTCAGCTATTTTATTGGTGAGCCCATTTACGTTCCAGGAGCAAAGTCATGCTACCTTATTTACGTTGCCCATATATGGGGCGCAAGAATCTCGTCAATCCGTTTTGCTGTTTATGGTTCTCGAGATCCATTGTGTCGTATTCCCATTCCTGCGGTGTAAGGGGGTTATGACCCTCCAGCTGGTGTCCAATGTCCGTGTTGGATTGCCCTATTGCTCTTTTCAGAACCGATGTAACTCATCTGTTTCTTGTCGCCTCTGATCCCCTCATCGGTTGCGGGTTTAGTGCGGCTGGATAACCCAGTTTTATATACGGAGCAATGGTTTTCCCTCAAAACTTTAGAATCTCGCTTTCTATAAGTATTTTATGTGCAGTTTTTGAGGAGATCCATATTACTCTCGTTTTTTCTCCTGCCATATGATCCAGGTGTTTGATAAACTCTATTGACTCTGGGTCTGTCATCCTTATCTCCGTCAATGAAGGAATGTGGGAAAGCAGCCGCAGAATGTTGCCTCGGTTTAAGACATCGTGACTTCCTTTGGAGGTATATTCTGGAATAAACCATATGGCATTCATATCTTTCCCTTCCCCCTCTTTGGAGACGTTAATTTGGCCTCTTTTGGGAGGCAGCCCGTCCTCGGTTTCAGAGCTGCCCTTTCCCACTTGCTCCATAGGTCCTGCTTGCGTGTGATGGGCCCTATCTGTCCCATTTTTCTTGTTTCCTTGCAGTTTTGTTCCTAGGCGGGTGTGGTTGGGCTCCTGTAGTGACCCAGTATTGGTGTCAAGTATTTGGAGGTTGGCTGAGCTGTTTTTCAGAAGCTGCCTGTCCAGTGCCTTTACATCTTCCCTATTGTTGGATTGGCTACGAATGGGGTTGATCGAATTCCCCAGAGTAGTGTTCCTTACTTCAAACATGAGTGCAAGTGGAGGCCCCAGATTTCCATGGGGCCTGGGGTCCTGCTTTGTCTCAATGAATTAGATGTTCGTTGTTGTAGTTTATTCATTTCTATTTTTGGGTCGATTTGCGGATAGAATCCCAATGGGCTTTCCATTTAAATGTGACTGCTCTGAAGTATCACCCTCTGCCTCACAGCCAGGCTCAGGCCCAGTCCTTTCTTGCTCCCCACTTGGAGAATGTTGGGTTGTACTAGACATGTTGGCAAAGCACTTTGTGCTCGTTGCTTCTAATAGTGGGTTATTTTGTCCTGATATCTCTTTTGACACTGCCGTAATACATGAGACAAAACTAAGGTAGAGCTCTCTTGGGAAAAAGATTTAGAGGTTTGTTGGTCCACGGCAGTATGGACTAAAATATGGACTAAAATGAGGGAATCTTCAAGAGCAGCGAACACCACACAGACATTTTTTTTTATATACAATAGACTTAAGCTATCTCCAGTTACTTTGAATGCAAGACACGCTGAGCTCTAAGATGCCTGTTGGATATTTTCCTCTCAACACACAGATCTATACCACTTACCTTTTACATGCTTTCCTGTTCACAATTTTTGGAAAGATGTATGGTCTCAAATTAATTACATTTTTTTATTACAGTCACCTCTTTTCTATTTCTCATGCCTTTTTGGGAAGTTTATCCCGTATCCGGGCAGACTGTATCTCCAACACGAAAATAATAGACTTATTATTAGCAGTTGCTCTTCAACAAATAACAAAAAATTGGAAAGATTTTACCAAATTATCCTATCAAGCATGGTGGTACGCTGTTTGTTATAACCATAGGTTAGATACAAATTTTTCATATCCTATTCACATGGCAATAAGCCGCTCAAATGTATGGGTACCGATAACATTTTTCATTGAAACTAGTGCTAGCCGCTCCCTCTCCCTGACTCCAGTGCAACAAGAAGTCTCTAAACCTCCGTGACTTCCCTCATGTTAGTATTATATTAATTGGTTATCGTGCATTTTTATATTGTGTTCTTTACATTAAATTTAACTTTCCTTTATTTGCACCGATCATTTTGCATACCCTTGTCACTTTCTTTTTCAAACTTTGCTAAACAGACTCATGCATCCAATTACTTTGATTCTTCGGTTTAGTTTAACTTATGTGATTATTTGTTGTTTTATTGTCCTTTGTATTGTATTATTACTTCTTTTTTTAACAGAAAGGAAAGCATATATCATGTGCCTTATAGTAGTAGTCAGGGTGAAAGTGAAATTGAGCATTTGCCATTGATTTAACAGAGTATGGCCGTAATGGAAAAATAGATAATTGTGTGGTACATCTGCCCCACCTGCAGACAGTAGTAAAGTAATGTGAGTCTGCAACACAAGTATGTCCTTCTAGGGCACAAGCTGACTGAGCTGGTATGCCTACAAGATTAATTGTGCTGAATAAGAGAGAGAAGAAGAATACTTGTCTACTCCATAGTGCCTAATACCTGAAAGTCTAATCATTAATCATCACATCCAAATTTTAGGTGCAGAGGAAGTGACTGAGGATACCACAAATGTTATGTACTGCTAGTGCTACTGTGCCACTATAATTGTTTGTGTAAAATGTTGTATTACTGTTTTGCTAAGGTATTGGTTACAGTTGTCTTTTTTCTTTCTTGATATAGCTACTCCTTTCCAACCCAACAGGCAGAAGTTAGCAGCAAGGACATGGCAACGGAAGCTGCGGGACATCCATGATGAATATCGCCGGCTGGTTGTCCTGGCAGAGGAGGAGGCGGCAGCTGCAGCTTACTCCAATGTCCTGGACCCCAGCCAGTCTCCAACCATGCCTCTGGTGGTATAGCACTATCTTCTGGCAGCCACCCGTGGCACCTCATCAACAACCACTGCTGCCCACCCCTGTTGTTCCGGCAGGAACTTTCGGCATCGCATGCTCCTCTTGATGGCACACCTAGAGGCCAGGTTGGAGAAGGTCCTGGAGCACAGTGGCCGACACAGCCGCCACTAGACCTCAGCTCAGTCTTCTTGACCATTGCCCCTTTTTTAATCTCTTTTTTGGTGGGTGTGATGTTGGGAGTGGGTAAACTTTGGGTGTGTTCTTGGACATTTGGACTTCTTGGAGTGACATTTTGGAGGGGACAATCATGGACATTTAATTTACTGGATTGGTTGGGGTTAGGGAGATGGGTGAGTCAGGTGTTGAGGGGTTCTTCTGGTTAATTTCTTAGGGTAATACATTATTTATAGTTTTACAATACATATGATGTAAATCTTTTCTGGGGGGGTTACTCTTTTACGTCCCCTTGTTTGTTTCCTCCTTTGCTGCATGGCTGCAGCCAGTTTTTGAAATATGCCACAAGTGTAACACACCAACAGATTGTGTTGCAGGGATTCTGCTCATACACAGAACTGTGCACAGAGACGCAGGACCTCAGTGAATTGTGGTGTACCAAAAAACTCACCTCAGTATCTAGAACCCCTAACCGACTAGCATCAGTGTCTCATTAGCTCTCCGGCCTATAGCTAAGCTACCAACGATTAGACAACCCAGAACATGCGACTTAGGTTACTCTCAGGAATGGTGGGAATCAAGAACACCCTTTCGTTTGTCATTCTCATACCAGTCCACAACGTGAGTAAAAGGAGACACAGAAAAGTTTAAAATGGTTTTTTAACAACGTGGTCTAAGATGTAGTATTTTTGCTAACATATGATTAAAAATAATACGATCAGCATTATTACAATTCCATAAAACACAAATGGAGAAATCATATTATAATGATAGTGGAAACAGGTCTTATAGTGCCTTATGTACCACCCTCCCCAGCTAGGAACTAGGTTTTATAATAATAATAGAAGGTCTCTTAGGCTTCAATGGGGAACCCTATACCTTCAGGATCATCAGAAGTGAACCACATCAGGATCAGCAAAGCTCTCTCTCTCTCTGGAAAAGGATTTTCCCCAAGTGCCCTAATCATGCATGCAGTGCAATATTAAAGTCACTAGAATTTCAGTTAGCTGCAGCTGTGTGCATGTTGTGTCTAGAGTGTGGGCCGATCAGCCTGAATAACAGCTTACATTGTTATAATAACCTTGGAGGCTTCTGCACACACTGTACAAACTGAGGTCATGATGTAAGTCTAGGGATGTTGACAACAAGCCTTTCTCATGTGAAGAAATTCAAGCAGTGTAACTTACAACAACAGATACATGCAGTGTTGTGTGCAAGAGCTGCAAAATGGCAAAATGGTGTTTAAACGTCTAATAAGCTTATGCTAACATAGCAATGTGTGCACGCAAGGCCCTACCTTCACTACACCCTCCCCTGATCGGAACACGTACAAGAAGGGAGGCAATTTTGGAAAGCAGAGTTCAAGTTCGAGTGAGACAGAATCAAGTTCAAAATTTGCCAAAACGGATAATTGGAAGTAATAAGTTCCGAATGGTCAGGAAAATTGAAAAAAATTAAAAGGGAGAGTATAATACCCAACTGTAAAAGTGAAAAACAGCAAAAATTGTTTGAGCATAAGCGTGGTTAAATTAACAGCAGCACACCTGCAGCCAAGGTGAGAATTACTGGTAATCCACCGAAGAGGCTGGAAAAAATAGAATGAAAAAATGGCAGTATCATCCCTAATATAGTTTGGAATGATGTCACAAGGCCAGAGCTTACTACTTTAAAAAAATGATCCAAGCCTGTGGTCGACGAGGCATTGAGTATAGTGTGAATTAAAGCGCCGAAATGGAGTGGGAGATCAGTATTTAAAAGCACATGCACTACAGTGCGGGTGTTTGCCACATGAATGACAAATGTTTCACGGGATGAAATAAGGGCATCTTCTTTCTGTGACAATAGAGCCCTTATTCGACTCATCTTGTTTAACTCTGCTTTCAAGGTCAGAATGGAAGGCCAGATGGATACAACGAGCTTCCCATACGGAGGCGGGAATAGCACATTCTTACAGCAGAGACGGTCACAATGTACCGAATCCCTGCCGGCATACCGCAGAAATCGTCATTATTTAAAAGTAAATAGCTACCGTTTACAAGCAACGTGAATGTCGGTGTTATAGCTGGGACTGGATTACCCTTTAAAATGCAGGCTAAGTTCGGAGCCATCATGTTACAAGAGCTGTGCAATTGTATGTTCTTGAAAACCAGTGAGTGATCAGGTGTAGAAGTGCACTCTTCTCCCTTTAAATAAACCTCTTTACCCTCCCTCAGGCACCTATAAGTAAATGATAGAGACCAAACTTCATGGAGAAAGGCGCTACCCAATTGTTCATATCTGCCTAGGGCATAATGTTTCATACATGAACTGAATTTGAACCGGGTTAAAGGCAGCATTAGCAACCCATGAATGAGCCATACAGCTGAATCACTTTCGGCAACAGAAAAAGGTAGGGGTTCCAACTTTTCAATATGCACATGGGAATATGCAGCATACTTCATAGACATAAATTGCTGCTTCTCAGTTAAATTAAATGGTAAAAACAGAGAGGATGTGTTCATGTAGTCCCATGCAACTTTACCAGCTTTTAAAGTTTGCAAAGTCCAAGCAAACTGCATAATGAAACGTAATTGATTTTGACCATGGTACAAAACAGACACTTTATCCTGAACAATATCAACAACAGATGAAACAATATTATCTAATGTATAGATTTCGGAAGAAAGAGTATTCAATTTGAGACAGTTTCCAAACTTCTTTGCAAACAGCATATACCCATCTTTTTGACCTGCCTCCAACAGGGCCTTTAACAAAGTCATTCAAATCAACATTGTCAGATAATTTGGATAAATGAGGTTTAACTGACACTAAAGTGGAATGTTTAAGCCAGTTCTGACATAACTTGCCTACTGAATAGGTAGTAACAGAATGGGTGGTTTCAAAACGGGGATCCACCCTAACCTGTGTATAGCCAGGTGCTGGACCCAGAAAACGTTGTTGGCATGAATCTTCACTTTTCTGCCATAACAACCAAGCTGGAAATATTAAAGGAGGAATTTGCTAACAGGGACTGCAAATCATCAATGGACATATCAGTGTGATTGTACCATGTAGGGTATTCCCCCAAATCAGGAATGGAAGGAACATTTAAGTTTTAGATGTAGCCAATCCAAGCAAGTAGTTTGTGAAATAGTCTAGTTCAAAAACAACATATGGTTTGGGAAGAGACATGCATGATGCAAAGCTTCAGTGCCCTATACTTGCCAACTTTTAGAACCCCAAACAGATTCAAGATCAATAGTATTTTTCCACAGCTCATAGCCCCCTATAGATAATTGAACAATAAAGGACTTTGAATACAATAATTTAGTGTGGGTAAGTCTAACTTTGTAATAGGACTCAGCAGTCATCTTAAAATAAAATATGTCAGGATTAGATTGATTAAAATCAGTAAAATAAGTAAACTTTTTCAAAAGAGTTTTCGAGCGGCCCTCAATTGGTGCTGGACAATGTTCCCATTGTGTATAATTAACCACATTTCTAAACGTGTTTATGCAGAAAATGATTACCATAGTGTTAGTAGCAGAATAAGTCTGCATAATTAGCCAAATCTGAGTACAAATCTTCAACATCAAAGGAAGCATAATATTTCAAATCAGAAATATTTGCCTCTACGGCTTGGACATCCCAATCATCAGAGCGAATGCTCTGTTTTACAACATCCTCCATTGAAACACGAAGTACATTGGGGACATTTAAAACCTCTGTAGTGGCGTGTATCTGAAATTTGACAGCATCCCACACAATCCCATCTAACACAGGCCAAGCGGTGATGTTAACAAAAGTCTGGTCCCTTCTCATTCTGTGAGATGAGGAGTGGGTGCCAAAGTTCCATCAATTAATCGACTTGTAGATCTTTCTTTAACATAATGTCCATTAACAAGATGGAAAAATACAACTACAAATCCAACTGAGATGAATAAAAATATTGAAAAAAGCACCAGCCAAATGTAAGTCCAAGGGGGTATCAAAAAATTTCTTTTAAACCAAGCAGCAAAAATAGAAACTTTTGATGGGGACTTTGATGTTGTAGAGTCAGTGTCAAATGAAAAACGTAACTGATTTACAGTGTCAATGAGTACACCAGGTAACGACACATCTGTGGGGTAAGTATACTCAGTATCATCAAGGGGATCACCAGCGGTGGATTCAATAAAGGATTAGTAACTGTAGGCATCTCAATGGCAACGACAGGCCTGTTGGTACTCCCCGGCTTCAAAAACAGAATTTCTCAGCATTGCTGGACAAGAGACAGCCGGAGTCACACTAAGAGGAATTGGCCACTCGTTGTAATTCGACATTGTTAATGGAGATGTATCTGTTTTCCTAATGACCAGGAAGTGGAGGTGAAATGACTGTTCTTGTGCCCTGCACGCCAAGCACAGGTACTGGTACATGATATGAGGGGCTGAACTCCTTCTTCTTCTCCACCTTCTCACGGACCAGGTCACCAACTCAGGGTAGCCAGCCAACTACCGGAATCTGAAGTGTAGGATCAGTTGTGGAGGTTACATTTTCCTTTGCAAGCCTGTCACAAGTCTTTTGTAGGTTCTGTAATACAGCAGAATGATCATCTATGTCAAAGGTTGAGGCAGAGGCCGCCATGTCTAGACCCTCATGGTCCGGAACAAACATTTTGATGCCAAAGAGCATCCCACAAAGACACGCAAATCCGTTATGACAGTTCGAGGCATCAGCACTCCGTTGCGGCCAGAGCCAAATAAAGTGTGTGCATGAATCCACTGCAACTAAGATGTACTTATATGCAGTATCTGAGGAGGAAGGACCGCAGTGATCCAAATAAACACACCCAAGTGGTTTATTAGATATGTACAACTGCGTCTGGGGCAGGCCCATAGCAGTTGAAGGTTTGATCTGCTGGCAGATGTCACAATGAAGGACATGATCACGTGTTTGTTTGTACAATCTGGTCCTCCACTAACGGTGCTGTAAGAGAGATACAGTCGCTGAAACACCGGCATGAGCCGAGGCCAAGCCCTCGTAAGCGGCTGTTATCAAGGTTTGCCTGCGGTCCGCGTTGGGAATCAGTCTTTCACCAATGTCGTTAATTTTCACATAGGAAACTTTATCAGGACTTAAATGATAAGAGTATTTAGAAGGGAAACCTCTAGGGTAATTACCTACCTTCTCTGTTGCAGCAATGGCTGCCAAGATGTCATCATCAATCTTACTTTTGGAACTTGTAACTGCTGCTACTACATATGTTGCTACTGCTGTCTTCGCTGCTTCGTCAGCAAGACAGTTACCAACAGCGTGTACTCCTGCGTGCTGGTGACCAAGAGTATGAATTAAAAACACGAGTGGCAGACGTTCTTTAAGCTCCGCCACTCAAACCCATAGAATTTTGTGTTGGATAGTGCTATCTTTGGAATCACGATATTCATTCTGAGTCCAAAAGAATAAATTGTCATTGTACGACTGAACACAGTAAGAATCACTTATGATAAGAGTAGTCACACAAGGATCAGCGTACTCAAGTGCAAACACCAGAGCACGTAGCTCTGCCAACTGGGCGGTACAGTCCCCTAATGTCTGTTTATGCACGACATCGGACTTGAACTCTCCATTCACCATTGTACCCACCACTATTGTGCATGCTGCTGAATAAGCATGCTTTGAACCAGTCGCCGGGTGCGTAGAACTGTCAGTGTAAATAATACAATGGAAATTCTCCAGCGGGCACAAGGACAGAGGAGCCGGATGAACGAATTCATACTGCAAGTACTCCTGAGTTTGCAAAGAGGAATCAAAAAGAAATGTGACATTCGGAGACGTCAAGGATGTGGCCCATCAAGGCCGGCCTTAGGGGAGTGCGACTGGTGTGGCCGCACTGGGCGCTGACCTTTGAAGGGGCACTGACCTCAGGGGGGTGCTGTGTTTTGCAGTAACTTATGATTGGATAGATGAGGGGCAATATTGCCTAGTGGTAGTGAGAGAAACTGAGGTGGCAGTCATGGGGTTTGGGGGCGCCAAAAATGATTGCCGCACTGGGCGCCAACAGTGCTAAAGCCGGCCCTGTGGCCCATTGTATCCAACGTGGATGCAAAGCTTTCAAATTAGATACACACTCCTTCGCCTAGATTCAAGAAGATCAGACCGCAAAGATTGCAGTATAGCTGAATGTTCCAGCAGCCAGCAAGATTTGGTAAAAGTAGGTTGTATCAAGACGTAAAGAGGCTTGATACGCTGGGCATAATCGGGAATATACGTACGCCTGAAGCTCAAAAATCCCAGCAAAGATTGTAGCTTTTTCAGAGTTGTCGGAGCGCGTAGCTGTGCGCATTTCTCTAGGAAGTGAGGTGCTAAACCTCCACCTTCATTGTTAAGCTCATAGCCCAGAAACAAAACTGTGTACTCTGCAATGTGTGATTTTGCAAAGTTAAACATGTAACCGAAGTCCGCAAACATATAAATGATGCAGTCAACGCAACACAAATGCGGCCATATGTCGGTGTCAGTGAAGTAAATATCATCCACATACGAGCACGCATCAGGGTTGAGTCCCCCCAAAAGAGAGACTATACGAGCGTCAAAGACGCCCGGGCTATTTTTGTAGCCCATGGCTAAACTTTGGAACTGATATTGTTTGCCGCCGGAAGTACAGGCTGTCCATTGCCTACAAATAGAGGACAGGTTATGGCTAAAAAAGCCATTGGATATGTCAAGTGTGCTTTTAAACTATTTACGCACAAGACTATCCACAAGGGCAGAACTTTGAATATTCTGTACCGAGCAGGTCCGACAACCAGAGCTCAAATGCCGGTAATCCAAAACTAGGCGGTATGATCCATCAGTTTTGGTCACAGTAAAAATAGGATTATTCATCGGTGACACACATGTTTCAATCACACCTTGATATACCAATTATTCAAGGATTTCTGCAACGGGAGCTTTCGCTTCTCGTCGCATGGGATATTGGGGTTGAGGCTGTGGCATAGACCGCAATGGTATCTCATGTCTGGGCGAAAGCTTGTCCCATCCACATTGAGTACCGTACAATGCAGGTGCAAGCACCTTAGCCCACACTTCTGCAAAATTCAGCGCCTACTCTTTCCACATTGAATAAACCTATACTTAAATCATATAGGTAGGTTAATCCGTCACCACTGTCAACTGGAAACAGTAATGAGGGTGTCGTGGACTGTTATAAGCACTACTCGAGTATGAGACCACATCGTGGTGCCCCATGTTGCGGTGATTCTGCTCATACACAGAACTGTGCACAGAGACGCAGGACCTCAGTGAATTGTGGTGTACCAAAAAACTCACCACAGTACCTAGAACCCCTAACCGACTAGCATCAGTGTCTCGCTAGCTCTCCGTCCTATAGCAAAGCTACCAGCCATTAGACAACCCAGAACATGCGACTTAGGTTACTCTCAAGAATGGTGGGAATCAAGAACACTCTTTTGTTTGTCATTCTCACACCAGTCCACAACGTGAGTAAATAGAGACACGGAAAAGTTTTAAATGTTTATTTTAACGACAAGCTCTAAGATGCAGTATTTTTACTAACATAAGCAGGCATATCATTAAAAATAATATGATCAGCATTGTTACAATTCCATAAACACAAAGGGAGAAATCATATTATAATGATAGTGGAAACAGATCCTAGAGTGCCTTGTGTACCATCCTCCCCAGGTAGGAACTAGGTTTTATAATAATAATAGAAGGTCTCTTAGGCTTGAATGGTGAACCCCATACCTTCAGGATCAGCAGAAGTGAATCACATCAGGATCAGCAAAGCTCTCTCTCTCTGGAAACGGATTTTCTCCAAGTGCCCTAATCATGCATGCAGTGCAATATTAAAGGCGGTAGAATTTCAGTTAGCAGCAGCTGTGTGTATGTTGTGTCTACAGCGTGGGCCGATCAGCCCAAATAACAGCTTACATTGTTATGGTGACCTTGGAGGAATCTGCACACACTGTACAGACTGAGGTCGCGATGTAAGTCTAGGGATGTTGAAAACAAGCCTTTCTCATGTGAAGAAATTCAAGCAGTTGAACTTACAACAACAGATACATGCAGTGTTGTGTGCAAAAGCTGCAAAATGGCAGAATGGCGTTTAAACGCCTGATAAGCCTATGCTAACATAGCAATGTGTGCACGCAAGGCCCTGTCTTCACTACAATTGATGCAGTACCCTCACTTGTCCTACTACTATCAGTCTCTCCTCCTAGTTATGCATTCTGCAATTAAAACCCCAATGTAGTATGTACTCAGAAGGATGTGGATGTGCGAATTACTTAATTTCCATAGTATATACATTATTGCCTCCCCCACACTTCTTCTCTTACCTATGATTGGTGTTTAGGCGAAGCGATGACTGCATGGTGATGGTTTGGTTTCCCAAATTGCCACTGTGGGTGGTGGTAGCAGTAATAGGCAGTTGTATTTGCATTTAAAAGAACAAATGAGACAGTCAGTCACCTGAGGGAGACTAGGGAACATGTAGTAGAAGTACGGTACACAAGAAGAAGACTGACAAACAAGAAACCATGATGATGATCAGCAATGCTAAATAAAACAAAATGGTGGCAGATATAGCCTAGTACAAGTTACAAACTGAAGTTGACTCGGCCTTTAGTGCTGGAAGGATGATAAATCGATGCCAGCAATTACTAATTATGATGGATTATTTATCTCTGGAAAAAATTTGAATAGCGGCTATTGAGGATGGGTGGGCAATCTACTCTATATGTTGCCAGTGTGGGATATATATATGTATATATATGTATATATATACATATATATATATATATATATATATATATATATATATATATATATATATGTATGTATATATATATATATATATACATATATATATATATCAGGTTTCTCCAACGAGTAGCTCTCCAGCTACCCGTGAGTAGCTCTCCTTTGTGCAGCTCAGCTTACTAAATTAAAAGCTTTTGCTTAATTGAATTAATATACATATTCCAAAACAGAAAAGTGAGTATTCAAGAAGAAAATGTGTGTATTTTCAGACCGCATCATTTTCCAAAAATATTTTAAACTGGTAAATAATAATCCTGCAGCATTGGGAGATTTTTTATTAATATTATTACCCTGGTATTATTACCTTGTTGCCAGGGGCATTGCAGATGTGGCTGTTATGTATTCAAATTGACAAAGCCTTTTTAACATTACTGCTGGTTATTCCTGCTCTGTAGTGATCACGGCTGGTAATCTTGCATAGGGTGACAATTTATATCATCTTTTCTGGTGTGTATGGCACTAATATTAGTAGCTTGGAATGATTTTTATTGAACATAATTAGCTCTTACTACAGAAAAACTTGGAGATGCCTGATGGATATATATATATATATATACTAGCAGCCCGTCCCGACGTTGTCCAGGGATGAAATCGAATGTCTGCAATGCTTTCTATTTGCAAGGTAATTTATTTTTAAAACTTACTCTGAATCGCCCCATCACCGGGCTCAGGCCCCGCGTTTTTTAAAAAACGTACTCAGAATCGCCCCATCACCCGGCTCAGGCCCGGCGTTTTTTTTCCAAAACTTACTCTGAATCACCCCATCACCCGGCTCAGGCCCTGTGTTTTTAAAAAAAACGCACCCTGAATCGCCCCATCACCCGGCTCAGGCCCCGCGACTCAGAATCGCCTCATCACCCGGCTCAGCCCCCGCAGAAGAATGCGTCCACTGTGAAGCCGTGTCCTCAATGCAATATGGGAACGTTTGTGTCTGCTGCAGACGCGAACGTGTTTGTGCGCTCCACCTGGCGCTCCGCTCCAGCCGACGGCAATTAGACGCCCCACATCGCGTCAACATGCAATGCAACACCCACTTGTATTGGGACGACGCCCACTCGTATTGGGACGGCTCGGCTCCATCCGACGGAAATTACACGCCCCACATCGTGTCAACGGCCAACGCCTACAACAATGGTAAATGCAACGCCCCCTCGTGGTCCCAGCAGGCGGCACCCATCACTCTATGCACATGCCCATGCACATGCCCAAATGGTAAATGCAACTCCTCCTCGTTTCGGGACGGCAGTCCCAGCATGCCGCGCCCATCGCCCTATGCACACGCCCATGCACACGGCCTTGGCTTTCCAGCAGAACACCCATGCCCACAACGGACTACTTTTCCACTAACATTCTTTCTTTGGCTCACTTTTGTGGTAAATGCCACCCCCCTCTCACTTAGCACAGGGAGACGCTGGGATGGCGTAACCATGCGCTTTATAAAAAATAAAAAATGTATATGGTGGCCAGCTGTATAGCCTATGTCCATCTGCTGCAAATGTCCTTTCCAATGCTGTATTGGGTGTTGTGATTGGTGCTGTGGTTCCTGAGATTACCCGCCTCAAAGGTTTGGGCTCTCTCTTTATTATATTAGTATATATATATATATATATATATATATTTTTTTTTTAACAACTCCGTTCCTCAACGAAATCAGACAGCACTCCAAGGTCGTGTTCAGAAAAGATTTATTGGCAGACCCCCTGCCCCCTCCGACAGACGCGTTTCACCTTTCGGCTTCGTCAGTGTCAGCGAGTGTGTTGTTTTATATATATATAGACCCAGAGTATCATCGACATCTTGGCTGGCTTATGTTACCTCCTACCAGATTGTGTGCCTCCAAGAGACATGGACTGTTGACCCACTGCACGTAGAAGGATATCTAACGTTCCACTCTCCGGCCATCCCATCAATACACGGCAGACCTAAGGGGGGTCTTGTGGTATACATATCGAACAAGCTTGATGTAAAGAAAATTTCTGTTCAGTGTTCTACCTCGAACTATCAAATTCTTTTGATTACTTTTAAAAACAGTATGTCATATAGTCTTGTTAATTTTTACAATAATCTATCTCCTGCAGAATGTGTCAAAACTGTGTCCGCAATTTCACTTTTTTTAGGCGAACAACGAGATAAGCACTTATCAGCTATGTACAATGTAATTTGGGGAGGGGATTTCAACGTACAATTGTGCTCTCATTATAAGAAATCAGATTGTGGCCTCCTAGATGAAAACGACTGCCCTATGACACATTTCACTCATTCCCCTGTAGGTGAATCTCTTAATGATTGTTTAATGTCGTTGGAATTGACTTATGCCAACGAACTCGTAGATCCTCCCGTGGAATTTAATCCTACTTTCCACGGCAGGGGATGTTTTAGTACCATAGATTTTATACTTTGCTCATATTTCTTAAAGGGTACACTTTACCAGGTTAGTACAGGATCAGAAATCTCAGGTGATCATTTCCCCAACACATTAGTACTAAGGCTAGCTACGAGTGTTCCCCACCCAACAAAGAATAGCCTACTGACCCAAAAGTCATTGTCTATAGATAAAACTAACGGCTACTCCGTGAAATGGTCAAGGATAGATCCAGCAGTAACATCAATCTCTGTGATCTCTAAAGCTCTCCCATGGATAAATACATGTCTTGATGAGGTATCCTCCTCAGAGCAAATTATTTCCAGTTTCGGGGAAATCTTCAAAGTCATCCAGAAGGTTCTATTTCGTACCTGTAAACCGGGCAGCCATACGGAACCAGGATGGTTTAATACGGCATGCCGGAAAGCTTTAAACGCCCTAAAGAAAGAGCTCCATAATCCAATTAGAGACCAATCTAAAATAACTAAATTAAGATCTGAATATAAGCAGGCCCAAACTAGCTGTAAAAGAGACCACAAAAATAAACTATGGGCCCAATTACATGAGAGCTGCAATAGTAAGGACAGCTCTCTATTCTGGCAAGTAGTAAAATCACCCTTTCTACTTGACGGTAGCTCACATCAACACCTGGATGTAGCTGTGTCTGCGGACGAGTGGGTGACACACTTTTCTAAAATCTTTAGTGACCCCCCCTCGTCAAGCACCGCGCATCCTACTCCAGTGAGCGAACCTCATAAAACAGGGGTCTATCCAATTGACCTCCACTTCACTCTTGGAGAGGTCATAAGCGCACTATCCTCATCAAAAACTGGAAAGGCCCCTGGTCCAGACGGTGCCCCTTTAGACATATTCCTATTAAACATCGACTTATGGTCTCCAATAATTACCCAACTAATGGCGGCAGTTCTAAATAACGCCCTTTTGGAATCTTGGTCCTCCTCCATACTGCTCCCAATTTTCAAAAAAGGTGAGAGAAATAACCCCGCCTGCTACAGGCCCATCTCCCTCCTGGATTCTCTGGGTAAAGTCGCGGGCCGTCTAATTCTGGATCGCCTACAGGATTGGGCGGCAGAAAAGAACATCATCACGGACTTACAGTATGGATTCCGGAAGGGACTGGGTACTGTTGAACAGGCCCTAAACCTGACACTCTTAATAGGGAAGTATGTTGAGGTAAAACGGGGCAATCTATTCATGGTCTACGTCGACCTCAGCGCGGCGTTCGACTGTGTAATCCACGCCAAGCTGTGGTCTATCCTGGACGAGCTGGGCGTTGATCCACCCCGTATCAAGTTCTTGCGCGAGCTCTATACTGACGCCTCGGCTTGCGTAAGATTTGGTACGGGTGGGGAGTTAACACCCTCTTTTCCAATAAACCGTGGAGTAAGACAGGGCTGTGTCCTGGCTCCCTTTCTATTCAATTTATATACCAATGGCTTGGAAGCAGCCATGCTAGAAGGGAGCCAGGACTTACCTACCATCAATCAGCGCCCTATTCCAGCACTTCTCTACGCTGATGATTCCGTCATTTTTGCCCGGACCTTAGTACAACTTCAGAAGCAGCTGGACAAATACTGTAACTTCATGCTTTCGCTTGGCTTAAAGGTGAATAAGACCAAGACCGTTGTCATGCAAACAGGGCCCAAAGTAAAAAGCTCTAAACATCTCTGCATTGAGCAATCAAAACTGGAACGCGTTAGGGAATACCCTTATCTGGGCATCTTAATAGATGACCAGTTAACATGGAAAAGGGCGACGGTAACGAGGAAATTGCTTTACCAACGAGCAACTTCTGCCCTCGTCTCATTTTCGAGAAAAATGGGTAAACCATCTCCCCCTGTATTGCTCAAAATTCATCAAGCAAAATGCCTGAGCATCGCCACATACGGAGCCGGTGTATGGGGCTATGTAAACACCCCTGAATTACAAAAAATTCAAAATGGCTTTGTCAAATACCTGCTGGCCCTCCCACGGAGTGCCCCCACTTACGGTTGCCACATAGAGCTTGGGATAGACTACCTAACTGATTACATCAAATGTCAACCAATGCTCTTGTGGCACCGTATCTGGACAAAGCCTCAGTGCCACCTTACACGTGCCCTGATTTCAGAATGTCTCGAGATGGCGTCCTGGAAAAACATCCCATGGTTGGCGTACGTGGTCAACTTCTTGAAAGATCTCGACCTTATACAGTATGCCATTGAGCCCTCAACAATCAGTGAGATGAGTAGACAATCTCTGAAACATCATTGTCTTAATCATTTAAGGGAACTCCGTATGTCTGGAGAAATATCGAAGCAATCCAACGCTCATATTTTGATGGCTCAAGTGTCCCCAGGCACACAGCCCTATTTATCATATTACATTTCCAATCATGAAAAGTACCTATTAACCAGGTTGCGTTTTAATCTGTTTTTTCGTTTGGTTACTTTCCCAATTACGCTAAACTGGTCCCACGAATTGGAAAAATGTCCATGTGATAAAGTCTCCCCTCAATCAACCATGCTTGTAGTACTGTTTTGTCACTATTACGCTGTAGCACGCAGGGGTTGGGTCTTACCATTGTTACGCCAAATGGGGTTGAGGACCTGTCGCCCGGCGTTTCTAGCTTTGCAGCAACTCGATACACAATATGTGGCAAAGAATCTAGCACTGTTTTTGAAATCTTGTATAACTACTCGTAAAGCTCTAGAAATGAACCCTAGCTGAATTTTATGAATACCTGTACTAACTTTCTAAATGGACTAAAAGTGTATTTTCCTTTATTTTACTTTTTTCACCTTTTTTAAAGCGTAATAATGTATTAATAACAACTGTGATTTTATGATGAAATGTTTACATATGATGTACTTTTTATGATTAATATAATGGTTAATCGAATAAAAGATTTGAATTGAATTGATATATATATATATATATATATATATATATATATATATATATATATATATATCAACCAGCAGGCTTCTTAATTTCTCCAAGCACGAGCCACACCAATCCAGATTTGTGAAAGTATTTTTATTTAATGGGCAAAAAGACGCGTTTCGAGCTATCCAGCTCTTGGTCACATGACCAAAGTTCAAGGTTTATATACATTTGGGTGAAAGTAAAGAAAAGACTATGGATTTACATCATCATCCAGCTTAATCGTGAGTATTACTATACATTTATTTCTGTACAAGTATTACTATTTAAAACAATCGTTGGACTTACAGTTGCATCACAGAGAATATTATTGAATAACACTCTGTGCATAAACAGTCAATAGCATGTTTATCAAGAAAGAAACCTTCACCAGCTGTGCTTGGGTTTAGTACCCATTGGTAATATACTACATCTCCTTTCAGTACTAAATTAAGGTCCTATACTCTGTTTGGAGACTTATAACATGGCATATATTTAGTACACATCGCTATATATGTCATCACGTAAGAGCTCTCGGCTGGTATAGTACCTATAGTGTGAACAAAAATGCATACATAAAGCTAACTCAAAAAATTTGTATGTGTGTCATTACGACCAACCTCGACATGTCTATCATTCAGTTGCCCAAATTTGTGTCTCTCAAAGGAGAGCGTGGTTGTATAAACAAACACCTAATACTCTGTGCTTGTAGCTCATAACGGTAGTTGGTGACTCACGCACTCCATCTGGTCCAATCTATATGAAGGCAAACAGAGACACAGAAGGTTAGTTATATCTTCTAAAAAGACTTCACTATATGCAATCAAGTATCATAATATTATTGTTCACTTTATGGTTTTCGACACCTGTTACAAGAAAATCACATTCATTGAAAGTATTTGGAGATCAATTGATTCATATTGGGTCAGAGCACAGCTTAATAACAGACATCTACTGCAGACAAACATGCTTTAAAAATGTGAATGACTACAAAGAAAATAGGTATGCACAAAAGTAAAAATACAAAATAACAAGACGGGAGTAAGTGATACAAAAAAGCGAGTAAGTCCAAATTAAAAATCTATGAAGAACTCAAGTCCTGTAAAGGCACAGTGGGAGGTTTCTAGTAATGAAGTTTAAAGATGTACATGCATCTCTTCATCATTATTCATCCCAAAAGGAACGACACTACCAGATAGCAAGATGAATCTTGATTCTAATCTACGTAAGGCTAGAACCCTATTGCCACCCCTAGGGTTTTTTGGGATGGTGTCTAGTGCGAAATACTTCGCCTTGGTCCAGTCACTCTCATGATTTTGGAAAAAGTGTCTAGCCGTACTGTAACTGAAGTCTTTATTGGTGATGGCTCGCCAATGTTCTAGTATCCTTTTCTTTACCGGGAAGGTGGTTGAGCCTATGTACCACTTGCCACAAGGGCAGGTGATAACATAGACTTGCAAACTCTGTGCTGCACTGTATATTTTTCCGAATACACCATTCTCTATTGGTTCTATGTAGAGTTACCTTCCTCACATTCTCACTGTGACTACAAGCTTTGCATTTACCACATCTGTGGAATCCTCCCCTTCTGTCTAGCCATGTGAGTTGCTGGAGTTCCATGTGACTCTTCACTATTTATCTTTGTTGGATTGGCTTTTCCTGTATGTTATAGCTGGATGTGGGCCCAGTTTTTCTTTGAGCGATTTGTCCTGTAGAAGGATGTCCCATCTTTTTCTGACTATCTGGCTAAACTGATTTGATTGGGAGTTGTAAGTTGTAATGAGTCTGATAGTGGAATCAGTTGCCGTTTGTTTACCCTTACGTACTTTGTACAAGGCCTCATTTCTCTCTATTTCAACTGCTTTGTTTTTGCCCATTTTTAGCATATTAAGTGGATATCCTCTGGCTCGAAATCTTTTTACCATTTCATTCTTGTTTTTCTTGTATGCTCCATCTGAGCTACAATTTCTCTTAGCTCGGAGGAACTCTTCAAAGGGTATGCTCCACCTAAAATTTGGTGGGTGGCAACTTGCAGTGTGTAACACTGAGTTTCCAGCTGTCGTTTTTCTGAATAAGTCAGTCTCAAGTTTAATTTCCTTTGCTGTTAATGTGATGTCTAGGAAATCTACGCTCTGTTGACTATATTGCATGGTAAATTTTAAATTCACCCAATTCTCATTAAGTTCTTTAACAAAATCAAGTAGATCTCCCTCTGTACCTTCCCAAGACAAAAAAGACGTCATCAATAAATCTGAGCCAGATGTTAACTTTGTTGGTAAAATGTTCCATGGATTCACTCCAGAGCACCTGCTTCTCCCACCAGCCTACCAAAAGATTGGCGTTATATATATCCTAAGAGAAGTAGAAGATCCTCGCCCTGCCTTGAGCTTAGTGTTGCTTTCACCACATCCGCCTCAGCAAGTGTGTGATCAATTATTGGTGTAAATTTAATTTAGTCACACCTCAATATTAATCACACAGCCCGGTGGAAGAGGGTTAGGGTTTGATGAATGGTTGGGAAGGGGTATTTGAGGGAAATGTTTTACAAAGACAAACACTACGCATGGACAACACACAATCTTGGCAGATGACCATCATAAATCTGTTAAGGGAGAAAAAGGAAATGTATGCATGACGATGACTTGATGATGATGAGTAGTGCTAGATTAGTAGTACAGGGCAGCAATATACTATTAATTATTATCATTATGCAATTGCCTTGCTTGTCTGCCCTAAGAGAGACCCAAGTTACATACATTTTATGTTCTGTTTTACCAGCATTTCTTTTAAACCTAGCAAAGAAAATTAAAAAATATCTGCAGGAGTCAAAAATAAGCAAACATAATAAACAACAACACACACAGTCGTAATGTTTGAAGAGAAAAAATTAATCAAATGAAAAGATGATACTTTAACTATGTTATGGTCAAATTGGGAGTTGCATCTCACATTCCCCTTAGTCCTTCCGTCCATGGACACTCCGTCCTTCAATCTTGGGTGCCTGCCTGGCGCATGCGTATTTGTAAGGTAAGTGTATGTTGTTTTCCCTGTATAGCACAGGTTAAAGGCCGGCCTGTAAATGTAGATGGAAAAACAAAAGGGATATTGAAAAATCAAGGAGAAAAGTAAAGTTAAACTGCATAAATTTAGGAGAAGTGCAACAAGTCAGAGGCGACATGGCTAAATCATGTCGACTCTGTTTCAAGCATTGACCTACAACAACAACAGGAGCAGGCCCGCCATACCCACCCAACCTCCACTTAGCTTAGATTTTGAGCCAGACAGCAGTGAGAAACACATACACAGCAACATAGAATTTTCCATATTAAGTAACTAAATCAATGCACCGCTGTCAGTCATACCACTACACTCGCCTCCACCACTACATAGAAATGTGTGTCTGGTGGTGTTGTTGACTTGTTTACCTTTTAGGGCACTTCATGAAATGCCCTGAGTTATTCCATCAATCATCTCTGATCCTATTGACTGACTGCGAGTATGATCTGGTCATCATGGTGTCCAACTCTGTGGTGTACCGAGTTAGTCCAGAATCAAAAATCAAAAATGCTATGGATCGGTCTGCAGTAGTACAATTTTGTTATTGAACAACAAGAAGGGAAACATTGACTTGAGTCACATTTTTGCGGGTAGATTAAATACTAGTAGACACCATGCACAACAACAACGCAAACACCAATTACTCAGAGTCAGCGTCCAATGCATGACATCATTTACCTGTTCTTATGGGGCAGTCCCTCTAGGCTCAGAAAGGAGGATAGCTATAGTCAGGTTCTTTGGAGGGACTCGACGAGGCAAGCACACATTTCACATTTCTATTTCTTGTACTATTCTCCATCGAATGTCTAGCTTGAGGAAAATGGATTTAGGGTGAGTCAGCAGGACTGAAGCAGGACTTTGGAGGAGTGGACTTGCTTCTTCACTGCTGCACACAGTTGCAACTCCAATCCGGCAATAAAAGAGTAAGACCGTGGTGATGGACTTGTTGTGATTCGAACCAGAGAGACAGTGACATACACAAATAATAAAAGTAAATATTTCTTAGCTGTATCTTTTTGGGGGGGCTTTTTTGGAGGCGGCAAAGCAAGAAAGAAAGTAACAAAGTGAACTCCTAGTTGCTGTCAGGGAAGTAGAACTCGTCCTCAAACTCTTGTGGTTCACCCAGAAGTAGGTCATCAAACACACTACTTCCATGACCTAAGTCGCCATCATCAACTTCCTGCTGTGCTACTTCAGGTATGGTGCAATCCAGAAGAATAAAGTGCTGAATCATTTTGAACCTCTCCACATTTTGGGGCGAGAGACTGGTCCTTCTCACTGTCAGAACGGCACCAGCAGCACTGAAAACACACTCAGAAGTGACCGGGCAAGCCAGATAGGTTATTGCCAGCCCACTGAGCACTGCCCATTGGAGCCTTTTCCCATACCAATACAGCAATGGGTTTTGATCAATGTAACCTCTGTTGGTTCATCTAGATAGGCCTGGATCATCCGCTCAAAGCCCAGGGGTGCTCCGCTTTGCTCTGCCTCTTTTGCCATAGCCTCAACACTGGACCTAACAAGCACTTGCTGTAGAAACCATTCCTGTGTCAATTTTGGTGGGGCTGATGCTCCTGTTCTTGTTGTTGTTGATGTTATTCTTGGTGTTGTTGGTAGTTTTGGCTGCTTTGAGCCAACCGCACTGCCCTCAGGCTCTGAGGTTGAACTTGACGCCAGATGCCCTGCAGTACTTGTTGTGGCCTGGAATACCGGGCCTCTAATTAACAGCCGTTCTTTTTCTAAGTGACTGGCTTTCACAGCTATCCAAGTTTTGTAGTTGGCAACATCCCCTTCTGAGAAAGGTATCAATGTGTTCAGTACTGGTTTGTACCATGGATCCAGAATTGTGGCACAAATGTAATGGTTGGATGACACAATGCCTCTTTGCACCCTTGTATTTTCAGATAAGCAGTGTTAAGCTCACCACCAACTCATATGCTTTTTTTTCCCTCCACACCTGCGTACATTTCAGACACCCCCTTCAGCTGGTCCTGTAGGTTGTGCAACAATGGGATAGCTTGGCCCATAGTACAGTCCTCCTTGCTGACTTCATGTGTGAAGAGCTCAGAAGGAAGTAGCATGTCTGTCAGGCATTTAAAAAGGCCCCATTGGTCCATCTCAATGAGCATGCCTTTCACAGTAGCATCCCCTCTTTTCATTATGGCATATTCATTGATTGGTCTATACTGCTCAAACAGATGTTCAAGCATGTAAAAAGTTGAGTTCCAACATGTAGGCACCTCCTGGATGAGTGCTTTAACTGGCATTCTATTATCACGTTGAATTATCCTCAGCTGCTTCCAGCCTTTAAAAGAATGACTGAAATGTGTGCAGATTCTTCTGCAGGTGGTCAGTAAGTTTCTGACTCGGTCTTCTTTTTTCAGAAGGCCTTGAACAATTATGTTAATGCAGTGCGCCAAACACAGGACCCTGAAATAGCCACCATCGGCCATGGCCTTAACTATATTACTGCCATTGTCCGTGGCAACAAAACCAATGGTAAACCCTCTTGGTCGCAGCCATTCAAAGACCTTGCTGTCAAAGTCTTCTAAAATATGTGCAGCAGTATGAGATTTCTGCATTGTGAACATGGCTACAGTTGCATGTTTCCGAGTGGCATTAAAAATCTCAGCAGTGTCAACAACACCTGCAGCAGATATCTTTTTTCTAACCCCCACAAAAGAGATCCAGTATGCAGTGATGCACATGTAATCAGTGGCTTGGAAACTGGTCCACTTGTCTGTTGTCAGGTGGATAGTGTCAACAGCATTCTGCTGCAAAGCTTGTCCAAGCAATTCCAGCACGTCGTGATGTAGTGCTGGAACAGCAAGTCTGGCAAAATAGGACCGGCTGGAGAACGGTCCATTTTGGGTAGATGGCTGTCACATATTCAAGAAAATACACCCTTTCCACAAAAGGAAAAAGGAGGAGGTCCAGAGCTGACATTTTAGCCAGCTTCGATTTGTACAAATGTGCCGTTGGGTGGTTGCGTTCGTACTGCTGCTCTGACCTAAACATGCTGAGAATGGTAGCCTGGATTTTTTTCCTTTCTGGTGCTACTGATGCAGGTGACATCTTGATGCCAGATGTTGTTAGGCTCAACACACGTTTTTTCATTGCGGTACTCTCTTGCCTGGGACCCCTTGGTGTCTCAGCCTGACTCTTAGTCTTGTGCCACTGCGATGTTGCTGATGAGGATGTGGGTGGTACCACTGCACTGCTGGGAATAGGGCTACTTTGTGTATCAGAGAAAATGTCTCCCTCTTGTTCACCTTCCACCATGATCAGATCTTCTCCTTCTTCAACCCCACTAACAACAATGGGTGCAGTTTTTTGGCTGCAAAGGTGCGCCTCCCACTGCATCAAGTGGTGTTTTTTCAAATGGGTTGTTTGGCTTCCGGTACCATAGTTTGTACTAAGCTTACCCCAACTAACACCTTGTCCACAAATAGAGCATATAGCAATGTTCACCTCCTTCCTGCTAACCGAAAAGAAGTCCAAAAATGGGGAGGTCAACTTTCTGGTGCTGCTGGTGCCACATGCAATGCCGAATGAACTGGTAGGTGGTGTGAAGTTTGACTCTCTGCAGTACCTACTTCTACTGAGGTGGTTGTGGTGGATGTAGGTCGCTGCCAGCTAAATATGGAAGCTGAAGGTGGTGTTGGTGGTATCATCAGTGTTGGTGGTATCCGTGCCACATCCCTCACAGCAATTTAGGGTGGGGTAATGTCAGTCTCCACTGGGACGGGACTAATATCCATGATGACTGGCTCGTCATCATCATCCTTCTCTTCTACATCTACTTCCATAACTCTCAGGCTTTCTGGAACCTTCCTTTTCCCTAGTCTTGTCTTGTGGCATGTCTCACGCTCAGACTGTGGTGGCTTTTAAGTGGCGTCTAGATCATCAGAAGGGGGGCTTGCAAAAGAAGTTGATGGACTAACCCTCCTTTTCCTTGCTGGGGATCTGGAAGACAATCGATCTTCTGAAAGAGTGGCTGCTTGCTCTTTTTCTTCCTCTGCAGGAAGATCGATCTCCTGAACTGCCCCTACTTCAGGAGAAACAACTACCACTTGGGGCGGTGGTTGCAGCTGTTGTTGCCACTTATCTGAGTTTCCTTCATTGATTGGGTACTACTTTGCAATAAGTAAATTTCAACATCACTAGTTGTCGGTGTTGGACTCGTGATTAGACTGGCTGCCTCTGCAACAGATATGGGCTTGGGCTTAGGTTGGTGGGGTGGGTCTACTGATGCGGGGGTGCTGCTCTCAGCTTACTCCCCAGACACCGCTGCTGCAGGGGCAATTTTTGTTTCCCCCAAAAAGATCCTGGGCAACATACCGCTCTTGGTAAGTTGCAGTGCCTTCTTCTCACTGGCAACTTTCTTGGTACTGGACCTGGTGCCTTTCTTTGGGGTCATCTTGAAGATGTCAGCAGCACGCAGTGGCACAAGTAGAAGAGATGTCTGTGGTCACACGTCATGTGACATTGTGCGCAGCAGTAATTCTGAGTAAGTCTGACAGTACAATGGGTGATGACGTCTCCTCTTTTGTGCACCTAAAACCAAAGAAGCAAGATGAACATTAGTGAAACTTGGCATTCATTGTTGTGGTTCAATTAATACTAGTACAAACAAACAAATATAATATATAACTTAGTGTGTGGTCCACGTGTTAGTGTTATTAATAAGCATGGGCGTAAAATCCGTTCCGCTCGCGGATTTTGCGGATTTTCGGTAAATTCGCAATCCGCGAACTCTAGCGAACTTGCCGAAAATTCGTAAAATCAGTGCGAAGCGGATTTTTTGCTTGCCAACTAGAATACTATACAATTTCGCGGGAGTAAATACTTGCGAACACGTAGATGCGGCGGGCAGCGACAATCTCGCAATTGCGAGATTGCAAAATTTGCAATTTCGCACAAGAAATCCACCAGCAGGCAGCATAAACCTTGAAAATTATGATTTTTATCAGAATAACTCCTCAGGTTGACATTTGCCTGCACTTTTTCTTTGCAAGGAGTCCATTTTGGGAGGTGAGGGTGGGAGGAAGGAAGTGCCCCACAGTCTCCAACTTCCTGTTCCTGTCCACCAGGCTCCTCCCAGTGCTTTCTTCATGTGCTGGTCACTTTGATTTGGATCTTGACCTGGAAGGATTACTTTTGTGGATGCTGCTGGATATTTGGATTTTTGCAATACTGAAAGCACTCAGCAGGTGCAAAAGTTCAATCTTATCATTAGTAACCATTCCCTGTAGTGCTTCCTGAGGGGCCGCTTCAGAGTTCATTTGCCTACTTGCAACTATTCTATGACCCTGCTCTGACCCTCACAGCAGGCTCAGAGAATAGCTACAAGTATTAAACAAAGGTCCTGTTAAAAAAATTACACTGCAACAGAAAGCAATTACAGACAATACTGAAAGCACTCAGCAGGTGCAAAAGTTCAATCTTATCATTAGTAACCATTCCCTGTAGTGCTTCCTGAGGGGCCCCTTCAGAGTTCAGCAAATTACAGATAAGGAAGCAGGTGCCAGCCAGACTGGAAGTTTAAATTCAGTGACACATTAATCAACCCCAAATTAATTCATGTCAGTTGAAGCAGGGCAGGTGTGCTTGCTTTTTTTCACCCCCATAATCTACAGTGATAAACCAACCAGAGGGTGGCAGGGATGTACCTGAGGGTGGCAGGGGTGTACCAGAGGGTGGCAGTGGTGAAACAGAGGGTGCTGTGAACCTGTGATGATGAACCAGATGTAGAAACAACATAGTCGCGGTCGTTGCGAGCCGACAAGTAAGTTCGCAATTGCGAACTGGTACAGAATCCTCACGAACTGGCAGAAATCCTTGCGAACACACAAAAAAAAAATTTGCGAGAGTTCGCGGATTTTGCGGTTTGCGAATCCGTAAATACGCAGGTTGCCAATTCGCAAAATCCGCTTAGTTATTAATATAATTAAATGTATCACCTCAGTTATTAAAAAAACATATCAATATATTGTAGAGATTTGTGAAACTTTGACCAAAACAAGGGCTTTCATGGTTGGTGCACTACTATACAGTACACTAAGGAAGGATAGGAAAGAAAAAGAACAACAACAAAAATACAAATGTAACAGACCTGGTTTGGCATTGTGCATCATGTGGGATTCAGCATTCAGGGAGCTGCAGCTGACAATGGATAGAAGTAATAAGCCAAGAGGAACAAAGAAAAGACATGTAGGCCTAATGCAGAAGCACACTTGCTGCCTTCACAAAATGGCCGCTAGGCACATAGCCAGGCCACAAGAATAAGAAAGGAAAGACAGACAATGCAGGCCTACGGCAAAGGCACACTAGCTACCTTTAAAAAATGTCCACCAGCCACATTGCCAGGCAGGCCACCCACAACAAGAAGCAATAAGCCAAGAGGAACAAAGTAAAGAAGAGATGCAGGTCTTTGGCAAAAGCACTACCACCACTACAAAATGGCCACCAGCCTCATGGTCAGTCACTCACAACAACAGAAGGCAGGAGGCCTGAAAAACAATGAACTCAAGGAGGCCTATATGGATACAGACTTTACAAAATAATGCCCCCTGGCCACATGGGGAGGGTCAGCCAAGGCAAATGCTGGCCCATTATTCCAAACACACTCACACACTGGCCATATGAAGGAGGCATGCTAAACAACACAGCTTTAATACAACAATGCCAAAACAGAAATCCACAGGGCTAAAAAAGATTTGCAAGTTACACAACAACCACACACATCCAACAAAGGCATTTATTTAAGACATATGCAAAAAGTGAAATACCCAAAACAAAAACATTTTGCATTTCAATCCAATGCCATCCATGCCCTAAATGATGTTTAAATTCAACAGTCACCACATAAACAGTTGTTTCATGCACCCATTAGTAGCTCTGGACCTACAGGCTGAAAGGCCTATTGGCAGACTACTGGGCTAGTGAATTAAATAAAAATATTGCAAATTGATTTCAAAAGTTGTAGAATATTTTGTGAACTGTGCAACATGTTTCCTTTCTAAAAGAAGAAAAATTACTTACAAAGAAACAACTAGGCCTCTACTGAAACTACAGGCCACCCACCACAATACATTTTATTAAAAAAACAATGAATAGTACAAAATGTAGGTGCAATGCCCCAATCAAACAAACAACACCAATTTTCCAACTTACTTGTGAAATCTCAAATTCAAAAGTCCTCAAATACAATGATATATGATTCAGCAGACACAAAGCGGGATCCTTCCAGCCCTAAATCCAAATGAAAAGTGAACAGGAGATGGACAAAGCACTAGGACATGAACAGGAAGTTGGAGACTCTGGGGCACTTCCTTCCTCTTCAATAAAAAAGTAAAAACAGAAAAAGGATTCCTTGCACAAAAAAATGGCAATCTGAGGAGTTTTTTACATCCAAATCATAATTTCGTGAAGGTTTTGATACTGCTCGAGAGAGATTCTTCTCCAGATTGCAAATTCTGCGTGTTCGGGATCGCGATCTTCACAAAACTTCTGCCGAAAGTCTGATGTTGCGCCTGAATGACGTGTTCGCGATCGCACACTCTTGTAGGACCGTGCAGCCAGCTCCCCAATCTCGTGGCTCTCGTGAACGGATGGGATATCTCGAAGGTGATAGCAAGCACCCGTAAGTCGCTCCCGCGCACGTAAAAATGCATTTTGGGCACGCAAACACAAAAAAACTCCGCTCCGGTGCGGAGCGCAGAGTTTTCGGTAACAGAAAAAATCTGCAAACTCGTAGAGCGGAGCGGAGTTTTACGCCCAGGCTTACTCAAGACAAGGTTGTAGAAATACATCAGAACTGATACAAAGCTGAACCTGCGTACAATGTTCAATCTTTGGAGCATGAAAAGAATGACAAATTCCAAAATCAGAAAACTGGCAATGAGTGCCCACACATCAATCAATCAATCAATCAGGAGTTTGTTAAAGCGCAACTACTCACCCGTAAGGGTCTCAAGGCGCATGGGGTGGGGGGGGTGCAGGTTCCATTCCATCAAGGAGGGGGTCTGTCGAAGAGCCAGGTTTTGAGGTTTCTTGCGAAGATGGGGACCGATGTTGTCTGTCTGAGCTGGAGCGGAAGGGCGTTCCATGCTTTGGCCGCAAGGAAGGAGAAGGAGCGGCCTCCCGATCTGGTCTTTCTGGTGCGGGGGACCACGGCGTAGGAGAGCTGGGCTGATCGTAGGGTCCTTTGGGGTGCGTGGAATTTGAGCCGGCTGTTCAGGTATGCTGGTCCGGTGCCGTGGAGGGCCTTGTGTGCATGGGTGAGCATCTTAAAGGTGATTCTCGCCTCGACGGGGAGCCAGTGGAGTGTGCGCAGGTGCTGGGAGATGTGGCAGTGTTTTGGCAGGTTGAGGACCAGTCTTGCGGCGGCGTTCTGGATGTTCTGTAGCTTGCAGATGAGGTTTTTGTTTATTCAGGCGTAGAGTGCGTTGCTGTAGTCGAGTCTGCTGGTGACCAGGACGTGAGTGACTGTCTTTCGGTGTTCGAGGGGAATCCATTTGAAGGTCTTACAAAGGAGGCGGAGGGTGTGGAAGCAGGAAGATGAGACAGAGTTGATCTGGCGGTCCATTTTGAGCTCGGAGTCCAGGATGATTCCCAGGTTGCGTGCGTGGTCTGTGGGGGTTGGCGGGTTTCCGAGGGCGGTGGGCCACCAGGTGTCGCTCCAGGCGTCGGGGTTTGGGCCCATGATGAGTACTTCTGTTTTGTTGGTGTTTAGTTGTAGGCAGCTGTTTTTCATCCATTTGGCGACGGCTTCCATGCCTTCTCTAAAGTTGCGTCTGGTGTTGGGCTCGTTGGATAGGGAGAGGATGAGCTGGGTGTCGTCTGCGTATGACACGATGTTGAGTCCGTAGGTTCTGACGATGGGGGCAAGTGGAGCCATGTAGACGTTGAAGAGCGTCGGGCTGAGGGAGGAGCCCTGGGGGACTCCGCAGGTGGTAGGTGTGGGGTCTGAGAGGAAAGGGGGGAGTCTGACCCATTGCGTCCTGCCGGAGAGGAAGGAGCAGATCCAGTCGAGGGCCTTGTCCTGGATTCCTGCGTCGTAGAGTCTGCGTATTAGGGTGCGATGGGAGACTGTGTCGAACGCCGCTGATAGGTCTAGGAGGATGAGGGCTACTGTTTCTCCTTTGTCCAGTAGGGTGCGGATGTCGTCTGTTGCGGCGAGGAGGGCGCTTTCCGTACTGTGGTTTTTTCTGAAGCCGGATTGGGAGGACTCGAGGATGTTGTGTTCTTCAATGAATGTGGCGAGTTGGCTGTTGATGGCTTTCTCGATGACTTTTGCTGGGAAAGGGAGCAGGGAGATGGGTCTGTAGTTTTTGAGGTCGGTGGGGTCCGCTGAGGGTTTCTTTAGGAGGGGGTTGACCTCGGCGTGTTTCCAGTCATCGGGGAACAAGGCGGTCGCCAGGGAGCGGTTGATGGTGTGGGGGAGCATGGGTGCGATGGTGTCGGCGGCTCTGTTGAAGATGTGGTGGGGGCAGGGGTCCGTGGGGGCCCCTGAGTGGATTGACTTCATTGTCTTCAGTGTGTCTTCGGTGGTGAGGGCTGTCCAGTCATTAATCGCTGGTTTCCGGGTGTCGGGGGTGGTTGGTGAGGGTTCAGTGTGTTGGTTGTCTTCTTCGAAGTTGTCGTAGATGCTCTTGATTTTGTGGTGGAAAAAGGTGCTGAGTTTGTCGCAGAGGTCTTGTGAGGGAGGGATGTCGGTAGACTCGCTGGTGGGTTGGGCGAACTCCTTGATGATGCTGAAGAGTTCCTTGCTGTTGTGTGCGTGGGTGGAGATTCTGTCTTCAATCGCTTTTTTCCTCGTTTCTCTGATGAGTTGATGGTGGGCGTTGGTGACGGCTCTGAAGTTGTTGTGGGCTTCTGTGGATTTGGTGTTTCTCCAGGCCTTTTCGAGGCCAGGGCATGTGCACCTGGACTCTCGAAGTTCGGTGGTAAACCATCTGGCTTTCTTGGCACGGGTATTGTTGTTTTTCTTGAGGGGGGCTATGGTGTTGGTGCTGTCCGAGATCCATCTATGCAGGGTTCGGGCTGCGGTGTTGGGGTCGTCGTTTTCCGCGATGGTTGGGGTGGAGTTGTTGAGTGAGGAGGTGAGCTGGTCGTCAGTGATTTTGGTCCAGTTTCTTTGTGGAAGCAGGTGCTGGTGTCTGTGGATGGTGGGTGTTCTGAAGGTGAAGTGGATGCAACGATGGTCGGTCCAAGGGAGTTCGGTGGTGTGGCTGAAGGTGATGGAGTTTCCTGTAGTGAAGAGGGGGTCGAGGGTGTGCCCTGCTGAGTGCGTGGGCTCGGTCATGATCTGGCAGAGTCCAATGTTGTGGAGGTTGTCCAGGAGGCATGTGGTGTTGGGGTCCAGTTGATTGTCGAGGTGGAAGTTGAGGTCTCCCAGCAGGGTGTAGTTGGTGGATGCGATGGCCTGCGGGGAGATAATGTCTGTGATGGAGTTGGCGAAGGGTCCGCGGGGTCCGGGGGGTCGGTAGATGAGGGTTCCTCGGAGGGCGGCGGTGGGGCTGGCCAGTATCTTGAAGTGAAGGTGTTCCATCAGTTCTGTGGACTCGTCAGGGAGTGTGCTCAGGCGGAGGATGGATTTGTGGACGATGGCAATTCCTCCTCCTGGGTGGGTGGGGCGGTCCTTCCTGGAGATCTTGTATCCTTGGGGGATGGCGATGGCGCTGTCCGGTCCCGAGGTGGCGTTGGTCCAGGTTTCGGTGAAGAATGCTACATCCGGGGTGGTGCTGTCGAGGAGGTCCCAGATTTCTGTGGCGTGTTTGTGGAGGGATCGGACGTTGAGGAGGATGCATTGCAGGGTATTCGGTTTGGTTGTGTTCTTGTGGGTGGGTTGTGCTGGATCCGTGTTCTTGGGGGTGCTGCAGGTGTGCCGGCAGCGGTGACAGCTGAAGGGTCCATGGGTGTCGGCTGGTGATGCTAGCTTGCAGTTGTTGTTGCAGCCTGGGTTGAGTGCGTGGAGTGCTGCTGGGTCGTAGTGTTGGCGGGGCAGAGGTCTAGGGTTCCTGGTGCTGGTTGCGGACGGGCGCAGACGTGCTTGCCTTTGACGCGCCTTCGGTGCACCAGCGGCGCGCCCGCAGCCCGCGGCCACGCAGTGGCCGCCATTAAATAGGGGTCGGGGAGGGCTGGACAGCTGGGAGGCGGGAGCGGGGAGAGGAGCTGGATTGGGCCGGGCGCGCTGGGGGGGAGGGGCCACGGGGGCAGCAGTGGCGGGGAAAGGTAAAGGGAGGAAAGAAGGGATAAAGAAAAAAGGCAAAATAAGCAGAAATAAGGCACAAAAGAGCAGAGATGCAGAAAAGAGCAGAAAGGTGAAAGATAGAAAGGGTAGAAAAACGAGTGAAAACGAGTGAAGGAGCAGAGGGAGAGAAAGGGAAAATGGGCAGAAATAAGGCACAAAAGAGCAAAGGTGCAGAAAGGTGAAAGACAGAAAGGGTAGAAAAACGAGTGAAAACGAGTGAAGGAGCAAAGGGAGAGAAAGGGAAAATGGGCAGAAATAAGGCACAAAAGAGCAGAGATGCAGAAAGGTGCAGAAAGGTAAAAGATAGAAAGGGTAGAAAAACGAGTGAAGGAGCAGAGTGAGAGAAAGGAGACAGAGGTCCACTGGACCAACAGGGATGAGGCGCAGGGAAACCTGCGGGTGGAGGAGGGCCTCGATCACCAACACTCAAGAGTGCAGGGGCAGGGGCACCTCACTTAATGGTGGAGCTGCGAGGGTGGGAGAGCAATTTCACTGACAATGAGTCAGTGGTCAGGATTAGACTTCATTTGAGGCTTGTCGGTAAAAAGCATTAGTCTGTCCCTACACTACTACTAAATTGACATCCATACTTAGCATTCCCCAGGCAAGTTCAGGAAAAAGGTGTCAGTGCGTGAAGAGTTCCTAAGAAGTGCACTCACATTGTATGGGTTAAGTAGCATCAAGCTACGGAGCTCTTTCTAAGATGCTCCTTCTCTCTCCATCGATCTCTTCTCCTTTCCTAACTCAACCCTCAGTTCACTGTCCCTAATTCCAGCACCAAAATCATAAGATACGCCCAATTCACATCATCCGATCACCTCATGCTGCCGCACACCTCCTATTAGGTGATTTTCCATTTAGTTTCGATACTCCCAGTTCCTGGCTCGATGACCTTGATTCCCAGGCCTTCTCCAGTGAGAAAGAACACTGTCTCAAATTATCAGCACTCCTTGTACAAATGCATCCTCTCCTCCCTGAGCCTAACTCCTAGAACAAAAGTGTTATTCTAACTAACAAAGATACATTTTTCCACTTGCGACAGAAACGTGAGAAAGGAAAAGTTCAGCATGCACATGAAATACAAATGCTGAGTCTAATATGAGAGCTTCATGGGAAATGCATTTCAAGCCTGCAGAAATTGGCCAACATAAGGAAATAACACGTTGGCCTTCTGAAGCCACATATGAATAATCATGTTACTAAGCATTTCTAAATCACCATGTTACATGAACACATCAAATACATTAATAATTGTAAGCAACATACACAAGTTCTACACATTACAGTTCGAATGAAACCCGCCTATGTGCGGACATTAATATGGTGCACAATTAACTCAATGCATTATATTTCAATAATTGAACTGCAGTAGTCAGTTAAAAACACAACTGCCAAGTTAATTTCTTTACATTGCACGAAATATTTCTATCCTTTCACCTTTAAATGTTATTACATTTCACATTCCAATGACCAAATGTTAACACAACAAAAATAAATGCAGGTGCAAACTACTTGTGATTATGATGCATCCCTACAAATGGAAGAGCACAATCACGCTCTAACAAGGTCATACCACTTCTTAAAAACCCCCAGGCAGACCCCTCTGATCCACCAACTACAGAACAATCTCTCTCCTCCCAGCCTTCTCAAAAGTGTTGGAGAAACATGTTAACCATCAGATATCTTCATACCTTGAAAAGAATAGCCTATTGAATGGTAGCCGATCTGGTTTTTGCTCTAATTATAGTTCTCAAACAGCTTTAATGGAGGTTGTTATAAAGTTTTATATAGCGCAAACTAGATCCCGAAGGATATCAGAGTGCTTTACAAGAGAGGCCAAGAATGGAATGACAACATAAAAAGATTTGCTCATGCGAAAATCTGAGTGTTTGCATGTCCACTTTCCCTCCAACACTTTTTTCCCCAACTCTGGAAGAAGTTTACATCTGCCATTGCACGGACTCAAAAGGGCATTCTAACCCTGGAACTATTGCTTACCACTACCTTCAGCCCCAGTATGTAGATCTGCGGAAAAGTGGCAAAATAAGGGGATTGCAAGATTTCAAACACTACTATAGTATGAGCCCTGGCATACTCAAGAGAGGCTACATCAGAGCTCTCATATAATGAGATTGCTGCCATAATGTGTTGTCTCACTACATGGCACCAAAGGGACAAATGGATTTTGTTACAGGACAAGTAGATTTATGAAGCGACCTGCCCCATGGACAAGTAGATATTTTATTAAATTCCACACCTGTGAGTCTGCTAGCTATAGGAATTAGCGGCTGTTAATTGCCAGCTTAACCATTACTTTATGAGCAAATAAGAGATATTAACGTCCAGCAACAAGAGAATAGTATATCTATTAGCACTGACTCCCCCCTCACCGACACCCAACCTCACAAATTACTTTCCCTTAAGTTTCATATCCATGCATAATTTTAATGTGCTTTTAATACAAATTAGTTTTTTTTGTTGTTGTTTTTTTTAGTTTCCAAAACCTTTATTGACATTCACAAAGAATAACACTGTAATGTGCCTACAACCCTGAGGCCTGCAGCTCGATATTTAGACCCTGTACCTCAATAATAACACAGCCCTTCAGCCGACAACCCTGGGGTCCGGCGGCAAATCAGGTATATGCGCACTCAAGACATTCAGCATATGTATCATGTGAATTGAATAACGTGTCATATCGACCAGGAAGGTTATGTTTACAAACTTGTGATATAACCACCATCCCCCTCTGCCCTAACGCCCCTAGTTTGAAGGAGGAGAATACCCTAAAGGTTGGAAACACATAATGAAAAAAAAATAACAAACGTCAATCCTCCCACCCCCCAAATTGAACAAACACAGTACCACATTTCAGCTGCACCATACTACTTTAATACATATTGTTACTGAATTTCTAAATATCCACAATGGATAAAGTGCTTCTTGCGAAGCTGGTTGAACAATGGCAGGGTAAATATGGTAACTTGAAGCCACTTCCTGCAATGTGACTTCCTATGATATGACATCTTATAGTTTTTACACATTTCATATATTCAGGCTCCGCCCAGGGAACTGGTGAATCTAGGAGCAGCTCTGGTGCCAGTGCATATGTTTCTGTGGACATACGTTTGTGAGTGCATTGATATTCTGTGGCCATGTAATATTGCTTTCTGTGCTGAGGTACTCACCCATTTGTGTAGGTACACATACATATATGGAGCAATAGCCATTTCTGATCCAATCTTAAATATATGTTTCTCCCAGTATTTCCCAGTCAGACTGTAGATACCTGATGATGACATTGCTCATTTTGCCATGCTCAACATGCTATGGGACACTTTAAACTCTATTGACTTTTACTTGGTAGTTACATTCATGTGTGGATGTAGGTGTGTAACTTATCAGCGGCGACATCCGAGTCTGTTTGGATTCTCATATTTATCCATGATGTATAAAAAAGGGATGACATGCACGATGGATTCAATAGCTGCACAGCAGAGGTCTCAGGAAGCATGTTGTGATGAAATTCGGACCTGAAGTACTCCCCTCCCGCCTGCTCTGATGAGTTGGTTGGAATGACAGAGACAGCTAGTTGGAAATATGCATCATAATGGGGTGGGCGGTTACAGGTTCGGAAGTCGCTCCGAGCTACTCCATTCGGCGTTTCCAAGAGCTTTGCGGTTGGACTTTCCAGTTCGATTCGGAGAAACGGTGTCGGTCGGTAAGCAATGGGTTTTTGGCATCTTAATACAGCGGTTGGAGCGACCACATCCAAAACAAGATCAGTCTGGCCGACCGCCTCCAACAGGACGGTGAAGGCCCTTCCGACCAATATCGTAATCGGCCCCTAAATGTACGTTCAGCCAAGAAGACAGATGCATGTTGGTGGAATGAAACCACACATTAATACCTATTATTTTCACACAGGTGTTGTTGCTTACAAATCTCTACCCACCGCTCTTGACCACGGTCCGTGGCCCATTACCAACCCCAACCAAGGTATAAGAGAGCACAAATACACAATTCTAGGGTCAAAGTTAATTGACAAACCGAAATAAATTATTTCATTGTCACACATAAAAAATAAATACAATCCTGCACTGCAATATTCACATATCATTATAAAAAAACATTAAAATATTCCACATAGTTAAAAATGAAAAATTCTAACTTAACCATATTCATAAAACAATTAAATAAATTCGAAAACTACAGTTTCCATAGAGGGTCTAATCGACTTGATTAGTACTTTGATTGTTCCTTTCGTCTAATGGTCCAAGCTGAAAAAATAAATTTGGAAACTGAGACCACTACTACTAGGATTGATTAGCTCTTGCAAATACAAAGGGCGTTAACTCTTTCAGAAACTATCAGGATTTTGATTAATGGGACAGTCCACCTACTTCTGGGAAGAGCTTATATGGGACAAATAAAAGTAGGTGTCCCTCTGTTTCATCCATAGTAGGGCAAAATTTACATCTCCTTGAACCTTCTGCTTGGGAAGTTCAATGCGCAGTAAAATCAGCAATGGGAACATTGCCTAATCTAAATTGCAAAAACAGGCTGTGAGCGCGCATTGGCCAAAGAGCGTAAAGTCCAAGAATTCTTCACTCTTGTGGACAGCTTTGAGCATGAGGAAACAAGTGGTCAGTGTGCCTTAGCCACTATACTGTTCTATACGTCAGTTTGCAACCTCCCTGTATCTTCACCTAACTGAAGCCATAGCATGCTTTGGAATAGACCCTGTGTCATCCCCAAACCCTTGAAGTCCTAAGTCAGACAGGACACCCCTCAATTTCCCCAACCACTCAATCTTATGCAAAGCTTCCTTAGACAACAAAACATCACTAGGACCAAGCCTATAGAACTTCAATTTGTTATTGGTCTCTACTCGCAACCTAAACAGCAGCGGTCTAAGGGCTGCAACCTCAGCTGCTGTGTGCATCCGAGGTTAATGTTAAAGGCAGCAAAGGGGTCCCCTTCATCCCCCTTGTGATGCTTCTAAGGAAGTTATTTTCTTTAACTCTCAAGGTGCTCAGGTTAGGCTCCCCCCAGAATTTTGGTGTCATTGCACAAACGGTTGGACACTTGAAGTCAGGGTTCCCTGCCTAGTTACGCCGACAGAATGCTTCTATTCGTGTCAGCATAAACTGGGCACAGCTGTATTGTCCTGTTGCATGTTGCACAATATCTCACTGTATCAGGCTGTACAATCCCAGTGCTTGGCTTGATCCACACCTAGGATCTGCAACCACAACAGGCACAGACCAGGGGGTGGGAACCAGTTGGTACTATCATTTTTAGGTCTCGGCCTGATCCTGCGTATGCGCTGATCTCGGCCGAGACATTTTGGGGCTCTCAGAAATGCTAATTTGCCAGCGATCAGCTTGCTAGAACGCGCAGATCGCTGGCAAAGCAGCATTTGCAGTGATGCGCGTGCACATCACCTGCGTTTGTTTTCTCTCGTTTTTTTTGTGGTTCTTTGCGGCCCGTCTGCTCAGCCAATGCTTGTTAAAGGTTTTATATGGAAATATATAAACACACATGCTTATAGGCTCAGGCATTAAATAGAACATGCATTTTTTCATACACATAAAGTTGAAGCAAATGAGCATTCATACCTATAGCTAAAACCTGTACATTTAGCCATTTTTGTTCGTCCGCGGTGAACCTATTTAGCCTCGCCCCTTGTTTTGTGAGAGGGCGCATTTTGTTTGCTTGCATTAGGTCCAATAGCTCCCTTGCTAGACCAGTGAATGGCACAGATCATGCCTTCAGCTCAACTGCTGCCATTTCACTGACTGGCAACAGGCGTATGTGGTTTAGATCTTCGGGAGGGCTTCTCTGTGCAGGTGCCATACCCATATTCCATCCGGATGCGGCTTGTAATTAAATTGGATGTTCTGGGATAGGGACGTAAGGTTAATCTTTTTTCGAGAGCAGCTCTGCATCTTAATCCATTGGCAGGGAAGGTGCTTGGTGTCCTGCAGGTGACCACACCATATTGATTACTTGATTTTGAGCGGATATATCAAATTGTATGTATAATGAAACCTCACTTCCAGGGTTCCGTTATTTTGCTCTTCTGCATACAAGTCCCGCACAGGAGGCATTCCTATGAGCTATCTGCGGGTTCTCATCAGGAAAGAAAAAAGCATTACACAGTCAGTCAGTCAGTCAGCCAGTCAAATTTACTTTATTTGGTTTATGTAAAAACCATAAGAGCATATTAAAAGACATATAATGTCAAAAGAGATATAAAACCATGATTTACATGTAAAAAATGTTTAAAAATAAACGAGTATTTACATACATAAAACAGTCGAAAAGGCAGTTTGGGTAAATTACATCAGGACACGACAATAAGTTAAAACATATATAATTTGAGCTTAGCTTATTTTCCTTATGATTCTAACAGCCGCAGAGAGATAGTTGGCAATGTTAAAAATTTCCCATACATTTGTAAGCATCTGCAAATAGAGTAGAGCTGGCTTAACTTGCACAAAGCCCTTATTGGCTAAAAGTGGGAGAATAAAGCGCTTCCGAATACCAGTAATGTCCTGCCCAGAGAAATTGTCACAAGTACAAGCCCCAAGATCTTCAACCCTCTTCCAACCTGGTGAATCACCAACGAGAAAATGAAATTGTTCTGATCTAAATCTAATCAATAAAAATCGGTGGTTAGGGTTTGTGACAATATCTAGGTATGGGTCCATGGACATGGTAGTTTTCCGCAATTGATGAGCCCTTACTGTCGCCTTTTCCAGCTCCCTCTCTTCTCTTGCCATAGTGGCTACTCACAGGTATGTTTCTTTCGTCCATTTTACATCTCCCCTCAGTAACTTTTCTGGTGAGTTATATAATTCAGGTCTACCCAGCTTTTCTGATAGATTGTGGACATATTTAAGCCAGGGGATACAATGCCCACGATCAAGTGCCATACAATCTTTCAAGATTTCGTGGTTTAGCACTAGTTCAGGGTTTACTATCCATTTTAACAAGGGTGCCACAGCAATTGAATCTTCAACAAAGCCAATTCCGCATTCCTGATGGACAATGTAATTGGCTGTTGATTGTGGGACGGATAGAGTGTTCCTAAGGAACCTGTCTTCAACCATCTGAACGACCTTCACATTCTTAATGCCCCACAGATAAGTCCCATACATTGCAAGGGATACACATTTAGCTCTGTATACTTGAAAAAGGGCCTTCATTGGCCTGGCTCCTAGTTTGCGAGCAAAACCTAGGACAGCCGATGTTGCTCTAATCAGAACATTTTTTTTAGCTAAAATTTCAGTTCTCCAGGATCCCTGATCATCAGATAGAACTCCTAAATATGGGAACGTCGAGACCCTGGTTAGAATGTTCCCCTCACAATGAAGAGTTTTAACCCTTGTGGTTCTCTGACCAATGGCCATTACATGAGATTTGGAAAAATTTACACTCAGATCCAGTGATCTCATGAAAACCGCAAAGGAATTTAAAAGTAATTGGAGTCCTACGGAAGTTCTAGCTAAGAGAGCGGCATCGTCCGCATAGGGGAGTGCCAGAATCATAAGTTTCCCAGCACAGGGAATATCTTTACATGAAGCACGTAAAATGGAATCCAAATTGTTAATATAAAGTGAGGGGCGCCAAGATACACCCCTGCCTGACGCCATTGACAATGGGTATTCCTTCGGTGCAATTGCCCAGTCGTACCTCACATTAGCAGATAAATCCCTGTGTAGATCTGCTAAAAAGTGGACAATGTTTTTGTCAACTCCTAAGGTCAGAAGCATAGTCCACAATTTGGACTTGTTCACCCGGTCAAAGGCCGAAGACAGGTCCATAAAGGCCAGGAAAAGTGCACCCTTCTTGGCGACTGTATATTTCCCAATCAATAATTGCAGATTTAGGCATTGGTCTATCGTGCCCATCCCCTTTCTAAAGCCATACTGCACAACAGAGAGTGTTCCCGTCTCCTCCAGCCAGCCAGTTAATTGGCTTAACACCATCCTTCCTAGTACCTTAATTGAGGAATTAATAAGAGATATCGGGCGGTAGCAGCTAGGATCCCCTCTATTACCTTTTTTAAAAACTGGAACTATAATGGATTTTGCCCATGTGTTAGGCAGACCCAGTTGACAGGCATAGACGAAGACATTATACAATATCTTTGACCATGTCTTAATGTCGAATTTAAAAAGGTCTGCCGGCACTCCGTCCTGTCCAGGGGCCTTATTGCTCGTCATTTGGATTATTGCCTCCAATACCTCTGGCTCAGTAAAGGATAAGGTGTATTCTTCAATATTAAGGTCCAGGTTAGCACGCATATCTTCCCCATCATAAACTTGTTTAAAATGACTATGCCAACCCTGTTCCTGAATACCATAATCAAGCTCGCTATTACAGGTTTCGTGGAAAAAGGGCCTATTGACCACCGCCCAAAATTTAGCGCTATTGTTGACAACATCAATGGATAAAAGCTCATTCCAAGCCTCCTCCCTAATTTCCTTCTTCCGGTTTCTTAAGGCCATTTTATATGTATGCCTTAGGCCGGCTATAGCTAATTTATCCGGAGGGGTGGATTTCAATGCTGCCAGTTACTTCCGATGGGCTATGGAACAATTGTGGTCAAACCATCTCTCCCCGACCCTCTCATGGCTCTTACATGGCAGTTTAACATCCCTGTCAATTTGAACACAGATTTTAGCATAGGCCACCAAGACCTCCTTATCCACCTTGCCTTCTGTCAGACAGATGGACATTTCATGACCAACCTTAGCTATTAAGTTGTCATGAAAGTCGTGAGGCACCACCCGGCACCACTTTAGTCTACGAGCTTGGTCTGTGGGCCGTATATCTAAAATACTCACTGTACTATTAAGTTTTTCCTTTATCTTTAAATCGTCTAACAAGGTCAGTATGACAGGGTTGTGATCACTAAAGGTAGACCAAGAAACACTATACCCACTTACCCTATTGGCCACTGCCGTGCTAACAAAAATATAGTCAATGGTTGATCCAAGGCCCTTGCCTTTAAAAGTAGGGACTTCCCCCTCAGTTTGCTTTGGGTAAGTCAGGCCATTTTCTGCCACCAGTTCCTCCAAATAGGATCCCTGTGGCGAGTGCTCAAAATGAATTTTCTCTTGGTCAGTCGGTCCTAGGCTATCCCAAACATAACAATTTCCTTTACAACAATGAAGATTAAAATCGCCCAGCACAATAACCAAATAGCAATGTGTAGTTTTTTTACTATACGATTCCAAAAAATCATGTAGACTGACTAAGTGTTCATTTAAAAAAGCTTTCTCAAAAGAATTATAAAAATTGACAATAAACCAAATACCAGCATCCTTGGTTGGGCTTTAGCTGACTTTGGCAAATATTTACTCCACGTTTGCCGATTTCAGCTTAGGGGCACAGACAAGTTGTGCCTGTGACTTAAAGTAGGACCATTATGGTCTCAAATGTGATTGCATATGAACACGATCAAACTTCACTTTCGCCCTATCGATTTTCATTTAGAAGGGCTCACACATAAAAAATCATGAAAATCCTGAGGATACTTAGCCGCGGCCACTACTTGCAGTGCATATGGGATGCCATGCTTGATAATTCTTTATATCTGTGTAATACTACTGCTTGGCCCCCATATGTTAGGATGTTTTGATAACTACGGGGACAGTCCGGGATATCACGATATTGTGAATTAGACATCTTGTCCATAATACTGATTTCTTCTCTGTTTATATCTATTGAAATTTGAATATTATTATTCTTACATCTTTTAGCTCTATAACGTGGCCCTTATCAAGGTGGCAGACGTTCTTGAAAGACTGCCACACTCCACAGGCAGGACAGATTGAGACGATCTTTATGCAACTTACTGACTGGTATGTACCATTTGGCATCATTGATTACAGGTTTGGAAATAGGTTGTGAAAATGAGTGATCGGTGATGTAAAACATTTAGGCTATTGTTTGTAATTTTTGCAATTGCATGGCCATAAACCATCAGTATTCTGTAAATTATGTGAAATTATGGTTGGAATTACCGCCCACATGATAGAGTGTATTCATAAGGGATCCATATAATCCAGTCTGGATATAAAGAAATAGATAAAAATTCAAATTGTATATAATTAAAAGACCATGCTTTTTTCAGCGGTTCTTGCTATGTGGAAGTAAGAACTTGATACTTATCGTCATGATCTGTCTTGGATTTTAGGAATCGGTATGATAGCAATTAACTTTGTATGATTCAGTCCATTGGGTGTAAATTGTATTTTGTTTAATGAATACTACAAATAGGAAATGTACAGTAAGAGAGAAGGGATATAATGCTATGTATTCTGTTCTAGCACGGGCCAGATTCTGTATAATCTACAAGGAAGTCCCCGCAAGACTAATGTATCAGTAATATATATAAAATCTCCCAGCAATCCGATAATATTCTTCTGATTCTCTCCCATCTCGTATGTATGTATTAATATAAAAAACGTAATCCATATAGAATTAGGTTGTGACCGGCTGGTTACTCACAAAACATCAAACCTCAAATTTGCAATAAATTGCAAAAATTGGAATTGTGCATGGATTCTTGTCACTAAAATGTTGGTTTCATTATAAATGTATATTATGTAATGTTTGTTCTCCTGTTGTAAGCTCAGTATAAGATCTAGGAGTGGCTACTCCAGATAGGTTGCTACACAAGTGTGTAGGTCTTCTTCTTTTTAAATGATTGTAATGTTTTTATTTAATTTGTGGTCTGTACCATATGAGTTTGGATCCTTATGTATTTTGTTTATGTTTTTATCTACAGCCCTGACGAAGTTCTAAGAACGAAACGCGTTGGCTGTTGCTTTTATATTCTGGAATTATATCAAATAAAGACTTTTGCAACGAAGAAACTGATTGAGCTTCTTTATTATCGCCTGGATATCCTAGTAGTGCACAACTCCATCTACGTCAGCATCCTTGGTTAGGATTTGCACGGCCAAACAATAAGGTCTACCAGTCTCCACTTTGGTATAAGTGCCCTCAATTCTTAGAGAGATCAAGGTCAGTAAGCCTCCCTTCGCCCTCCCCATTGAGGAAGCAATTGCTGGTGACCAAAATGCTGTATAACCATCCAAAAGAAATGTGTTTTTAATGTCCCAGGTTTCCTGCAGTCCAATAATATCGCACTCAGTGAGACAATCCCTCCATTTAGTGTCGTTGGCCTTGTTACTTAGCCCAGCGATGTTCCAGCTAAGTATCCTTGTCCCTACATCAGTATTCCTCTTCGGGGCACTTAATACAGGAGACTCCTTATTTACTGCTGTCCCACTGGGCGTGGTAATCTCTGCTAATACCGGGGGATCCAGTCAGTCTATCTCCTCAAGATTGATAAATATCTCAAATCTGTTTTGCGTTGGAACAATAATTTCATTTGGTCCCCTGCCAGACATGTCTATCCTGCTTCTTTCTATTGGTACTGTATTACGATAAAAGAACCCTAGGGGTAGGATATTAATACCTACTCCCCTTAGGTTCCTTGTCCCCGCCCTCTCAAGAATCAATTTAACAATTTGCGGAGACCCAAAATGAAGCACCACACAGTCCCCACCATTCTATTTCACAGAGTTCCCGATCCAGGGGACTCTGCGTGTCATTTTAAAATCTCTGAAGAACAACCCAGTTAAGTTGTCAAGGTGATGGAGGGCTTTATTTCTAAGAGATGACCAATGTTCCTCCGTTCCTTGCTGCAAGGGGGGGAAATTCGATAATACAACGGTCAAAGGAGTAGCCTCAGGGGGTAGGTTAAACTGGTGAGCTCAGTTTGGTCGGTGGTTAGTTCCATGCGCCAAGCCATGAGGTACGCCCTTATTTGATTCTTGCCTACAACTCATGCTTACACGGGCAGGATCCATAATGCGTCTCTCAACCATGGGAGCTTGGGTGTTACTACTTTGTCCCATGATAGACCGTTATGCAAAGTACTTTGTCCCGTTACTTCTTCCCTGTTCCCTTCCCTATTCCTGACGGCTGGCCCCATTATCCCTGCACCCCCCAAGGTGCTCTGGGGTGACAATAAATGATTCTCAATTTTGCACAATCTGCCATCTATATCCTCATGTTTCCTAAAAATGGGGTAAAATATGGATTGTAGTTTCTCTTCTAGTTTCGCTATAAAGCGATTTTCCATATCAGACTGGACCTGCGTAGGAGAGTACTGTGGGTTCACGCTTGATGGCATGTTTTTACTTGGGGTGACAGTGTTTTGCGGACGGCCCTTCCTCCCCTGGGAGCCCCTAGTTTTAGGTACTTTGCTGGCTTGGTGTGTGGTAACTGGGGTACAGCCTGCGTTCCTTTTCTTTGATGTGATACTAGTGCTAGCAGCAACCCCGCCATTCCCTGCATGCGCTAAGCGTTGCTGACGAGTAAGAATTTTTGAGGCAATGAGTTGATTAGGGGCCAGGTTTTCCGCAACAGGGGGTAGAGTATCTAGGAATACCGGCGAGGATGCAGTAGCTGGATTATGTATCTGCACCTCGTGTGTATTTTGTGCCCCTCTTGTTTCCATAGTGTCTGTTGCCAATACCGGCCCCTGCAGAGAGGATCCCACAGGGGCCTGGTTAAAATCTAGGGACAGCCTTTTTTGGGTCTTCTCAATCTCCTGTAGTAATTCAGATTCAGCCCTGATAAAAAATGCATCAAGGGTCCCCACGACGCCTAACCCCCCCCTCCTCCTTTGGTTTGGCCCCTATTCATTTTTGACAAGGAAACACAGACACGAATAAGAGAGCTATTACAACAACCCTCAGCAAAGTCTCACTAAAAAGTCTTACTTGCTGGCCAAGTTCTTTAAAGTTCCTTGTGGCACAAAAGGTCCAGGTGAAAAGAGGGATGGCCCAGCCCAGCCTCTTCCAGTCGCTGACGGGCGCAGACGGGCCCACCCTTGGCCAGGGCTTCGCCCGGGCGCGTCCCGCGCTGCGGGAAGGCCGCGGTGTTTTTAAGCACCTCCCGGCGCTTCTGACGTGATCAACCCGTGCCCCCTGGGACTCTGGGAATTGTAGTCACGATGCGTCTGGCGTGGAGGTAGATGTTGCAGTCCCCCGGACTGTTAGCAGCAAGTGGCGGCAAGTATGAGCAGGCTCAGGGCAAGGTGCAGGACCAAAGGCAAGTGCGTTGCCCCAACAAAAGAAACGCTTCCCGCGCTGCGGGAGGGCCGCAGTGTTTTTAAGCACCTCCCGGCGCTTCTGATGCGATCAACGCGTGCCCCCTGGGACTCTGGGAATTGTAGTCCCGATGCGTCTGGCGTGGAGGTAGATGTTGCAGTCCCCCGGACTGTTAGCAGCAAGTGGCGGCAAGTATGAGCAGGCTCCGGGCAAGGAGCAGGACCAAAGGCAAGTGCGTTGCCCCAACAAAAGAAACGCTTCCCGCGCTGCGGGAGGGCCACGGTGTTTTTAAGCACCTCCCGGCGCTTCTGACGCGATCAACGCGTGCCCCCTGGGACTCTAGGAATTGTAGTCCCGATGCGTCTGGCGTGGAGGTAGATGTTGCAGTCCCCCGGACTGTTGGCAGCAAGTGGCGGCAAGTATGAGCAGTCTCAGGGCAAGGAGCATGACCAAAGGCAAGTGAGTGGCCCAAACAAAAAAAAAGCTTCCCGCGCTGCGGGAGGGCCGCGGTGTTTTTAAGCACCTCCCGGCGCTTCTGACGCGATCAACGCGTGCCCCCTGGGACTCTGGGAATTGTAGTCCCGATGCATCTGGCGTGGAGGTAGATGTTGCAGTCCCCCGGACTGTTACCAGCAAGTGGCGGCAAGTATGAGCAGGCTCAGGGCAAGGAGCAGGACCAAAGGCAAGTGCGTGGCCCCAACAAAAGAAACGCTTCCTCAGATAACACGGGACTTCAAAGGGGTGCTATCTGGTCAGCTTTGTGGCACATCTGAGGTGTTTGCGACGGGGGGAGGGTAGGCGCTAACGTGTCAAAGGGCGGGGGAGTGAGGGCGACGCTCTGATAAGAGGTACAGTACAGTACCCTCATTTGTGGGACAGGGGCACCAGCAAGTGTGTGGCCACTAGTGAGGCAAAGTGTAGCACATGCGTAGAAAAGTGCAAGAAACGCACGCCCGTCAGGAACTTGCAATATTCTACTTGCGTATTTTCTAAAGGTAAAGAAATAATAATGCCACTGTCAATACCACTAACAATAATGCTCTTGATACAACTGGTGCTACCATCACTACTCCTATCACTACTACTAATAATTATAATAAACTCCTGCAACAAATAATTATAATATCAGATGCATATTATTCAATTAACTGATGCTGCTACTATTACTTTTATTAAGAGTTAGATTAATACAAATTATAACCTTTTACTGAAAACGCTAACGTTCTACTTTCAAAATAAATATTTTTGAAAACGTATTTCCAGTTTCCTTATAACAAACGGCTGAATTGTGGAAGAGGAAGAGAATGTTGCAGGTTTGCGTTTCAGTTATTTACTTGTATTCAAGCCACGCTATCAATAGTGCAACAGGCGCAGTGGCTTCGGGGTCATTTTTTTGGGAGAGGGCTCATTTTGTTTGCTTGCACTAGGTCCAATAGCTCCCTTGTTCAAGTAGTTTTCCAAAATGAATAATTCCAAATTTTTAAAGCACAACTTATCACCCCAAAGGGTATCCAGGTGCTGGGGGTCGTCAGGGAGATTAAGTGAGCTGGTGCCCAGAGTCACATGATGCTGGGGATCGAGCCACAAGCCCCGCACATTGGAGTCAGCCACTCTGGCCGCTGCACCACACCTCTCCCACAGACAGGTGGCCACTGCATGCTAGTGATTAGAAATACTGTGATGTGGAGTTTTCAAAGACATTGTGATAAAAGACCAATGGCAGGTTTCACATGGCGTCCAGTCCATGAGTGCAGCCCTTGCTTACGTTGTACACATGCCCGGTGTCATGGAGCTCTTACACTGCTTTTTCTCCAGAACTACAGCCACTCGCTCGCACCGCCATTCTCTCCTGCTGTCAGTCATCATTTAATGTGGCGCCGCTGAATCGTAACTGATTTCCTTGTTGAACTTTTGGAAATTGCTATGACTAAAAACTTTTTTATTTTTCAGAATAAATTTTACTTTCAAAGTAAAGGAGTAGCCATGGGCGCAGCCTTTGCTCCTGACCTGGCTATCCTTTACATGTCAGAATATGAGGAACACTGTATTCTGTCGCCAAACAACCCATATCGAGAGATGATTTCTACGTGGCATCGATATATTGATGATGTCCTTATGATATGGACAGGGGATGTGGAGGACCTTGCTGCATTTCTGGAATGGTTGAACAACCAATCGGATGACATTAAGTTCACGATGCACATGAGCAGAGAGTCAATTGATTTTTTGGACATCAGTATTAGGGAGATGGAAGGACACCTCTATACCACCCTCTTCAGGAAACCATCTGAAAGGAATTCTCTACTGCGTTACACAAGCCACCATACGAGAGGTTTAAGGGATAATTTACCCTTCGGGCAATTTCTCCGCATCCGGAGAAATTGTTCCGTTAAAGAAGATTTCTTTAAAGAATCCGATGACCTCATCAACCGCTTGATAGACAGAGGCTATCCGAAGTGCCTAGTCACAAGATCACGTAAAAGAACATGGTTCCAGGATAGGCCGACGTTACTTACACCTAAGACACGGACTACATCTCTTGAACGTATGATATGTGTATCTACGTACTGCACCAAAAGCAACGACATACGCAGAATCGTCAATAAACATTGGAACTTGGTGGCCGATACCATTGACAGCCCGGAACCGCCAATGCATGCTTTCCGGAAAGCCAGGAATATAAGGGACTACGTGGTACGATCATTGTTGGATACCCCCCAGGCACCGACGATAGAAAGCTTATGGAACCTACCAGAAATAGTGGGACATTACAGATGCACCTCATGCAAAGCCTGCTCTACCTGCTGGGAAACTAAACAAATATGCTATAACAATCTCACGGTGAACCTCAAGTCCTTTACAAATTGCAACACCAGTGGCGTCATCTATGCGATCTTGTGTCCATGCAATTTGATGTATATAGGACAGACACAACAGAAAGTCAAGAATCGCATTTTCCAACATTGTAGCAGGATTCGGTGTTCGGTAATGGGGGCACCACTGGTGGACCATTTCAAAGTGAATAACCATGCTCCAGAATCAATCAGATGGCTAGTTCTCGAAAAGGTCACACTGGGACTACGGGGGGGGGGGTAGTCTGAATTCTATCCTTGATACTAGAGAATGCAAATGGATGTATAAATTCCAGACCATCAGGAGTGGGCTTAACGAACTTGATGCAAACTTTTCTCAAATGGCGGGTCTGAACCCAGAATAGACAATCCTTCTAACTCTGTACTCACACCCTGTCTTAATAGATAATGCATTGGAAACTCTGCCCCTCTAATTGATGTGAATTCCAATCACACGATCAGGCTATTGTATGTACAAAATATCATGACCTCCCTAACCTAGACCACACAACCAACCGTCTTTTGAGCAAAAGCAATCATTGTCTAAACCACTTTTGGCGCCAGGCGCTGCATCACATCTCTTTCCATCTAGGCTTTGCACGCTAATCTCTTAAATAATGCACTGAAAATACTGACAATGCACCTAAAAATGCTGACATCTCAAATGTGTACAGCTGGCTCCGGCTCCTGGTATTTTGAGATGAGGTAATCAACCCTTGTTGTTATAATTGAATCAATGTGTGTAGATGCGTTTTTTAAAGCTCTAACTGAACTGTAATGGACAAATAGGATTTCGGCCCAGCCTACATGTAACATTTTACGTAATGGGCCATAACTTTCACGGTATTTCTGATTCAGTCACCATGTAAGCCCTTGCGCAATCATGGTCATTTGTGGCGGCCCTTCTTTTTAAGATGGCCCAAAGGGATTGAATTCATAACTATACTTACGTTCTCCCGCAATACACCTGGGCTCCTAATACTGTCATTAGTTTGGTCCTATGCTTGCATAGTTACTGATGGCGGCCCGTGTGCTTATGATTCTTTCAGAAGGATTCAATCCCTATCACGAGACGAGGCGCGAATATTCCGAACACCTCTGAGCAGACGGTTTATTATAGGCCAAGCATAATACAACCCAAGTAAGTCCCTCCCGTACACCTGCCCCCTTTCAGTTCTTTTAGTCCTCCCAGTCCTCTGAGACTTACTTCAATTAATCTATTACAGTAACCTGAGGAGCTCACCACGGCCCTCTCCACAGACGGTACAGTCAGCTATCGTCCTCATGAACTGATTTCAGTCTCTGTATTATTTTTAGGCTCTCTCAGTCTTTTCTCCTGATGAAGACCCCAACATGAGGCCTGAACCAACCCTTTAGCGTTCTCGGGGGTCGAAACGTAGAATTACGCCAATTCCGCACACCATAGGATCGAACTAATGAAACTTATTTAAACCTATGTGTGATGCTATTTGGGAACCTTTGTCATAAACTTGACTGTAAAGGCTTTCTTTGATATGTATATGATGGTTTCAACATGTCACATCACCTTTACCTTGTCCCTCACTCCCTATGCACATCCTATCCCTTCCTCACAGAGAGCACTCTAGAAATGTAATGATTCTACAATTACATGGAAGTTATCTAATTGTATATCATGCCAAATTAATCATTGATTGATCTAATTATAACCGTGTATGAACAAATACAATTTGAGAATTATGCAAAATTGTGTAAAAGAATTCATTTCCAATTCAATCATAGTTTAAGGTGATTGTGTGTATGAACATAGACATAAGTGTTACTTGATAATTGTTACTCGGATCCATTTTCCTTATACTGCTACATGGACCCAGGTCCCCGAGTATTCTAGGGCAAACCCCTTTATTACTCACGCTGAATCGTAAAGCAGCTCAACTATCCCTCAAGCCTGCTGGGAGCAGCACACATGCCACCTCAGTAGTATATAGGGATACCTTCACATCAACTCTGTCCGCAAAAGTGACAGGTCTGGCCTTAAACTTCTGGTCTTAACTTTGACAGGTCTGGTCTTAAATTTGACAGGTCTGACAGCAACCTGCTGGTCTTAAATTTGACAGGTCTGGCAGCAAACTGCTGTTCTTAAATTTGACAGGTCTGGCAGCAAATTGCTGGTCTTAAATTTGGTAGGTCTGGCAGCAAACTGCTGGTCTTAAATTTGGCAGGTCTGGCAGCAAACTGCTGGTCTTAAATTTGACAGGTCTGGCAGCAAACTGCTGGCCTTAAATTTGACAGGTCTGGCAGCAAACTGTTGGTCTTAAATTCGACAGGTCTGGCAGCAAACTGCTGGCCTTAAATTTGACAGGTCTGGTCTTAAACTGCTGGTCTTAAATTTGACAGGTCTGGTCTTAAACTGCTGGTCTTAAATTTGACAGGTCTGGCAGCAAACTGCTTGTCTTAAATTTGACAGGTCTGGCAGCAAACTGCTGGTCTCAAACTGCTGGTCTTAAATTTGACAGGTCTTGCAGCAAACCGCTGGTCTTAAATTTGACAGGTCTGGTCTTAAACTGATGGTCTTAAAATTGACAGGTCTGGTCTTAAATTTGACAGGTCTGGCAGCAAACTGCTGGTCTTAAATTTGACAGGTCTGGCAGCAAACTGCTGGTCTTAAATTTGACAGGTCTGGCAGCAAACTGTTGGTCTTAAAAATGACAGGTCTGGCTACAAAACAGGGGCAATTGTAGATGTGTTTAAAAGTGCAAAGAAAAGTGAGTGCATGTAGGAGGGAAATGTCTGGGCATGTTTAAAACTGGGGGTTGCAGACAGCTGTTGTCTGAACAGCTGCGGAGCAGTCCTGAGTCCCCATCCCAGGGCCTTGGGAGGAAGGCTATGGCATGTAGGTGTCAAAGTAGTAAAGGGTCCTCACAAACCTGCCTATGGCAATTCTCAAAAATAGGTTAATACAAACCCCTTATAAAATAATAAACCACAGCCACACCTGAGCTTTGAGATGCGAAAAAAAAGACAGGTGGCATGTAGAGCCAAAGCTTCCCATGAGACCCTGAAACAGGTTGACAGCTGGTAGGATGTAATTCACACACACCGCAAAGCCCAAGGGTTCCCAAAAGTGACAGGCCTGGCAGGAAAATTGACAGGTCTGGTCTTAAATTTGACAGGTCTGGCAGGAAAAACTCTGGCCTTAAAAAAATGACAGGTGATGGGGTTTAGGATTGGCAATGGATCCAGTTCTTGGGATCCCACCTTCCAAGGAGAAGGACCAAACAGCTTTAACACCTGAGCCCCATTATAAAAAGTGACAAGAAGGTGTAAAGAGTTTTGCGAGGGCCACCCAAGCACCGTTGCATAGCCCTACTGTTCCCGGGGTAGGCCTTGAGTTTCAGTAACAGCTGTCAAAGTAATAAAATGTTGTACTGTTTATACTGTACAAGGATAGAAAAGGTTCCCACACAAAGACCCCCATGACATTGTTCTAAACCCCCCAGCAGGCCATAAAGGGTGGTGGGGTCTTCTAATTAGCATGTAGGGACAAGTATAAAAAGGCCCCTTAAGGATCACTGCCCAAACACCCATTCAAAAAAATTATAAAATGAAGGCACGCATACTGCTGCTCAGTGGAAGGCCCTTTGCAAAGCTGGAATGGTCACCTTTCTGTTGCTTATTGCTATATTTGGGTGTTAAACAGGTTCTAATGAGATGCAACCGATACCCAGACAGGGTTTCCAAGTTTACAAATACTAAATAATGATGTAATACTATTACAAAATGTGCTGCGTTATGCTGCATAATTTGATTTTTCTTGCCATATCATTTACTCAAATCTGCTGCATAATTTACTTAATTCTGCTGTATAATTTGACACTCTCAAACTGCATCATTTGACACTCTCAAGCTGCATAATTCTGGTGACCCTTGTATTGGGGATGCTTTTATACGATGTCCTGGCTACATTAAATGATAGGTATCACAGAGAGTGCAAGGTTGAGTTGCTAAGTGCATATAGAATTTTCACCTGCTTAATAAATTTGCCATTGTAGATGAGTAAGGGAATGACCAGCTCTGGGGTAAAGAGTGAGTTAAGAGAGATCTTAGCACTTTTCTGTTTCAGTCAGTGGAATGTCTTTTGTATCTAGGTGATAGGTCTTGAAAGAAGATTCAAGTCACTTCTCTTCCCACTTAATCTTCTTCTAGTGTAAGGCACTCTCTCTCATCATTCCCACTTGTAGAGAAGTCCTATCCGCTTCCTATGAGGTTACGCTGTTTTCCAACGGATAAGTCTTGCTATGTTTGTAGCTCATTCATTTCAGCAGTAAGTTTACGCTTGGTTAATTTTCCATGATTTGAGTAGAAGGGCAGCTGGATACACTCTAGGATTAAGGTCTCTGGAGAGTGATCTGATGGTGTGCCCACATGGATGTATCAATGCAAAACATTTGGCAGCAGTGAGCCAGTGATAAAGACGCATTTTCTTTCCTTGGTGCAATTGGCACACAATAGAAAGGAGGGATCAATCTTGGTTGTATGTACCGGTCTGCAGACATCCAGCAGGCAGCCTCAGTTGCACAATACTAGTTGCCCTAGTTATAAGACATATTTATGCTTAGATGTTTGGGTTTGCCTCTTGGTGCCATTTCCAATAGTTCCAATCCCATGAAAGGGGCAGCTGTCCTGAAGTGATTGTAAAGTCTGAATAAAGGCAAGAAAATCTTGTTCATAAACATATCACCCATCATGAGAAGTACTACTGTCTTTCTGCCTCTTCCTGGCATTCTCTATCTCAGTCTTTCCATGTCTGCAAATGTATGTCTTTCTGTCTTATCCCATGTCTCTCTCCCCTGTGTCTCTCTCCTTTTGTTTTTCTCGGTACCAATCTTTTTATCCTGTTCTCTCACTCTGACGCCCCCCTTACTTATCTTTGCAGCGTGCTGTCTCTCTCACATCCCTTCTTCTCTTTCTCTGACTTTGTATGTATCTCTCTGTCTTTTCCTATTTCAGTTTCCCTCTATCCATGTCTCTTTCATTCTCCCTGTCCTAGGACGTTCTTATTATCTTGGACAAATGTTTTCAAACTCTGCACTTAATCTTTGCAGCCTGCTTTGCAAACTGGAACGTTTCAGAAGCGAAATTGTTTGAATGTGCTTGTCAGTGCTCAATGTAGTCCGCTGTGCATTTTTATTACTGCCATCTGAACATGCATCGACGGGGTCAATGGACACTACATCTTCTTAAATCTCAACTATGCTTTTCTCTATTTATAAATGTTGGATGTAAGTCATCCTCTTCCCTCCCATATCACACTAGATCTTACCATTTGCTCCTACTCACATATTCCACATACCAGACCTTCAATTAACTTTAATGTGCAAACCTTATGAAAAAGCTACAAATATGTATTCAGCTTTTGAAGGGATCTGAGAAATATTTGTCCCTTTTACTAAGTAAAAAGGCCTCAGACATTTGTAGACGTAGAAGGAATTATTTGTGAATTTATAACTGTAACTAGAAAACATGGATACATTTAAATATACTATGCGCTTTAAAATTGCACATGTTGGTTTATTGTTTTTAATGTAAACTCACGCTGAGCAGGAGGCTACGATCAGTCAGCTTCCTTTTGAACACCATAGCCCCATCCTTGCTGTAGTCAGGGTCTCAGATCAGAACCACCTGATGCTTCTTGTTCCTCGAAAGTGTTTTCCTTGCAACAGGGCCCATCCCCCAGTCTGCAGAGTAAACTGACTTCATGAGATCCCTGAACACTGGCCTCTTGATATTCTAATGGCCATTGTAATGCACAGGTGCCCATTTACACGTTGATAGCTGCCCATATCGAGGTCCTGCCATGAGCTTCCTCTCAAGGCACATATTTTAACATCTTCAATGGTAGACTGAGGAAAGGGCATTGTCTACATGCTATGGAGCAAAAACTAAAGGTTTTTGTGTTTTAAAAGCAAATAATGTGAATTGCACAGACCACTAACATAGTCTTATACAAGCTTTTCTGGCGTGAGCCCCTGCTTCTGTAGGCCTGTAGTGGGTACAGAAAATGTATTTACGCCACATTTATGCAGCTACTACATTATTTTCAGACAACAAAGGTCAGAAATAAAAATAGTCGACCTTTGACTGCTATTTCTGAGCTGTACTGTCTGAAAATAATATAGTAGCTGCATAAATATGGCGTAAATATATTTACTGTATCTACTACAGGCCTACACAAGCAGGGGCTCACACCAGAAAAGCTTGTGTAAGACTATGTTTAAACTCGACATTCATTTTTAAAAAACAAAACATTTTAGACACGTGGAGGTTAACTGATTAAAGTCATCAGGCCTTAAAAGAGTGGTGCGCTTGTATGGTATGATTCTAAAATCTGTGAAGCCTTTCTCAACAGCGTCTGTGAACGCTGCTTTGAGAGGAAACTCTAGGGGAGCGACTTGCCTGGATTGTATTGCTGTACCTTAAGGATTCCTGCACAATCAACCATTTAAAAAACCCTTGGGGAGTGACCTGTCTATCTCTCCCTCTGTCTCTCTCTCTCTCCCTCTCTCTCTACACACCAATCTCTATACATAGCTCAAGATCTAGGTCTGTTTCTATCTGTAACCATCTCTGTCTATCTCTCTGGCTTTCTGGCCCTCTGGCCATCCTTATCTGCCTATATATCTACGTATAATGCTGTATAGCAACCGCTCTCACTTTCATTATGTCTCTCACTGTCATCTATCTAGTGATCTATTCTGGTCCCTCTATTCTCTTTGTCAATCTTTTTCTGTCTCCTTATGGCTGTTTCTGTTTCTCTGCTGTGAGTGGGACAACAGTTTCAGCTAACAGTAAAATGTGAATTTGAAGCACCCACGAAATATAAGGAGGTTGTTGAATGTTCTGATTCGATGTACTACCCACCATTTGGGAAATGATTGAACAATATTCCATTTTGCAGCAGCGTGTTGGAATACAGTGAGAGTTTTTAAAAGCTTGTGACTTCCATTTCAGGTTTAATCACATCATGTGTCATCTCAGCTTTGAAAAACTCATTTTTTATCTTTTAATCCAGCCTTTTTGGGGAAAAGTGTAATCTTTCTGCACAACGTTACTTTGAAAATAGTTTTAATACACTGAGAAACTTCAGCTTATAACAATCTGTGGTGTTTAAATTTGTTTGAATTGCCTTTATATATTGCTTACTATCACAACTGAGATGTAAAAAAAACAAGCACCTTCTACATTTTCAAACTGTGTTATCCCTGAGTCAGTATTCCGTTTTACTGACAAGATTCAAATGACCTAATGTTGACGGCTCAAGATGTGGTGACTGCTTCGTAAAGTCGTCTTTCTTGAATACCTAAAGCAAATACCTGGAGGATTGGGGGATGTAGATGCTTGGCTCTGACTATACATATGTTAATTCGATCTTCTTTCCCTGGCGTGGCTGTCCTGCTGCTGAAGAAAGGCTTTCTAATGCAGCGCCAGCCATGTAAAGAGACAAAAAGACATGACAATAGCTGGATGTTATGGGTCACGCCTTCCTCTTCAGGCTGAGGGTCAGATCGTAGGATGCAGAACATTCGGAATCCTGCAAACTCCGAAGAGGCTTATGTGCGTGACGGGCCGCACCTGCACAGTGTAAAAGGAGTTCTTCTGCGAGAAACGATCCTTTCATTATTGCGGCCCCTCAACAGAAACCTATGACTTGTCCGCACCTTGTAGTTTATTGTAAACTGGATACAGATTCCCCCCCACTGATTTAACAATTCTTCATATTATGTCTGTTTTTATAATCTGCTTCAATATACTAGAAGGATCTAATAGCTTGCTCCAAACTACCGCGGTGCCTGCATATTTTGTGTAAACGGGAAAAACATTATTTTTCTTTGCTGTCTGGCCATATATCTCCCCACCCTTAGAAGATGTCCAGTGCAAGTTAAAAAACAACAGCTAAAACTGTTGAAATGGTTTTCAGCCCAAAAATTCAAAGGGGTTTGACAGAGAAATAGTCCTTTATTTGCTTTAATTTGAACTGAAAGGCACATCTTTTTTGGGGGGAATGAATAAAGTACTGAGCCATCAGAACCACTTTTAATTTCTAGTGTCTAAATACATTTACTTGGCTATTCACTTACAACTAACATTGGCACCCCCAAACACTAATGTGCTACCCGACTGAAAAAACTTTGGTATTATGTTTGAAATTCTTTCACTGAATTTACAAAACATCGCTATTTTAGGCACGCTTTGCATTCTAAGGAACACATTTGGTTCAGTATTTATCCAGAAGAGCCATCAGAAAAATATTTCCCAGTAAGGGCTGGTGTGTTTTAAGAACAAGATTCTCGAAAATTAATACTGAAAATACATAATGTGCATCAACGTTAAGGAAATTATCCAAGAAAGGCATTAGTTATTTACCAAAGTGCGCTGCATAGCCAGATTTAGTCAACCACGGTAAATCCAGTTAAAATCCTCCAGTGGGAAATATGTTTCATTTAGCATTTAGCAATAAATTAAAAGGCATGCAACATTGTAAGATCATTACTACACTGTGTTGCATATTTCTTTCTCACTCAGTTAAAAGTAGTATTTTGATGGCTGCAAATACAAATTCATTTTGCTCTGTGTTAGGTATTTTTTGCAACACTAAAGCATAAAACAACATAACACACAGTCCTTCATTCTGGATACTGTGGTTCGCGCAGATGCATCATTTTTCATGAAGAGGTATGGTTACCACACATTTGATGTTTTACCCCAGTTGATTTTCCACTCAAATGGAGTTTAAACGTGTGACATGGTCAGATGCTTATGAATAGCTTTCCAGGTTAGGATCATTGGTCATAAGAGAGGGTTGTCCATTGCTTTCATGAGTGGGGAATCATAGTACATGTGTGGTATACCTTTGGGGTAGAATGTGTAGCCTCTATCTAGTCGGGCCGTTATTGATTAGGTTTAAGAGTTTGGTAGCAAGATAGCAATCTGTGACAGTTGAAACATATGAGACAGCAATATTGTTGTCAGAATATCATGTAAATATTGTGTCACAAACATTTTCAAAAAGTATTGCCCCAACGGAGTTAAAAATAGTAAATCTACATCAGAAGGGACTATACTTCTGTGAACAATATTAAGGAGACAATGAATAGGTCAGGTAATATTTTTGTAGATGATATCGTAACATCCAAGTGTGTTGACTTGCTTAATCACAGGATGATATACCGCAAGACAGCATATCGGCCCTTAGTAGAGAAGAGTTTGGTGTGTTTTATGTACCTCAAAAAATAGTATATCTTTGTCTACCTGGTGAAGTAGAAATATTAGGATGAGCAGGGGGATCAATCCTAAAAAGCAGGTAAAATGTTGACCACCCACCATATTCACTGTTTAGGCCTTCCTCTAAAGAGTCAACTGTAAGATGGATCTTCGTATAAAGACATTGGTCTTCTCAGAGATTAAGGATGCCTGATTATTATCAATCATGTGTTTGAACCCTCAATTAACAAGTATTCCTAAAAACTCAAGATGATTCTGTCTCCAATCCAATTCAAAACCTAGTGGGCACTCTTGACATGGTTAATGTTATACTACCGTTCCAGTTGGCCTTAAAATGTACATGAATAGAGGGGAAGTAGGGAGGGCTGTGAACTAAATTGCTGAGTCAAAACAGAATACTAACAGCATGGGGCAGTGGTATAATTGCTGATCTTAGAGTGTTTGCTCCTTATGACATCCGTCAGACAGTTGTCTGTTTCTAGAGGTTCTGGAACTAACAGGAAGAGAGCAGGCAATAACGGGCATCCCTGTCTCATGGCCCTGTGAACAACAAAAGTATTGAATAGCTGCCCCACATATTTCCTGTGCCACAAGGATAACACATGGCCGACACAATTTTTTATACATACTCTGTCCTATCCATGTCTTTTTCAAGTGTTAGGAACAGATACCCCATATAACAAACAAATTCCTCTTCGGCATCCAGTGAGATAAATATAGCTTCTTCCAAGGTGTCCATGCTGAGCCATAACAGAAGACACAATGTCCCATGATGTTTTTGGAATGAGAAGCCAAGGACAAATAATTTAAAACGTGTATTTTAAAATGCACTTGTACCCTTAGGTCTCTTGGTGCTAAAATAATATGTTTATTGTTACCCAACAATAGTGCAATAGTAGTCTTTCTATTGACTTCAGAATTATGAAGAGCTGATTGGACCCAGGGGGATCGAAATCTGTTCCCATGAGATAAAACAAAGATTCCTGAAGTGGATACATTTGTCCACGGAACCACCAGGGCCGCCATCTATTAACAAATGTCACTTGTGACTGAGTTTATGATGGGCGACCATATGCCTGTTAGAATTTTAACCAGAGTCTTCAACAATACATTGATTACATTTTTTGGGAGATAGCTGACATTTTATAAGGTGCCCTTGACGGGTTTGAGACGAACACAAACTAAAGCCTTGTTCAACAACAATCCAAGTACCAGTGGATTCATCTTCCTTGTGTGAGTGAATCATGAATGACAGTCAGTTGTGCTTTGCCCAGCTTATAGAATCTTTCTCCAACAATTGGGTTAATGGCAATTAAGTGATGGGTAAGTAATTTCATCCTCTGATATTTTCTTTCTAGTAGTGCTTTCTTCTCTGTTTCCACTTGAGGTATGTCTTGCCAGTAAAGAAATCTTACTCTGCAGATGTGGTTTCCCCACTCCTCTGCAGGTTTGGTTTCCCCAATCCCTGTAATATACAACTCAATATAGTAACTATCTAATGTATTTAGTATGTTTTGAATAAGGCCGTTGGGTTTATTCAATTGTGCAGCTGCAGCGATTTTCATATCATTATAGATTTGCCACATTTGACACATAAGCCATCATCTACCACATGATCTGCAGATATTAACAAAAAGTAGTTTCTAGCTCAACCTGTTGAAAAGTTATAAAAATGAAGCGATACGTATTGCTGCTCAGTGGAAGGCCCTTTGCAAAGCTGGAATGGTCACCTTTCTGTTGCTTATTGCTAAATTTGGGTGTTAAACAGGTTCTACTGAGATGCAACTGATACCCAGAGAGGGTTTCCAAGTTTACAAATTACTAAATAATGATGTAATACTATTACAAAATGTGCTGCGTTATGCTGCATAATTAGATTTTTCGTGCCATATCATTTACTCAAATCTGCTGCATAATTTACTTAACTCTGCTGTATAATTTGACACTCTCAAGCTGCATAATTTGACACTCTCAAGCTGCATAATTCTGGTGACCCTGGTATTGGGGATGCTTTTGTACGATGCCTCTGGTTATAATAGATGATAGGTATCACAGAGAGTGCAAGGTTGAGTTGCTAAGTGCATATAGAATTTTCACCTTCTTAATAAATTTGCCATTTTAGATGAGTAAGGGAATGACCAGCTCTGGGGGTAAAGAGTGAGTTAAGAGAGATCTTAGCACTTTTCTGTTTCAGTCAGTAGAGTGTCTTTTGTATCTATGTGATAGGTCTTGAAAGAAGATTCAAGTCACTTCTCTTCCCACTTAATCTTCTTCTAGTGTAAGGCACTCTCTCTCATCATTCCCACTTGTAGAGAAGTCCTATCCGCTTCCTATGAGGTTACGCTGTTTTCCAACGGATAAGTCTTGCTATGGTTTGTAGCTTATTCATTTCAGCAGTAAGTTTACGCTTGGTTAATTTTCCATGATTTGAGTAGAAGGGCAGCCTGGATACACTCAAGGATTAAGGTCTCTGGAGACTGATCTGATAGTGTGCCCACATGGATGTATCAATGCAAAACATTTGGCAGCAGTGAGCCAGTGATAAAGACGCATTTTCTTCCCTTGGTGCAATTGGCATACAATAGAAAGGAGTGATCAATCTTGGTTGTATGTACCGGTCTGCAGACATCCAGCAGGCAGCCTCAGTTGCACAATTCTAGTTGCCCTGGTTATAAGACATATTTATGCTTAGATGTTTGGGTGTTCCTCTTGGTGCCATTTCCAATAGTTCCAATCCCATGAAAGGGGCAGCTGTCCTTAATAAAGGCAAGAAAATCTTGTTCATAAACATATCACCCATCATGAGAAGTACCACTGTCTTTCTGCCTCTGCCTAGGAAGCGGATAGGACTTCTCTACAAGTGGGAATGATGAGAGAGAGTGCCTTACACTAGAAGAAGATTAAGTGGGAAGAGAAGTGACTTGAATCTTCTTTCAAGACCTATCACATAGATACAAAAGACACTCTACTGACTGAAACAGAAAAGTGCTAAGATCTCTCTTAACTCACTCTTTACCCCCAGAGCTGGTCATTCCCTTACTCATCTACAATGGCAAATTTATTAAGAAGGTGAAAATTCTATATGCACTTAGCAACTCAACCTTGCACTCTCTGTGATACCTATCATCTATTATAACCAGAGGCATCGTACAAAAGCATCCCCAATACCAGGGTCACCAGAATTATGCAGCTTGAGAGTGTCAAATTATGCAGCTTGAGAGTGTCAAATTATACAGCAGAGTTAAGTAAATTATGCAGCAGATTTGAGTAAATGATATGGCACGAAAAATCTAATTATGCAGCATAACGCAGCACATTTTGTAATAGTATTACATCATTATTTAATAATTTCTAAACTTGGAAACCCTCTCTGGGTATCAGTTGCATCTCAGTAGAACCTGTTTAACACCCAAATTTAGCAATAAGCAACAGAAAGGTGACCATTCCAGCTTTGCAAAGGGCCTTCCACTGAGCAGCAATACGTATCGCTTCATTTTTATAACTTTTCAACAGGTTGAGCTAGAAACTACTTTTTGTTAATATCTGCAGATCATGTGGTAGATGATGGCTTATGTGTCAAATGTGGCAAATCTATAATGATATGAAAATCGCTGCAGCTGCACAATTGAATAAACCCAACGGCCTTATTAAAACATACTAAATACATTAGATAGTTACTATATTGAGTTGTATATTACAGGGATTGGGGAAACCAAACCTGCAGAGGAGTGGGGAAACCACATCTGCAGAGGAAGATTTCTTTACTGGCAAGACATACCTCAAGTGAAAACAGAGAAGAAAGCACTACTAGAAAGAAAATATCAGAGGATGAAATTACTTACCCATCACTTAATTGCCATTAACCCAATTGTTGGAGAAAGATTCTATAAGCTGGGCAAAGCACAACTGACTGTCATTCATGATTAACTCACACAAGGAAGATGAATCCACTGGTACTTGGATTGTTGTTGTACAAGGCTTTATTTTGTGTTCGTCTCAAACCCGTCAAGGGCACCTTATAAAGTGTCAGCTATCTCCAAATATTTTCAATCAATGTATTGTTGAAGACTCTGGTTAAAATTCTAACAGGCATATGGTCGCCCATCATAAACTCAGTCACAAGTGACATTTGTTAATAGATGGCGGCCCTGGTGGTTCCGTGGACAAATGTATCCACTTCAGGAATCTTTGTTTTATCTCATGGGAACAGGTTTCGATCCCCCTGGGTCCAATCAGATCTTCATAATTCTGAAGTCAATAGAAAGACTACTATTGTACTATTGTTGGGTAACAAAAAACATATTATTTTAGCACCAAGAGAACTAAGGGTACAAGTGCCTTTTAAAATACACGTTTTAAATTATTTGTCCTTGGCTTCTCATTCCAAAAACATCATGGGACATTGTGTCTTCTGTTATGGCTCAGCATGGACACCTTGGAAGAAGCTATATTTATCTCACTGGATGCCGAAGAGGAATTTGTTTGTTATATGGGGTATCTGTTCCTAACACTTGAAAAAGACATGGATAGGACAGAATATGTATAAAAAATTGTGTCGGCCATGTGTTATCCTTGTGGCACAGGAAATATGTGGGGCAGCTATTCAATACTTTTGTTGTTCACAGGGCCATGAGACAGGGATGCCCGTTATTGCCTGCTCTCTTCCTGTTAGTTCCAGAACCTCTAGAAACAGGCAACTGTCTGACGGATGTCATAAGGAGCAAACACTCTAAGATCAGCAATTATACCACTGCCCCATGTTGTTAGTATTCTGCTTTGACTCAGCAGTTTAGTTCACAGCCCTCCCTACTTCCCCTCTATTCATAATCTTCATTTTTGTACATTTTAAGGCTAACTGGAACGGTAGTATAACATTAACCATGTCAAGAGTGCCCACTAGGTTTTGAATTGGAGTGGAGACAGAATAATCTTGAGGTTTTAGGAATACTTGTTAATTGAGGGTTCAAACACAAGATTGATAATAATCAGGCATCCTTAATCTCTGAGATGGCCAATGTCTTTATACGAAGATCCATCTTACAGTTGACTCCTTAGAGGAAGGCCTAAACAGTGAATATGGTGGGTGGTCCACATTTTACCTGCTTGTTAGGATTGACCCCCCTGCTCATCTTAATATTTCTACTTCACCTGGTAGACAAAGATATACTATTCTTTGGGGTACATAAAACACACCAAACTCTTCTAAACTAAAGGCCGATATGCTGTCATGCCATATATCATTCTGTGATTAAGCAAGTCAACACACTTGGATGTTACGATATCATCTACAAAAATATTACCTGACCTATTCATTGTCTCCTTAATATTGTTCACAGAAGTATAGTCCCTTCTGATGTAGATTTACTATTTTTAACTCCATTGGGGCAATACTTTTTGAAAATGTTTGTGACACAATATTTACATGATATTCTGACAACAATATTGCTGTATCATATGTTTCAACTGTCACATATTGCTATCTTGCTACCAAACTGTTAAACCTAATCAATATAGGCCCGACTAGATAGAGGCTACACATTCTACCCCAAAGGTATACCACACATGTACTATGATTCCCCACTCATGAAAGCAATGGACAACCCTCTCTTATGACCAATGATCCTAACCTGGAAAGCTATTCATAAGCATCTGACCATGTCACACGTTTAAACTCCATTTGAGTGGAAAACCAACTGGGGTAAAACATCAAATGTGTGGTAACCATACCTATTCATGAAAAATGATGCACCTGCGCGAACCACAGTATCCAGAATGAAGGACTGTGTGTTATGTTGTTTTATGCATTAGTGTTGCAAAAATACCTAACACAGAGCAAAATGAATTTGTATTTGCAGCCATCAAAATACTACTTTTAACTGAGTGGGAAAGAAATATGCAACACAGTGTAGTACTGATCTTACAATGTTGCATGCCTTTTAATTTATTGCTAAATGTTAAATGAAACATATTTCCCACTGGAGGATTTTAACTGGATTTACCATGGTTGACTAAATCTGGCTATGCAGCGCACTTTGGTAAATAACTAACGCCTTTCTTGGATAATTTCCTTAACGTTGATGCACATTATGTATTTTCAGTATTAATTTTCGAGAATCTTGTTCTTAAAACACACCAGCCCTTACTGGGAAATATTTTTCTGATGGCTCTTCTGGATAAATACAGAACCAAATGTGTTCCTTAGAATGCAAAGCGTGCCTAAAATAGCGCTGTTTTGTACATTCAGTGAAAGAATTCCAAACATAATACCAAAGTTTTTTCAGTCAGGTAGCACATTAGTCTTTGGGGGTGCCAATGTTAGTTGTAAGTGAATAGCCAAGTAAATGTATTTAGACACTAGAAATTAAAAGTGGTTCTGATGGCTCAGTACTTTATTCATTTCCCCCAAAAAAGATGTGCCTTTCAGTTCAAATTAAAGCAAATAAAGGACTATTTCTCTGTCAAACCGCTTTGAATTTTTGGGCTGAAAACCATTTCAACAGTTTTAGCTTTTTTTTTTTAACTTGCACTGGACATCTTCTAAGGGAGGGGAGAGATATGGCCCGAACAGCAAAGAAAAATAATGTTTTTCCCGTTTACACAAAATATGCAGGCACCGCGGTAGTTTGGAGAAAGCTATTAGAGCCTTCTAGTATATTGAAGCAGATTATGAAAACAGACATAATATGAAGAATTGTTAAATCAGTGGGGGAATCTGTATCCAGTTTACAATAAACTACAAGGTGCGGACAAGTCGTAGGTTTCTGTTGAGAGGCCGCAATAATGAAAGGATCGTTTCTCGCAGAAGAACTCATTTTACACTGTGCAGGTGCGGCCCGTCACGCACATAAGCCTCTTCGGAGTTGGCAGGATTCCGAATGTTCTGCATCCTACTATCTGACCCTCAGCCTGAAGAGGAAGGCGTGACCCATAACATCCAGCTATTGTCATGTCTTTTTGTCTTTTTACATGGCTGGCGCTGCATTAGAAAGCCTTTCTTCAGCAGCAGGACAGCCACGCCAGGGAAAGAAGTTCGAGTTAACATATGTATAGTCAGAGCCAAGCATCCCCATTCCCCAATACTCCAGGTATTTGCTTTAGGTATTCAAGAAAGACGACTTTATGAAGCAGTCACCACATCTTGAGCCGTCAACATTAGGTCATTTGAATCTCGTCAGTAAAACGGAATACTGACTCAGGGATAACACAGTTTGAAAATGTAAAAGGTGCTTGTTTTTTTTTACAATTCAGTTGTGATAATAAGCAATATATAAAGGCAATTCAAACACATTTAAACACCACAGATTGTTATAAGCTGAAGTTTCTCAGTGTATTAAAACTATTTTCAAAGTAACGTTGTGCAGAAAGATTACACTTTACCTCAAAAAGGCTGGATTAAAAGATAAAAAATGAGTTTTCCAAAACTGAGATGACACATGATGTTATTAAATATAAAATGGAAGTCACAAGCTTTTAAAAACTCTCACTGTATTCCAACACGCTGCTGCAAAATGGAATATTGTTCAATCATTTGCCAAATGGTGGGTAGTACATCGAATCAGAACATTCAACAACCTCCTTATATTTCATGGGTGCTTCAAATTCACATTTTACTGTTAGCTGAAACTGTTGTCCTACTCACAGCAGAGAAACAGAAACAGCCATAAGGAGACAGAAAAAGATTGACAAAGAGAATAGAGGGACCAGAATAGATCACTAGATAGATGACAGTGAGAGACATAATGAAAGTGAGAGCGGTTGCTATACAGCCCTATACGTAGATATATAGGCAGATAAGGATGGCCAGAGGGCCAGAAAGCCAGAGAGATAGACAGAGATGGTTACAGATAGAAACAGACCTAGATCTTGAGCTATGTATAGAGATTGGTGTGTAGAGAGAGAGGGAGAGAGAGAGAGAGAGACAGGGGGAGAGATAGACAGGTCACTCCCCAAGGGTTCTTGAAATGGTTGATTGTGCAGGAATCCTTAAGGTACAGTAATACAATCCAGGCAAGTCGCTCCCCAAGGTTTTTTTTGAATGGGTGTTTGGGCAGTGATCCTTAAGGGGCCTTTTTATACTTGTCCCTACATGCTAATTAGAAGACCCCCACCACCCTTTATGGCCTGCTGGGGGTTTAGAACAATGTCATGGGGGTCTTTGTGTGGGAACCTTTTCTATCCTTGTACAGTATAAACAGTACAACATTTTATTACTTTGACAGCTGTTACTCAAACTCAAGGCCTACCCCGGGAACAGTAGGGCTATGCAACGGTGCTTGGGTGGCCCTCGCAAAACTCTCTACACCTTCTTGTCACTTTTTATAATGGGGCTTAGGTGTTAAAGCTGTTTGGTCCTTCTCCTGGGAAGGTGGGATCCTAAACCCCATCACCTGTCATTTTTTTAAGGCTAGAGTTTTTCCTGCCACACCTGTCAAATTTAAGACCAGACCTGTCAATGTTCCTGCCAGGCCTGTCACTTTTGGGAACCCTTGGGCTTTGCGGTGTGTGTGAATTACATCCTACCAGCTGTCACCCTGTTTCAGGGTCTCATGGGAAGCTTTGGCTCTACATGCCACCTGTCTTTTTTTCACATCTCAAAGCTCAGGGGTGGCTGTGGTTTATTATTTTATAAGGGGTTTGTATTAACCTATTTTTGAGAATTGCCATAGGCAGGTTTGTAAGGACCCTTTACCAGTTTGACACCTACATGCCATAGCCTTCTTCCCAAGGCCCTGGACTGGGGACTTAGGACTGCTCCGCAGCTGTTCAGACAACAGCTGTCTGCAACCCCCAGTTTTGAACCTGCCCAGACATTTCCCTCCTACATGCACTCACTTTTCTTTGCACTTTTAAACACATCTACAATTACCCCTGTTTTGCAGCCAGACCTGTCATTGTTAAGACCAACAGTTTGCTGCCAGACCTGTCAAATTTAAGAACAGCAGTTTGCTGCCAGACCTGTCAAATTTAAGACCAGCAGGTTGCTGCCAGACCAGTCAAATTTAAGACCAGACCTGTCAAATTTAAGACCAGAAGTTTAAGGCCAGACCTGTCACTTTTGCGGCCAGAGTTGATGTGAAGGTATCCCTATATACTACTCACCTCCACTCCAGCTTTAGTTTCAATCCGAATTATTGGTGCATGATTGGCAGCCAGGACTAGGATTTGAGAGCCAAGGAGGCCCTATACTAATGTGTGACTTTGCATTACAGTGCGGCGTTGCGGACCTCCACACTGAAATGGGTTAGTCTAACCCCTGATGCGTGACACTTGGCAGGCCTGTGCATCATTTCTAGAATGCGTAAGGCAAGACAATGTGACAGTGGTCCTGCGCATCCTGCCGCTTGGAGAGTCTGATAGCTGAAGAACTGAAACCAGGCTTGAGAAGCATACTGACCCCAGGACAAGTAAATACCCAAGGAAGGTCGTTTGACCAGCTGAGGATGAAGGCCATGCAGAAGACCTGGGATCCAAAGAGTGCACTCATTTGGTTGAGGGGGGGGAGACGTAGCAAGTCCATCTCCTGCTCCTATGCGGATGATCATTCCAGTGACTACATAGAGTAAATATCACAGCATGAATAATGCTGGACCTCCAGTTGGTGCCTCAGTGTTGTTTACTCTTAGCCTCCAATATTGAGGCATTCGTTTATTTATTGATTTGTATTTGCATATTTCAGGGTATTATTCGTTTTCTGTTCAATTTGTATAGATGTCTCGCAGAAGATGCTGGGCAGAACGTTCTAGTACCAACCAGAGCTGAAATGGGAGTGGCAGTATCAATAAAACATTGGTGCCCAAGGAAAGTGCATGGGAGGCAGCTGAAACTAGAGGTCTGGGAGATAAGAGACAAAAGGGAAACAGGGAAGGGACTGAGGCCAGGAGCAGCAGCATGCAGCCAACCCTGAGAGAAGCCTTATTACAAACAACCTGTCTGGTAACTAATAGTTTAGAAGGTACCCAAGGCCTATCTCAGAATGAAATGTCAGATGTGTTTCAGTGAGTAAACCTCCCTAGCTGCGGATCAGAAAGGGAATCTGACCTAAATAGCATTTCAGGTGCACTGGCAGGATTCCATCCATTGCATTCATGGAGCACCTCCCTTGTTTGCCTCAAGTAACATCAGAGGGAGGCCACGCTTGAGTGGCAAAACATTTCTGTATGACTATGATGAGGTTAAGAGCAAAGGATTAGTGGCTACCACTTGTTTGACCTCACCGGTAAATAGCTAGGGATTCATATTTTACTTATACAGCAGTGTGTTAGAAATCAACTCAAAATGAGTTTGTATACAGTCATTTAACTAGAAAGGAGGGACAATTGTCACCTTTGTCAAGGTGACACACAGGAGAAGTAATGGAGTAATGTAAATATAGGTTGTCGCCTGCATGTTTAGTTGAGTGTTATCCTTACATAAACAAAAGTATGTTTACGCCCAAGTTAAATGGTATGGAAAATTGATTATTCCAGCACACTTTGCAATTTATGTTCAGCAATTATGTCTTGCTTGTTTTGCACAGAATGAACATGCAGGTAATCTGATTAGTCAGAACTACGTAAAGTGGAGACACTGTACACATATGTATAATAGGAGTATGATGTTTCTGCCATCTTGGTTTAGAAGGTGTTGGTTTTTAAAACACCCATGCAGCACCATACCAAAATACTATATACCATAATTTCATGTGATATCACCTTATCAACACAGAAATTACAAGTGTTCAGATTGACATAGCCATATTGCTGAGAGAGACACCCATCATCCATTAATTACATTACAACAGCAATATGTAAATGGGAAGGTTTGGCCTTTTCCAGAGCTATTCAAAGAGTGTTTAGCAAGCACCTAGACTGCCATAAACCAGATATAGAAGAACTCTGTGCATATTACAAAATACATTGTAAGGACCATGGTCTCAGTGCCTGGCCTATTGTGGACAGTGATTCTGAAGTGCATCCCTTTGACTCTCACAGCAGTGTGAGGAGCAGCCCAGATAACAGCATCAAGGTTCACGAACATACTGATGAATACACAACTCTACTTGAAAGTCTCCTCTACTGCATACATCCAACGCCTCAAATACTGCTTGCTCATCATCCAGACCTAGATGCCCATCATCTTCCTGAAGCCAAATCCAACCAAGGCAGAGTAACTTTTATTTTCAAAAACAATAAACAAAATGCAGTAGAAATCTGGCTAAATGACATGAACCTTGATGGCTTTGAACCCCAAAACTCACAGAATGCCAAGTCACTTGGATTCACGCTGGTCACCAAACTCACCTTCAAAGTACACATAGCCAAAAAACAAAGATGGCCTGATACCAGCTCTCTCTTCTAAAGAAATCAAACCATTTCTTCCAGAAAGTGACTTCAGAAAGGTGGGTCAAGCCCTGACGTAACGGCCTACTCCATGGCCTCCCAGAATCCACACTGGCTCCCTTAGGGCCATCCTACACTCAGCAGCAAATTCTTCATAGCCCTTGGAGTGAGATAATTGACCTAGAGCTTCCGCTATGCAGTCATACGGGAATGTTTTAAACTATATTGATGTGGCTCTCTGCAGCATGTTCGTTTGTGGACCAATGCAGAACATTTAAACTGGGGAGTGACCTGATTTTAATAATTATTTCGCCTGACAGTGATGAGGGATTAATAGTATGCAGGGTATTATTTACTAATTGTCTACAATCTGTGTTCTCATCCTTCCATTTAGTATGATTATGGGAACGTTAGGGTATTTACCCTTGCTGTGAACCATGCGAGTGCAATTCTTTCCACAAGATATTGAAGGCCTGAATCAAGTTAATGCTCTGCTCTGATCTTTGTGTGCCGATGATATTTTGTGTATCTTACTGTAAGGAGCAAACTAGGGTCAGCTCATACCTATTGACTCCTTAATTATAACTAGCTTTTTCTCAAAACAATGGTGCTCAATTCACCAACCTCAGGAGGATGACAGGGATTAGAATTAGAGAGTGCTAACTCACTAACCATTTTGTTTGTTCGGTATGACACAAGGACATCATATAAAGCTGACAACCCATGAAAACAATATTTAGATTACCATCTGTATTAAGGCAAAAGATAAGAATTGCCAGGAGAAGTAAATAGATGTTACAAACTATAACGCTTAAAGGGAGCCTTGAAGAAGCCCACAGGGCTTGGAGGAGAAGGAGGAAAAGGGTCAATAGGAGGAGAATGGAGAAAAAGTGTCACTAAACCGTTTGAGACATCCTTCCATAAAAAGACTAGACCCATTTCAACGAAAGTGCACAACTCCTGCAAACTTTCCCAACATTTGCAGTTAGGGCAAAGAAGGCTCCTTGAATACATGCAGGAAGGTTGGAAATAATTTTGAATGGCTGACCTTTTATCACGTTCAGCAAGAGATGCAAACAAACCTGACCCATCTTGAAGAGAGAATTCTTTTCACCTTTTTCCATTCCATCATTACACTCTTTCAACTAGTTATCCATTCATCTGCTCTTCCCTTCACCTTTCCATCCACCCATCCATCCACCCACACCTTCAAATATATATATATTTATATGTATATATAATATATATTATATATATATATACATATATATATATATATCTATCTATATATATATATATATATATATATATATATATATATATATATATATATATATATATATTCACTGAAAAACCATAGGTTTCACACCAGTTATAGTTAGCTGGAAATATTACTGGCATAACACCATTGAAATTCCCACGTTATAGTTAGTTGGACTCACTATAACTTGCGCGTGCAATGCACTGCTGATGACGTCACATATTACATCACTCATGACATGGTCAGTGACATCACTCATGACATCACTGATGACACCATCCTTGTGACAGAGTGACAGACCTCCTTTCACTGTAATGTAACCCTTGAAACACATATTCAAAAATTGAAACAAAAACTTTCAAAATAATGGAGATACCCTTACCAGTTACAACAACCAATTCAATAATTCCACAATCTATATACACATCCACTCATTCACCAACAGTTCTATATAGTCACTCATACATATACTCACTCATCATATGTAGTGATACACCTATACATCCTGTTACACACCGACAGTCATCCAAAAGATACTGTCACACATACTTACACATGCAAATAAACTATTAAACATCCATTTATTTGCATATACAGTTATACACACACTACCACTTTACTTTTAAGGAAACTTACACATACTTACTCTCTTAAACAATCACTTATAGAAACACATACTAATTTAAACAGGAACTCTTAAAATCCCTCACTCTCACATATACTCACTTATATACATTGATATTCACATATACTACATTAAAACATATGTAGTTACTGATAAAGACACTAGTGAGACAGTCATTCACTCACTAACACACACATATACACACTCATCCACCCATACAGTCCTGCACATATGCTGTCTTCAAAACACATACAAAGAGAGAGTCAGTCATTCATGCATCTATGTGCTAAGTAATACCCCCACTAAACCATACAAACACTCATACTGATACCAAGAAAAACATCTAATAACCCATATGCATACACATGTACCTACTCACCAACCCATGCAGCCACTTATACAGAAAGTGAAACAATAATACATATATTTAAATATTTTAACATTACTCACTAATATTTATTTTTCAGAAAGACACACATTCACTGGATGGTGTCATCAGTGATGTCATGAGTGATGTCACTGACCATGTCATGAGTGATGTAATATGTGACGTCATCAGCAGTGCATTGCACGCGCAAGTTATAGTGAGTCCAACTAACTATAACGTGGGAAAAGGAACGGGGTGTGGAAGGGTAAGAAAAGATGCATTGCTGGAGTTGCATCATTTTTGTGACACTCTCCAGCAATGCATCACTTTTGCGCTTACAGATACGTCTGAAATACTGACGTATCTAAAAGTACTTGCGACATAATACGTCATATATTTAATATGACGCATGAGTAGAAGACTGAAGGCCTCATTTATGAGGCCATGCCTCACTTTTACGCCACCCGTGCGTCACTTTTTGTGACGCACCAGTGCTGTTAAAAATGCACCTTATTCAGTCATATTTACAAAGTGACGCATCTAGGTAGATGCGTCACTTTGTATACCCCTGCGCCACATTATACCTACGTCAGGTGTAATGTATGCAAAAGGGACGTATTGACGCAAGAAAGGGTCGTACAGGTGACGCAGTAAAATCTATGAGATATCACTACGTCACTTTTATAACGCTGTTGCGTCCAAATCTTGCGCCTGTTTCACAGCAGGCGTAAGACTGATGCAGGCCCTTTCACATGGGGCCTGGCCCCATGTGAAAGGATGCATTGCTGGAGTTGCATCATTTTTGTGACACTCTCCAGCAATGCATCACTTTTGCGCTTACAGATACGTCTCAAATACTGACGTATCTAAAAGTACTTGCGACATAATACGTCATATATTTAATATGACGCATGAGTAGAAGACTGAAGGCCTCATTTATGAGGCCATGCGCCACTTTTACGCCACCGGTGCGTCACTTTTTGGGACGCACCAGTGCTGTTAAAAATGCACCTTATTGAGTCATATTTACAAAGTGACGCATCTAGATAGATGCGTCACTTTGTAAACCCCTGCGCCACATTATACCTACGTCAGGTGTAATGTATGCAAAGGGGGCGTATTGATGCAAGAAAGGGTCGTAGAGGTGACGCAGTGAATGAACTGGGTTTTCCCCATGCTACGCTCCCCGGTACGCTCCCCGGTGCGCGTACCAGGCGCTCCCCCCGTGAAAATCTTAAATTTCTTTTTTTTTTTTTGCCCCGCGGAGCCTTTTATGGCCCTCACATCAAACCTAGGGGGTCAGGGGGGGTCTAACCTGCCCCCTTTTGGTCATTTGCCCCTTTGTTTTTTGCCACCTCTTGTGTCTCGATCCTACCGAGACACAAGATGGCGGCTGCTCCGGACTGTTTGGAATGTTTACAGACACCCGAGAGCCAATCAGCTTTCCGCTCGCCAACTCGCGTGGCGCGCTGGTACGCGCCCGGTACGCGTACCGGGGCGCGCCTATAGATATATATATTTTTTTGAACCTAAATTACTCAAAATCCACTGGAGCACATATCTTGAGACATAGTAAAGGCACATCGGGCTACCAGTCCCTACAATTTTGCCAAGTTTGGTGGAAATCAATTCAGCCGTTCGAGCTAAAAGTGAGTTCGACCGCCCTATGGAAATTAACATGGGGAAAACACGTTTTGGGACCCCCCTTTTATCTCGACCCACTATTGACGAATCCCCCCCAAACTTTCAGGGAAGGAGCGGAGAGCCGCGAGGCAAAGTTGAGGAAAAATTCAGGCAGATTCCTCAACCGGCGCCAAAGTTATTCCCAATAGAATGTTGCGATTTCCCTATGGAAAACAATCCTAACTATAACTACCTACTGGCGACCGCCAGTAGGTAATATATATATATATATATCCATCCTTACACTCATTCATCCATTAAAATATCACATACCATGTATCCATGCCTCCCATTTCAGCCTTCCTTGTTACAAACTTTCATCCATCCGTCTATTCTTCCATCAGTCATCTTTTCATCTCTCAATCTGTTGACTCTTGTCACACATCCTTTAACCCTTTCACTGATTCATCCTTTAAACCCTTCCGCCTATTTATTGTTTCACTCTTGCTTCCACTCTTCAATACCAACTTTCACCTTTTCTTCCTTCTTGGTCCCTTCCAGGTTACCTTCCTTCCACTCACTCTTCTGTTCCTATTCTTTCTTTCCCCTTTCTATCTACCAGATACTGCCTGAGACCACGCATGTACAAGCATTGTCGCTTGCAAGACATTTTGTTACCTAAAAGGGAGCTTGGAGCCTGCCCATTGCTTACCATTCGTTGACTTCATTGTCATTCTTATTTGATGGCTCCTGATTTTCAGTGCATTCTGGTTTCACTTTCTCTTTGTTTGTTTTTCACTTCCATGGAGCACAGACCAAGCACTAATTGCTGCTTTTTGATTAGTGTCCTTCTACTGCTTGCACTGTAATTGAGGTACATTTTTTTCTACTTCCCCCATCGTCATTAATGTTGCTTGTTCCCCCTCCTGCATCGTTGCTTGTCTGGTGTTGCGTGCCCCCTCCTGCGTTATTGCTTACTCTTTTGTTGTTGCTCCCCCTGTCAGTGGTTGCCTGTTGTTTTTGCTTTCTTCATGCCCCCTGCCCCTACTGCATAATTGCTTATCTCTTCGTTGCTTACTCTGTTCTTGTTCCTTCCCTGGTTCCTCTTGCCCCATTGTTGCTTGTCCCATGGCAAATAAACAGAAAGCAAAAAAAGAACAACAAAAAAGTTGATAGATCTCGCACAGACAAGACCTATTGGATTTGCAAATGCTTGCCTTTTTTTATTCTTCTCCCTCATGCTCATTGTCTCCATGTGCCTGTCAATGTGTTTTTTCTCTATATTCCCCCTCTTTCTCTATTTCCTTCATCGTACTTTTTAGCCATCTACACACCCCCTATCCTGATATTGCAGTGTTACTTATGAGAATTTTGACTGCAATCCTGAAAACAGAAGAGGCCCATAAACAACTAGCCCATGATGGGGCAGAGGGTTATCGTGACGCCACCCACTATAACGATTTCTCCGCTTACGCATTAGTTAGTATGGTTAGGTTTTAGAATGCACACATGCATTCCCCATTAGGGACACCTTTCTGTTAATCCCATTCATTGATATCCACTATCGGAAAAATGCTCTTTATATTGTATGGGGCATATTGAGGGTTGGATTGGTAACGTGGGCACTCGGGGAATGGCAGAAGGGCCGGTAGCCGAGTTCCAGCTGTGGGCTGCTTTTTTGGCCAGCCTGGGGGCTCTCTGTGCTGTTAGGATGCCGCCAGCGTACCAGTGGGTGCCTGAGTGGTCTTTTTAGAGGCAGATGGGAGGTATCACTCCTTTGCTCTTGCTGGGCCAGCCCATTAATGTATGCTGATTGAGCGGAGGCAGGGGGCCTGAGCAGAAGTGGTCTCACTTTCATTCATGTGTGGCTCAGCAGTGTGAACTAATCTGTGCATTTTTTTTTATCTAAGTGAAGGTAATAAAACATGCTTCCCCACCCCCTTCCTTTTCATAAAACGTAGCTGAAGCAGTGTTTTGGGGAAAGGCAATACGCAAATGTGGGCCACTTTTTTGGGTGTGCCTGGGCCGATTTGTTATCCCAATCCAACCCTGGGCATATTTCCTGAAAGAATCAGAAAGCAGGCAACTCAGTTTTTGAGGCACACTGTTCACCTCTCACTTCTGGTACAGGAAGCCGAAGAATGTGATATTTCCTTGACAGTTCCGGATTACCAAATAGGCAAAGTAGGCACTGGCCTTTGGGCCCCACCCCTTTTAGTGGCCCGCGACAACGGATCAAAATAATATTTATTTAATCTTGAAAGAAAATTACAATCAAGACTTATTTCCAAAAAGATAGAAAAAAAAGTAATCAACTCAAAGAAACGAAAACTTTACATCAAAAACTCTATAAAAGTTAGTAAAATTTAAAACGCATTAGGAGATAATCGTGCGAGGGGTGCCCCAATATTTAAAATAAAAATAAATAAATAAAATATGCGGTATTTGTAAGGTGAAACCTACTCACCCCTCAGGGTCTCAAGGTGCTGATGGCTGTCGCAGAGATTAAGTGAGCTATTGGTCAGTGTCACATGGTGCTGAGCTGAACTGCCACAGGAGCCAGAGATCGAACCCTAAAGCCCTGCGCTCCGGAGTCAGACACCCTGGCCGCTGCGCCACACCTGTCCTTCATTTCGATTATTTTGACTACCTAGGGGTCTTCACAGGGTTTAACCCGGCACTGTTCCTTGGGAAAATCAGATAACTGTTCAATAAATAACAACAAAGGAAAGTCGGAAAAAATGGCGGCCGCAGGCTAGCGCGGCACGCACGTCTCTCCCGGAGCTACTGCACCACTGCATCAGCGGAGGCTATTACCCGGTTTAAGTCGAGCAGAGCGCGGACGAAAACGGCGGAGTGACTTCTGCGGGCGGGATTACAGCCTCGGACCCCTGGAGCCTTGAAACGCCACAAACTTAGGCGGCGTGCATTTAATTAATTACTCGGCGTGTGATGACTTTTCTCGGCGGCGCGCGTCAAACCACCTAGTGAGTTATGGCGTTTCTTGTGAATGCGAGAGAGAGAGACTAGCGGTGTGATTCCTTAACGTTTCAGGTGATCTAAGAGGTCTCAGCGCCCAGCGTTTAGCGGCTTGGATACTGGCTATTTTTTGAGTAGTGCACAGCCGAGCATGGTGAAAACTTTGATTGTGATTCTGGCACCTGAGGTTGCGGAAGCACCATAGAGTTCAGATACGGCGGCAGTTCTTCTGTCTATCTGGCGTATACAGCGCTTTATGCTTGGGAATACGAGGAAAGATAAAAATGGTGTGATCCCTGTGGAGCTTGGAAACGCTACGAAGGAGAGAGGGACCCTAACCTGAGGGGGTCACAGTGAGGTTTCTGGGCTCCAGCAGGATCACAGGGATGGTACACAGACTTGTATCTTGGAGGTTTTTGGACCTGCTTTTCCTGCTTTGTGGCGGTTTCCTTCTTTGCGGACTTCAAGGAGGGAGCCGATTTGTTTGGCCCCAACAGAGAGACTCCACCCCCCCCCCGCCTGCCTTCCGAAGTGGAGAAAAGCAGCCGTGGAGCTACGGAGAGGTCGTAGGGCGGCGGCTCGCGGGCTTCTGCAGAGAGGTTTGGTGGGGGGGTGGGAAGGTGGGGGGAGACTGTCATAGTGGATGACCAGGGTCACGCAGGGGGCCCCACAGTATTAGTCTCTGATAATGGGCTCTGTGAAACAGGAGGTGCTTTTGACGTTGAGGTTGAGGCAGGGGGAGAGCTGGAGGAGGGGGGTGCAGGCACTAACTACACCCATAAATGGCAATCACCCGGGGGCACACCCTCAAAAAATAAGGGGAAAAGACAGGGAAGAGGAAAGCGTGTACGTGGCATAAAACCTGGGGTAAAAATTGGCCAAAGATACCCGGAGGTGGAAAAGTCATTTAACATATCCAGCTCAGACAAAGATAAGGCAGAGGGAGGTCGGTCTCCTGATGTTTCCAGTGAGAAGGGTAAGGGAGGACATGTGAGTAAGGAGACTGGAAAGAGAAGAAAGGGTAAAGATAAAGATACCTTGAATAGCGCGGTCCGGGTTACCCCATCACTTCGCTCCTTCTTCAAAGTTCTCCCCCAGGTCCTTGCTATTAACCCCGAAAAATCTGGAACCCCAATAAAAAGGTCAAGTATGGCTGAAGTAAATCATCCTGAGCTAGGGGCAGCCCCTTTTAAAGGGGGGACTATAAGTAAGCCTCATACCCCGGAAATGCCTTCACCCTTACAGGCTCCCCCTTCAGGGGATTCGATATCCCCGCATCCCCTCATGCTTCCCTCTCTTCCCGCTCCTCTTACCTCCATCCCTAATACTAACTCTATTTCCACCTTCAGCCCTGTCCCTCCCTGCATTACTGAGACTACTGTGGCTCTTGTTCAAACCCAGGATAAGGAGGCTACAAACTCCATGACGATCCCTTGTACGGGGGTCGGGGGAGGGGGGAGGAGGGAGGGAGCCAAAAAAACTCCATTGAAACTATCTTGACCGCGATGTCAGCCATGAGGGAGGAGATTAGAAGTGACTTTGCAATATCCAAGGCAAACCAAAATGAAATAAGAGCTGCTTGCGAAATATTGGAAAGAAAAGTGGACGGACTATTTGAGAGAACAGAGAGTTTAGAGGGAGAGGTGGGCTCCATAAAAGCAAATTTGGAGGTGGCTGAGTGTAAGATCCAGACATTACGGAGGAAAGGAGAAGCCATGAAGGAGAGGGTCGCGTCTCTAGAGAACTTCTCAAGAAGGAACAATGTGCGGATTTTGAAAGTCCCTGAGGGACGAGAGGGGGAGGACCTAAAAGCATTCGTGGTCTCACTTCTGAAGGATTCTTTAAACTTAGAGGAAACAGTAGAGTTTCTCGATAGAGACATCCAGCGGGTCCATCGTGATCCTTTTCGCCTTAACCCTGGAAGAACCAAACCACGAAAAATTCTGATACATTTTCAGACTTATACCCTGAAAGAAAAAATCCTGAATCTTGCTTTAAAAGCAAAGACGCTTAAGGGTCCTGACTTTTCGTGTGAAATTAGGTCAGACCTCTCTAAAGTCACATTAGACCGGCAATGGGAGCTTGGTCAGAGTATGGAAAAACTCAGGGCAGCCGGGGCAACACGGTCCAGATGCAATTCCCAGCTTTTTTGCAGGTCATGTACAATAATAAGATGTACAATTTTCGATCCCCCTCGAAGTAGACGAATTTTTAGGAAAAATGGGGGAGAGTTCGAGGGGGGGTCTAACAGAGTGGGCCAGCTGGATCTTTTTGTATACTTCCCCGCTTTTTTTTTTTTGTCTTTAGAGAAATTTTGTAATCCACGCGGGGTTGGTCATGGGGTGTAGGTGGTATAAGTTCCACCTTAACAGAGGAGAAGAGGGAGGGAGGAAAAGAGAAAGAAAGGAAAGGAGAAAAAAAAGAGAAAACATATAACATAAAAAGGGAAGAATAGGGAGAAAAGAAAAAAGGGGAAGGGAAAAAAAATAGTCAAAAGAAACAGAAAAAGGAAAAGACATTAAAAAAATAAAAGACAGATGAGAAAATGGAGAAAAAAAATAGAAAATAGTAAAAAAAACAAAAAAAAACACACAAAGTATGTAATGTATATATTAGTCAGACGACGATTGGAAGGTTAGATTGTGAGTTAGATATAGTTTGTAACATATAACTAAGAGGGGAAAGACAACTAGAGATATCAAGCGAAATTGTATACTCTATATAATGTTTTCTTTTGCCGGGGTGTTAATCTCTCACTTTTCGTTTCCTTCGGTTGCCTTTCAAGAAAAAAAAAAAAGTGGGTCAAAGGGAGTAGAGACTGGACCGGTATAATTTTAATTTTAACCTAAATTTGTCTCCAATTTACTTTTCACAAATTAACTATTTAACACTTGGGAAAATGGGTGTAGTGGTGCAGATAGGGGCAGGACGGGGGGAGACGTAAAACTTGCCACACATCTGGCAAGAGTAAGCAAGGAGGGGTTTTCCAGGGGTGGGAGGTAGTTGGGGGGCACAGGGGGGGGAGGGGGAAAAGCAATAAAAATCCTCAAAAGTCAGACCTCACCAGAGTCCGTAATTTAGTCTGCCTTTTATTTCTCTTAGTTCTTGGTAAAGTTGTCCCTATGGCAGTGGTAATCAGTTTACAGGGTTGGTTAAAAAGACTCATATTGAGATGACCTCAATAAAGTTTCTTTCCTGGAATGTCAATGGCCTGCGTGTAGGGAGCCAAAGGCATAAAATCCTACAATATTTGAGAGATTCTCCGGCGCAGGCCATCGTCATTCAGGAGACACATTTACTTAAAACTGAGGTCAGTGAGATCTTAAGGAAACAGAGATGGGTAGATACGTTTTTATGCACAGACCAAACCACTAATATAAGAGGAATACTAATAATCTTTAAAAAGTCAGTAAAAGTGCAAATTTTGGAGTGTAAGGAAGACCACAGCGGGAGATGGTTAATTTCGAGAATTGTATTGGAGGGTATTCCTTTGACGCTGGTGGGATACTACGGGCCGAACCAAGACGACCCCTCCCATTTGAGAGAAATTCAGAATCAACTTATATTATTACAGGATCCAGTCATCTGGGTCGGCGACTTCAATATTGTGCTCAACCCTTTATTAGACAAGTCGTCTAACTCGAGAGCTGTTACCCCATCTAAATCTAGGGCGGTCTTGCGGGACATAATGGAAAATCTCGGTTTAGCTGATGTATGGAGGGAAAGGGCAGGAAACAAATTGGGGTTTTCTTTTCAAAACTTAAAGTACAAGCATAAATCAAGAATTGATTACGCCCTTTTTAGTTATACCTTAAAAGACTCTCGTAAGGGGTTGGCCTACCTTCCCGTACACCTGTCAGACCATATGGCCATTATATTCGACCTCCAAATGGTTACTTATAGGAAAGAATCTGTATGGTCTTTCGATCGTACGATCCTACTAGAGGAGGAGGAGATCAACTTTCTGTTATCAGAGGTTACGTTTTTTCTAGAATTAAACTTGGACTCTGCAGGTATCAATGTAGTCTGGGATGTCATGAAGGCTTATGTGAGGGGCGTTATAACCAATAGAGCTACCCATAGAAGGAGAATGTATCGAGAGAAAATTCTAACTATTGAGTTGGAGCTGGCCAATTTAGATGGGCAGTTGGGTTCCACTATGGCATCTCTGGAGGTGGAAGAAAAACAGGCCAACTTAAGGGGGCAACTTGAAATGATATTACAAGAACGATTGTCAAAAAGATGGGAGGCGAGCAAAATTTCGCATTTTGAATTCGGGGAAACTGCAGGAAAAGTTCTTGCGTGGAAAGTCAAAGCAGAACAAGCAAGAAAGTACCTCAAAGAGATCAAACGAGTAGGAGAGCCCATTGTAAGGACATCGGATCAGGAGATAGGGTCCGCTTTTCAAGAATTCTTCCAAGAAATATATAGTGAAGAGGTCAGGGACGACCCGGAAGCTAGAGATAGGTGGTTAGACAATATTGCCTTACCGTCTACAAATACCACAAAGGGTTTATTTAGAGAGAGAGATTTCGGAGGGGGAGGTGGAAGAAGCGATTGGTCATTTAAAGAGGGGGAAAGCGGCAGGTCCGGACGGGCTACCCGGAGAATTATACCGAGGGATATGTCCTGCTATAGTTCCAACACTGACAACTCTTTTTAATGGTATCTTTCTGAGAGGGAAAAATCCTCCTGATTCGTGGAATGAAGCTACTATCGTCCTTATACCTAAGCTAGGCAAAAGTCCTTTGGAATGTGGATCCTATAGGCCAATCTCCCTTTTAAATAACGATTACAAAATCTTTACATCTATTTTGGCATCTAGATTGGGGGAGGTAATTGGCCTAATAATTCATCCAGATCAAAGGGGCTTTATAAGGGGGCGTCAGTTGGCAGATCACACACGAGACTTGGTAGGGGCAATCGATATTGCAACTACATTCTCCCTTCCACTGGCCATTTTGACATTAGACGCCACCAAAGCCTTCGATAGGGTCAATTGGCCCTATCTGGCGGAGGTGATGAGAAGGTTTGGGCTGTGGGGGTCTTCTGTAGGGTTATTGAGAAACTGTATAGGGGCCCCACGGCTAGACTGCTAGTTAATGGTGCCCTAACAGACCAGATACAAATTACCAGAGGAACCAGGCAGGGATGTCCGCTTTCCCCTCTCCTATTTAATCTTTATATCGAGGCATTCGCCCAAGTTTTGAGAGGGGAAGCAGATATCCCCCCTTTCGTATTTGGTGAGTGGGAGAAGCGGATAGCTCTCTATGCGGACGACATTTTGGTCTACACATCAGACCCCCAGAGAGCTTTCCCGATGGTAATTAAAAAGGCAAAGGAGTTTGGACAAATCTCAGGTTACGATATCAACGCTAGCAAAACAGAGATTATGTGTTGGAATATCCCTACCGTACCACTAACAATTGCAACATCTATGAGATACCTGGGAATACGTATTACCCAAGAAATTGGAAAGCTGGCACAGACTAACATAGACCGGGTTGCCACGGAGTGTAGGAAACTTTTGAAATCTTGGTCTTTTTTGCCACTCTCCATTTTTGGGAGAACAAACTTAGTTAAAATGACTATTCTTCCAAAGTTTACGTTTATTTTTAATTCTATTCCTTTGATGTTCGATCAAGAAAAACTGGAAAAAAGTCAGCGAGAGATAAATTTGTTTATTTGGAACTACAAAACAGCTAGGTTGACTTGGAAGAAGCTGAGAAGGAGAAGGGAGAAGGGAGGGTTGGCATTGCCAGATTTGTTGTACTACGCATGGGCTTTTCAGCTGACTTACTCCAGGATGCTTCTTAAAACTCCCGGAACATCATCTTTGGGGGTTATGTTTTTGGGCTATGATTGGGGAGTGGATATCCCATTGGATGGATTTTTGTTTAAGTTTGGCGACATGAAATACTTCAAAAAGGTCAGATTAAAGACTCTACAGTCTGTCATAAAAATCTGGGTGCAGATTAAAAAGAAAATTGGATTACATTACTACTCCAACTTTGCTCCGGTGTGGGACTCTCCAGGGCTGCCACCCTGTATGCAGGATAGTTTGTCAATCCCGATAAAGGAGGCTGGGATATTTAGGTGGGGAGAGTTATTGGTGGTCGGAAGGATTCAAGACTGGGAGGTGATGAGGGACAGGGTCAGCCCAGCTTTTTCTAGGTTTAAATTCATACAGCTGGACAGTTTGGCCTGAGCAGTAAGTAGGAGGGGCCCCCAACTGGGGAAATTCAGTCAGTTTGAACAACAATTGGTTGAAAAGCCAGAAGGGGGTAAGGAGGTGGCAATTTCGTATTGGAGCATGGTCGAAGAGGCGGATGGGGACTTCGTCTTGCCAGAAAAGGTATGGGGAAATGCCTTGACTTTTCAGTGCGAAGACCTATGGATGAGATCTTTCAATTTCCTCTATAAAACAGTGAAGCCAGCCTGGTTACGACGTAATCATCTGTTAACTTTGCATCGTGCCTACCTCTCACCCCATAGGCTTTCAAAGTTCCTTCCAGGGAAAAAATGTAACAAGTGTAATTTGTTGGCAGCTTCAGATAAACACATGTTTATGGATTGTACTGCAATCATGCGGTTTTGGGATGAAGTGAAGGTCACCTTGGAATCGATCTTAAACATATCTTTGATCATTCCGTCCCGCTAATAATTTTTGGATTGGAGGAAAATGTAACCGGTCAGATAAAGTCCCTTCTTTTTTATGCCATTATCCTGGCAAGGCAACAAATATGTAAATTTTGGGTGGATGTTACACCTCCATCACACGCAGCCTGGTTAATGTCGCTGTACGAAACTTCAAAGACAGATTTGGTCAGATCATGTAGCAAAAGAAATCTGTCCTTTTGGGATCCGTTAATTAATTGGAGATAGGATTTCGGGTTGTTTTTTTTTTTCTCCCCGAGTCCTATGATTATGCCGATTAGTCTCCAGAAACCCAGGAAGTGGCCTTTCCCGTACGTAAATCCTGGGTTCGTCAGGTTTGAACACCGTAGGCTGGAGTCTCTCTGTTTTCCACTTAAGAGGCTGGTCTCCTGCCCATCAAAATATCGTGTCTGGAAAAGGTCATGGTGGAAGATAAACCGCTAAAGTACCTTAAGGCAGACATGTGTGGTGGTTGGCATGTCTTCGTGGATGGAGGTTATGGCAAATGAGGACACAAATAAATAAATAAATAAATAAATAAATAAATAAATAACAACAAAGCAAGTTAGAGACAAAAAACAGCAGGACTCATCTATCATATTTAATGTACAAAACGTCCATTTTAACTTTTGTTTTTATTTGACTTATTGAAAGATGCCATAAAAGCATGAATTCCTGTTGCCAATGCCACTTTTTATTTAAAGTCTGTTTATTGATTTTATGTTATTCATGCAGCGATATTAGATATTTAGTGGCAAATGTTTCCTCCCTACTGCAAACACAAACACCATCCAGGGATGTCGTTGGTTGTTTAAATCAGATGTGTCATCACATTTTAGGGCCAGTGTCTGTAGCCAGTGAGGTCGGGCGGGCAAATAGTCCCAGATTCAGCACTTACAGACAATGACATGAAACAGGTTAACATCAAGCCATCACTCAAGAGATTCCGAGGTATTCAAGGAACGTGTGGATGATGAAAACCTGCATAGCTGTTAATGAAAGGGGCGATTAAAAGGAACTAAGGGGCACATGTACAAGACCCAATCGCTACCACTTAATATGGCTTAACGCTGCCTTGTAAATAATGCCCCCTTTCACGCTATGGTTAGCAAGAAAGGAGCCTGGAGTTGGTGTTGTGGTGGGCGTTCCACCGCAACACTCATTGTATTTGACGCTGTCCCTATGTACAAGGGTGCTGCACATAGGAGACAGCGCTAAAATTAAGACCAGGAAAACCCTGGTCTTAAATTGGCGAAACGAGGAAATTGCGTTATTTCTCCTTGTTTTTGCTTTTTCCATGTGTGCAGCAGACACAGAAAAAGCAAAATGCCATGGTTTGTTTATGTACAGGAAAGTGTCCCTTCCTGTACATAAACAAACCTTTAAAACAAAATTCCATTTTGTCACGTTCATGTGTGCAGCATGAAGCAGCACACATGAAAGTGACAGAATGGCATTTTAGGATTGTTTATGTGCAGGAAGGGACACCTTCCGACACATAAACAATCCTCCCCTGCACGCAGACACCCTTGCACTCTGGTGAAATGGTGCTTGCATTGGCGCTCAGTTGCTAAACATAGCGCCATCGGAGAGGGAAACGAAAGGCTGCACCACATTCTTATAAATATGGTGCAGCCTTGAGTTTCAGAAGTGGCGGAGGGCGGCGTTAAACCAAGGAGGCTAACGACACGCTCCGCCACTTCCTTGTACATATCCCCCTAAGATTGTTAATGCCACTTCTGAAAAGTAAGCGTCGCACAGTGCAGCATAGGGGGCCACAAAAGAAGCATGCACGAACTGCAGCCTATTGTATTGTATTGTAAGGGGTGCTTATAGAGCGCACTGACACCATGGGTTTCCTGGCGCTGGGTAGACATGGAGAGTACAGAAGGACTAGACGGATTGAGGGAAGAGCCAGGTTTTTAGAAACTTACGAAAAAGAATCAAAGAGTCAGAAACTTTAAGAGAAGAGGGAAAAGAATTCCAAAGCTTGGGGGCCAGGTAAGCAAATCTCCGGCCTCCAGATCTACAGAGTTTATAAGAGGGAACAGTGAGAAGGTGAAGATGGGAGGATCTCAGATTCCGGGGCGGGCAATAAGGTGTAATCAGAGATTTCACAAACGCGGGACAAGGCCCGGTTTGCGATTTGAAAACAAGACAGCCGATCTTGAAGGCAGACCTTGCAGTGACGGGGAGCCAATGGAGTTTGACAAGAAGGGGCCTGGCAGATTGCCACTTCGGGATCCCTAGGGCCAGTCTCGCCGCTTGATTTTGCACCACTTGCAGTCTGGCCACCGATGTTTTAGGCAGACCGTGGTAGATCGCATTAGAGAAATCTAAGCGGGAGAGGACAAGGGCCATGATGACCTGTAGGAGGGCGTCGGGTGTGAAAAGAGATGCCACTTTCCTGATCCTGCTTAGCTGGAAGATGCAGGACGAGACTACCGTCCCCACCTGTGGCCCAAGGGATAGACCGGAGTCAATTGTGACCCCTAAGCTCTTCACCGAGGCCACGGGGGTGGGAGAGGGACCAAGTTCCGCCGGCCAGAATTGTGGCCCCCAGGAAGTGGCGCTCCTACCGGGAAGGAGGAGCTCCGTCTTCCCGGGGTTCAATTTCAGCTGGTTGTGGCCCATCCACTGGAGAATGTGGGACATGGCTGCCTGGAAATTAGGGATAGCAGAAGGGGAGTTGAGAGAAAAGATGAGTTGCAGGTCGTCCGCGTAGTTAAACACGGTGACGTCCCACTGCCTCAAAGAAAAAAGAAGGGGGCGAAGATAGAGATTGAAAAGAAGAGGGGATAGCGAAGAACCCTGGGGGACCCCACAGGGCGAGCACTCCCTGGGGGCCCTGAAAGTGCCAAGGCTAAGGGTCTGAGACCTGCCGGTCAAAAAAGATTTGACCCAGGCCAGCGCCAGGCCCTGGATGCCAGCCTGCTCGACACGGTGGAGAAGGATGTTATGGTCCACCGTGTCGAAGGCGGCAGACAGATCTAGTAGTACCAGGGCCTGGGGGGTACCCTTGTCCACCCCGTCTCTCAAGGCATCCAGCACCGCCAAGATCACAGTCTCCGTGGAGTGGCCGGGTCTGAAGCCAGCCTGATTGGCCTCGAGGAAGTTGGAACTCTCGATAAACTGAGAGAGACAGGTGGTAACGTGGGCCTCCAGGATTTTAGAAAAGAAGGGTAAGAGGGAGATGGGACGGTAATTTGCTGGAACGGCGGGATCCGCCCCTGGCTTCTTCAAGAGGGGCACCAGAACGGCTTCCTTGAAGGGGCCGGGTACCGTACCAGAGGAGAGAGAAGAATTCAACAGAGGGAGGATGCAGTTGGGTAGAGAATGGCAGATGGCCCGGAGTATGGACGGGGGGCAACAGTCGTCAGGAGATCCGGACTTGACGCGAGTGGCAAGAGTAGCCAAAGAAGTGGGGTCTAAAGGAGGGAATTGTGTGAATGAGATAAGGTTGTGAGGGGGCGAAGCAAAACCAGCGCCAGGAAGGGTAGCTGGGATTGGTGTCCTTGATCAAAACAATTTTTTCTACAAAATAGGTGCTGAGAGCATTACATGCTTCCTGTGTGGCAACCTGGGTGGGAAGCGTCCTGGAGTCTGAGGTAAATTCATTGAGAATTTTAAAAATTTCTTTAGACTGACACGGGGCCGATAGAATTTTTTCTGATGCATAGGTTTTTTTTGCTGTAAGGATGGCGAATTTATACCTATTCCGGGCAGCCACATAGGCATCTCTGCTTAGGGGGTGATAATCTCTCCTCCACTTACGCTCGAGTTGACGAAGTTCCAGGTGGAGAGATTTGAGGTGAGGGGTAAACCATTTGTGGGAGTTGCTGTGCCTGGATTGGGGGAACTTGATTAGGGGGGCAAAGATGTCGCTGGCTGTCGTGAGCCAGTCAGCTACCGACCCGCAGAGCTTATCGACACTATTGTCATCAGGCAGCAAAGGGTAAGTTTGAGATAAATGGGCTACAAGTTTGGGAGGGTCCACAGCCTTCCACTTACGAGCCATGCCACCCTCCCGCAGGGGGACCCTAATCTGGCCGGCCACCGATATGGTGGTGTCGATCATAGAGTGATCCGACCACACGCAGGGTGTTATTAACGGGGGAGAGGACTTGACCCCATGGATCCAAATATGATCGAGGATGTGGCCGCCCTTATGGGTGGCAGACCTGACCAGTTGGATGAAGTCCAGGCTCGAAAGACCCTCGAACAGTTCGAGAGCATGCGGGCCGGCGTCCTCATGCTGAAACCAATAATTAAAGTCACCGATGATGACGGTACGGGGAGAGGAGGTAGTAATGTTGGTAAGTTGGTCAATGAAGGCTGAGGGAAAAGACGGCATAGGGTGGGGAGGGCGGTAGAGTACCACGAGGGTGACTGCCCCTGCCTCCGTCCCAAGGCTGAGGACCAGAGTGTCTACTTCCGGCAGGGTCATAATCGCAGAGGTGATGATCTTCAGATCCTTGCGTATGACCGCCGCCACCCCTCCCCCTGCGCGACCTCCTGAGCGGTTGGTGTTTAGCAGGAAGTAGTCTGGGGGGAGTGCAGCTAAGATGTCAGGAAGTGAGTCATCAGTGAGCCAGGTCTCTGATAACAATAGGGCATCAGGGCTCTCGGTAAGAAGTAAGTGCAGGATATCGGCTTGGTGCTTAACCATGGATCTTGTATTCAGGTAGAGGACCCGTACCAGTGACTCAATGGGAGCTGGAGCCACAGGTACTGGCATAGACCCGAGGCGGGGAGATGAGGTACCGGCAAGACCAAGGGATGAAATGTGGGTCCAGGTATCGGGGGGAGAGGGCTGGCGGAAGCGTGTAGGCGCCTCAATGCAGCGGGGGAATGGGAAATAAAGGTAGCAGCATCCCTGGCCCCTGGGCCCGTCCGGCCGCGGACGGGCGCAGACGGGCTTGACTCTGGTGCGACTCCGGCGCGACGACGGCGCGCACGCTGCGCTATTCCGCTGCGCGGCCGCATAGGGGATGTTTAAATAGGCACGTGACGCGGGGGTGGGAGGAGCAACAGGGCGGGAGGAGTGAATTAAAAACAAGGTGATGGCGTCAGCCGCTAGCAGTCAGCGTGACGAGGAAAGGCTGCTCTTGGATCAGCAGAGAATGAGGAATTAAAAGTCAGGTAAAGCGTCCAGCGCGCGCGAGCCCTCTGCCACAGGGCTGCTCGTCTGTTCACTCAGAGTCCAAAAGGGGCGTGGCCTAAATAGGCATGTGACGCGGGGGGTGGGAGGAGCAACAGGGCGGGAGGAGTGAATTAAAAACAAGGTGATGGCGTCAGCCGCTAGCAGTCAGCGTGACGAGGAAAGGCTGCTCTTGGATCAGCAGAGAATGAGGAATTAAAAGTCAGGTAAAGCGCCCAGCGCGCGCGAGCCCTCTGCCACAGGGCTGCTCGTCTGTTCACTCAGAGTCCAAAAGGGGCGTGGCCTAAATAGGCACGTGACGCGGGGGGTGGGAGGAGCAACAGGGCGGGAGGAGTGAATTAAAAACAAGGTGATGGCGTCAGCCGCTAGCAGTCAGCGTGACGAGGAAAGGCTGCTCTTGGATCAGCAGAGAATGAGGAATTAAAAGTCAGGTAAAGCGCCCAGCGCGCGCGAGCCCTCTGCCACAGGGCTGCTCGTCTGTTCACTCAGAGTCCAAAAGGGGCGTGGCCTAAATAGGCACGTGACGCGGGGGTGGGAGGAGCAACAGGGCGGGAGGAGTGAATTAAAAACAAGGTGATGGCGTCAGCCGCTAGCAGTCAGCGTGACGAGGAAAGGCTGCTCTTGGATCAGCAGAGAATGAGGAATTAAAAGTCAGGTAAAGCGCCCAGCGCGCGCGAGCCCTCTGCCACAGGGCTGCTCGTCTGTTCACTCAGAGTCCAAAAGGGGCGTGGCCTAAATAGGCACGTGACGCGGGGGGTGGGAGGAGCAACAGGGCGGGAGGAGTGAATTAAAAACAAGGTGATGGCGTCAGCCGCTAGCAGTCAGCGTGACGAGGAAAGGCTGCTCTTGGATCAGCAGAGAATGAGGAATTAAAAGTCAGGTAAAGCGCCCAGCGCGCGCGAGCCCTCTGCCACAGGGCTGCTCGTCTGTTCACTCAGAGTCCAAAAGGGGCGTGGCCTAAATAGGCACGTGACGCGGGGGGTGGGAGGAGCAACAGGGCGGGAGGAGTGAATTAAAAACAAGGTGATGGCGTCAGCCGCTAGCAGTCAGCGTGACGAGGAAAGGCTGCTCTTGGATCAGCAGAGAATGAGGAATTAAAAGTCAGGTAAAGCGCCCAGCGCGCGCGAGCCCTCTGCCACAGGGCTGCTCGTCTGTTCAATCAGAGTCCTAAAGGGGCGTGGCCTAAATAGGCACGTGACGCGGGGGGTGGGAGGAGCAACAGGGCGGGAGGAGTGAATTAAAAACAAGGTGATGGCGTCAGCCGCTAGCAGTCAGCGTGACGAGGAAAGGCTGCTCTTGGATCAGCAGAGAATGAGGAATTAAAAGTCAGGTAAAGCGCCCAGCGCACGCGAGCCCTCTGCCACAGGGCTGCTCGTCTGTTCCTATGCTAATAACAAAGAATCAATCCAAATTACCACGCTTACACCGCAATCCAACATGACAGCTTCTTGGGATCACACAAGATGCACATGTTGACTCAATTCAATTATACACTTGAAAAGGTACCACTTTCTAAGGAGTTTCAAAAGAAGAATTTGAGCAAGTAACTACAAATCATCTATACCTTTTCTCACTCAGACCTAATCCAATTCCAGAAAGCCTTGTCAGTAGCAGGACTGAACACTGAGTCAAAAATGTGCCCATGGATACGCACATTTCTAATATTCTTATAGAAATGATACTCCATGGCGATGAAATAAATGCTCTGGGAGCCAGAAAAACTGGGCACCGATGGAGTCTGATACAGTTGACTTCCTCCAAGGTTGGTATAGCGGAATTCAAACCTACAAGTTCATTTGGGTCAAATACATTCCATTCTAAGAACTTACTATCAAACTCTAAGAATATTAATGGAGGCTGTAAATATGACTCTTGATGGAAGCCAGTTGTGTTATGTACGGGTCATAAATTCTTATGAATAGGCAGAGCCTCTTTCTTGGTACCTCAACATTGCTATCCAAGCAAACTCAATCAGCGATGTTATGTTATGTTGTTATGTTAACTTTATTTGTAGAGCGCACGTACACCGGGTTGGTTTCATGGCGCTGCTCTAAGGGAATTATACTAAGGTGTTACTAGTATGCCTGTTTGAATAGCCATATTTTCAGGAGTTTGCGGAAACTCATAAGGTCAGTGCAGGATCTGATCTCCAAAGGCAGGGAGTTCCAGAATTTGGGGGCTATGGTGGCGAACCTTGTCCCCCGGCGCGTTTTAGCCTGAAAGGAGGTGTGATCAGGAGATGCAAGTGGGCAGATCACAGGTTACGGGCAGGGATGTATCTATTGATCAGGCTGTTGATGAATTTTGGGGTTTTACTATTCAGGGATTTGTTGATGATACATCCTACCTTCAGGGGCGTAACACAGGCCCCCGCAGCCCACTCGGTGCAGGGGGGCCCGAAGCTCCAGGGGGCCCCTCTCCATACCTTGCAGGGAGGGCCCCTCAATTTTCGTTACGCCAGTGCTTACCTTGAAGGCGCACCTCTGGGTTATTGGGAGCCAGTGTAGCTGTTTCAGTAGAGGGGTGATGTGTTGGCGCCTATTACCTTGAAGGATCAACCTTGCCGCCTGGTTTTGAACCATTTGAAGGCGGTTGGTGAGGTAGGCCGGAATGCCAAGGTGAAGGGAGTTGGCATAGTCGATGTGGGATATTACCATTGCGAGAATTGCCTGTATTTTTGCTTCCTGATTAAGGAACCTGCTGATTTTCCTTATTTCCTTAACTGGAAACAGCAAGTTGAGATCACAGATCCGATTTGATTTTTCATGGTCAGGTCATTGTTGATTATGACCCCCAAGGTTTTAGTAGATGTAGAGGGGACGGGGGATTGTCCCAGTTCTTTAGGCCAGAAGTGGGGAGCTCCAGGGGTTCGATGGGCCACCTGTGAGGATGACTTCTGTTTTGTCCGGATTCAGTTTGAGGTGGTTGCTGTTCATCCAGTCACGGATGAACCGCATTGTCATCTGGAATTTGTGAGCAGTGGTAGGGGAGTTATTAATCGGAAAAATTAGTTGGAAGTCATCTGCATAGTTAAAAGTTTGGACTTTCCTTCCTTTTAGTGCATGGATCAGTGGGAGAAGGTATAGATTGAATAAGTGGGGGGAGAGTGAGGAGCCCTGGGGGACCCGCAAGTGTTTTTAATCTTGGGGGTTGTGAAGTTTCCCAGACGTACCGCTTGGTAACGTTTTTTTTAGGAAGGAACTTATCCATTTGAGGGCTGGTCCTTGGATTCCTGTGTCCATGACACGGTCGACCAGGGTGTTACGGTCGACCGTGTCAAAAGCGGCGGAGAGATCCAGTAGCACTAGTGCTTGGGGCGATTTCTCGTCCTCTTTCTCTCGCAGGGAGTCCAGGACTGACAGTACCACTGATTCTGTGGAGTGAGCTGGGCGGAACCCTGCTTGATGAGGATCCAGGTAGTCTGACTGCGCCAGAAAGGCAGATAGGCTTTTAGCCACGTGTGCTTCGAGTAGTTTGGTCAGATAAGGAAGCAGTGAGATGGGTCAGTAGTTAGTGAGAGTCACGGGATCAACTACTGTTTTTTTCAAGAGAGGGATGACAGATGCCTCTTTGAAGGTATCAGGTACTTGGCCCTGGGATAGTGAATTGTTTAAAAGGACCATGGCTGGCTCTGGGCAGGTCGAGAAGGCTTCCCTTAGAATCCAAGGGGGGCAGCAGTCTCTAGGAGAGCCTGATATTACTTTGGTCATCAGATCTGTAAAAACTTCTTGGCTTATCATAGGGAACTGTTCTAGCCTTTGTGTGTTTTTTAGTTTCAATTGACAAGTGGGTTTTGAGCATATGGGGATGCTGGCTTTGATCATTTTTATTTTGTCAATGAATAAGTTATTCAAGGAGTCGCATAGGGATTGCGAGGGTGTGATTTTTTGAACTACGCTGTCAGGGTTTGATAGATCATTAATTATTGAGAAGATGTCCTTCGATCGGTTTTTGGAAGTGAGGATTTTGCAGTCAGAATCGTTTTTTTGTAAGTTTTAAGGGCTGTTAAATAGGTGTTTTTGTCATCTGGTAGCGATGTCATAAGCACTGCTATAAAAAAATATATTAGAGAGAGTGATTGAAGATTAATTCAGAGACCATGCCATAGGAAGTCTAGTCTAGCATATTTTGTGGAGTCTGGAACAAATGTTCCCCTCCAGGTCTCACTTCAGCCATTGTATTCATTTTAATTCACTCAGAAATAAGAAATGTCAAACAAACGCGAACAAGCCCATGTGCGGAATATCTCAAGCCAGTCAACAAATATGTTTACTTAAATGTTCAACAAGATCCTAAAACCATATATCCCTCAATGCTCACAACCATCTGTCTAGGAGTGCTCTCTAGGACAAGTATTGCTGTGAACGTAAACTGTCACCATCCATTGCAATTGAGACATTGCTTCACATATCCTCCCACAATCAGGAAGCAAAATTTGCCAGGAAAAAATCAGGACAGGGAGCCACACGCCAGCCACATTTCATTTCAAAATATTTATTGTACAGGATGTTTGAGGAATTACAATGTAAGCTTAAAATAGTTTCGTAAGTGGCTTGGTCTATAAACACAAAAATGAGTCAACAAGTTGAGCACAGACCCAGCCTTTTCATATTCTACTCGTTAGCACAAGCAGTAAAGCTATTACAACTTACAATGCACACCCTACAGGTACTCCATGTTCATGTCAGCAAAATAAACCATCGACTACCAAGAGATACCAAGTTTCTGGTTCTCATCTCCTTGAAATGAGGGTCAATCCATAATTTTCTGTGAAAACGCCTTGAACAAAATTGTTATTTTAAGGGAAGGCAGACGCATAGGAGACATTTTAATTTTTGAAAAGTTCCACGAATGGAAGTGAGTTCCTCGAATGTAAGTGAGTGCCTCCACCTGAGGGTCAGTTTACAACGAAGACTAGCTATTTATTTATGCACAACAGAAAATAAGAGATACCATATTTGTCCAACGCTGATGTTTGCCCATGAGCTGTTTAAAGAGAGATGATTGAAGCAAAGCAGATCCTTTGCAAAGTACACACTATGGAACAAGCCACTTTGGTGGTATTCATCATCTCATCTGATCTGTTGAATCTTACACTGATTGAACATAGCAGAGAAGACAAGCTGTTAAATAATGTTTTCATTGGAGTGGACTTGTCTCACTCCAATGCTCCAAGGGGAGATGGTTCCAAAGCTGGTCTACCCAGAGAAAGAACAGATTGCCTCCTAAAGAGCTATTATTTGATTAGAATAGACCACGTGGACAGTTGAAGGAGTGTTGACTCCTATACGGTCAATGAGAGATTATCATATCCTCCAAGTACATGGGCAGCTTGCCCTGTAAAGCTTTATGAAAGAAGCACAAGGGTATACACTGTATTTTGGATGCCAATTACAATGAGAAATGTAATCTACTAATTGAATGGAAGGCGGTCTATCAGAAAGGTGCAGAGTGGGCAAACTGCCTCATTTTGAAGATTTTGGAGTTTTACATAGTCCTTGATAAAGCTAATCAATCGGCAGAGTTGCGATGGAAGTTAAACAAAGCTATCACTACGAGAAATTAAAGATGGGAATATGTGAGCCTGGAAATACCTGAAAATATGGTGCGCATGTATTCTTCAGTGGTGACCATATTTATGCACTTTACTATTTTCTGGTTAACTCACACAGCTGTAAGTTTCTTATAATTGCAGGTCGTGTTCAGCCAGCCATGTTCTTTCTTTCTAATCACTATTAGGTCATCTTGAAATACGTGACATGGACTTATGTTGTTTAACAACCACAGACACAGACCTACCAGTGAAGATTTCTAGACCAATTATAAACAAATAGGGTTACCTCTACACATCCAACAAAGACAGCATTGTACACTCTCTAAGCTCTACACACAAGCATCTAGAAGCTCTCAGCTTCTTTTCCACTGCTATGACTCAACCAAGTCAGCTTAATCAGTACCGTAAATGAACAATTTACATACCTTTGGTAGCAAGGTTTCTAATGGATACTCTATCTAACCACATATTCCTCACCTTTTCAATCTCCACAGGTGCCATGCAGGATCCATAACGTTTTGCACATTAAATGCTCCTGGGTGCTGGCAGGTGTCACCATCTGACTCCATGGTGACATTCGCTTCACCTCCAGAAGTGAGGGTGCAATGATGTGTATATACACCACCACTGCGTGATAGCATCAGTTTATATTTGAATTGTTTGTGCACCCTCAGAGGCAGAACACCCATGAAAAACTGCAAGTATGACAAGGTGTCAATTCCAACTTTTAACCTATTTAGATTCCTAAAAGCCCATTCTGCTGAAGGACGGAGAGTAATGAGGAACCTACGGTTAGATAGAGTACCCGCCAGAAACTTGTTATTGCGATGGATACTTCTAATCACAGGTTCCTCATCTTTTTAATAGATACAAAAATAGACCCTCTCAAAAGGTGGAGGGTCTGAGTAGTTGACCTACACCAGGAAATCCTGCAGGGCCGAATTGGCTAAGTGGTATCATCCAAAGCATACTTTGATCATGCTCGTACTCAACATGATTATGAGGGTAGGGTCTGCAAGCTAGCCGACTGCGCATGTCTGGTCTTACCTTTTCACAGTCACTAAATCTCATTGCAGAGGTGCTTCAGCAGAGACGAGACTGGTGCAGAGGAAATTTGGTCCCACAGGGCACTGAAGCCACTGTGTGATGCCATCATCCACTCTCATTACGTTAAAGCTCGCTTTTCAGTAGTCTGTCTACCATGTATATCATCACCTTCATGGATCTGTCTAGTGCCTTGGACAGCGTGGTTAGATGTAGGCTGTGGGACTTGTTGAGTGGCTTGGGGGAATATCCAGGGCTTCTCTAATTTTTGCGAACTTTGCTTTTTGACTTGTCAGCTTCCGTTAGGTTTTGCCCTGCTGGCAAGCACACTTCCAGCTTCCCGTTGGGGAAGGGCGTATGCCACAGTTTTGGTGTTATTGTTATCATCACTTGTAAAGCACGCTATCACCCGACGGGCATCCAGGCGCTAGCATACGAGTACCCAACTGAGCTCATGGTACGTGGGGTGTGTAACCGTTTGCCTGAAGTCATGCTCTAGGATAGAGCCATGTCTTAAGCCTCTTCCTGAACTGAAGAAGATCTTCCAGCTGTCTCATCTCGGATGGAAGATTATTCCAGCGTCGTGCAGCTGCGGTGCGGAAAGCCCTACCTCCTGATTTTGTTTTTTTAAATCTTGGTACCTTCACCAACTTGGCGGAGGAAGAGCGGAGGCTCTGAGCAGGAGCATACCAAGCAAATTTGTTCTGCATTGGTTTAGGTCCAGCCCCATGCAGAGCCTTGAACACTATGCAAAGCCATTTAAATTGAACTCTTTGCAATACACAAAGCCAGTGCAGCTCCGATAAGGTCTGGGAGGCAGATGAGCGTCTCTGCGTTCTCAAAGCTAACTTAGCTGCCATCGTTTGGATCCTCTGGAGTTTCTCAATCAAATATCTCGGGGACTCCAGCAGCAAGGCATTACAGTAATCCAGCCTGCTCAAAATGGTACTTCTTACTATCAGTGCACGGGCTTGGGCTGGTAGTAATGGGAGAACCTTACGAAGGGCTCTAATAATGGAGAAGCAGCTCCCCACTGTTTTATTTACTTGTGTTTCAAGGCTTGGTCTGTCGTTGAACATAACTCCTAAGTTACGCACTGTCTCAGAGGGTGCCGGTGGAGTGGCTGTGGGCGGGGGCCAAAAGTTGATGGGAAGTGTCGGGGGAAACTTCCCTGCTGCACAGTAAAGGACCGGGAAGGATACCTGGTAGCAAGTCAATTGTAAAAGCGATTAAGAGCAGTTTTTTGTAAAAAAAAGTACATAAAAATCAAGATTCCTGGTAAGATAAAGTGCAATGTGCAAATTATGCGAGATAGCAGCAAGCAAGAGACCCATACACATCAGGTGAACAGAGCAAAGCACCATATGTTTACACGCTGGCCCCAATCCTTTTCCTGCTGTATATTAATAGTCTTGAGGTGGCACTGTCTGTCTGTGCTCCAGATGTTCCAATGGTGGGCAAGAAAAAAGTTCCCCAAATACTTTATGCCGATTATGCTGTTTTACTATGGAGAACACACAAGAGCTTAAACGCCCTTTTTCAAATGTTTGTCAGCTTCATGGGGTCCCTGGGCTTAACCATAACCTGCTCGAAAACCTACACCATGTTTTGTGGGCCCAAATCCATGACACTGAAGAGCGTACACCTCCAAGATCGTCAGGTTTCCTCAACCCAGACTTTTTCTCACTTGGGTGCGGCCCTTGATGCCAAGGGAAGCTGTGGTCCCTGCAAGTACAAAGCCTCCCAAAGGTTTGCTAGAGCCACTGGTTACGTCTACTGCTTGGCTTCACATATTTGCAGAAAGCCCACGGCCCCTCTATTGGAGGTATTCAAGAGCAAATACCTCCTCATTCTTACTTATGGGGGCTAGCATTTGATGATATTCCATCATATCCGCCTTACCGACCAAAGAGAACAGTGTTCTGCGTCATCTCCTGGTGAACCCCTGGCCTGCACCACCTATATAGTTCCTCAGGAGCATAGTGTTGTTTTTTTCGAAGACCATATTAAATTGACCCCCCTCGCGCTATGCTGTGCGGTTTGGGCGAACCCACACACAGGTTGGAATAGGAAGGTGATCATGGATTGTCTTGCTTGTGACAGAGGCTTGGACATTCCCAGGCTGTAAAACAGCAAGCATGAAATGTCTGTCCCGGGGACACCAGAACTCTTTTCTACCCCTTCTATTATGTCTAAGGCTGATCTAACCTGGGTCAGAAAAGCATTTCAAACCAGGAAATGAAGCCGAGAGAGAAATGTGAACTAGCTAAAATTTCTATTAGGGACGATGCTAATTTGCAAACCACCCTCAACAGGGAGGCGTACCTGTCATGGGTGCACGCCACCTGGGACAGAGTCCTCTTAACCAGATTTAGGTTTGGTATCGTGAGGTGGCATTTAAGCTTTCCCCTTGGTCAATTTGATCCTAGTAACGTGTTACTCTGTCCCTGTGATGAATCTTCACGCCAGAGTCTGCTTCACTTCACCTTCTTTTGCAAGTACTACATGGTTTACTCCAAAAGGTTTCTAGTCCCACTAATCCGAGCATGTGGCATTAGAAGATGTGTTGAAACGCTGTTGTATCTGCAACAGCGACATTCTACCACACTCTGTGGTAGTATTTGCTAATTTTCCAAGTGTTTTGTGCCAAAAGAAAAGAAATCTTTGTTTAACAGACCGAAGCTGTAAGATCGCACTTGTCTAAATGATGCTTGAGGGGGGCCCACCCCAAGGGTACACCTGGGGTACTGATCCTCATGACATGATTTCCTTATCCTGCCTTCCTGGGGCTGTTGATTCTTTTGAAGGTTATTATTTTATTTGTTATCACATAACCAACTGCTTGCGGTTCATTTAAACCTGCCTATGACAGAGACCTGCAAAACTTTTAATAACGTAACGTAAAATGTGTACTGTGCTCTTATGGCTGGGGTTTACTGCCGAAAACAAGTATTATCTGTCCTGATCAATAGTCCATCTTCCATATAATGATATATAATACTTGAAAACACTCTGCCTGCTCAGTGACTCCTATTGGCTGTGCACCAACGGGCCCGACGCGTGAGCCTGAAATGCTTCATTTGAATTTATTTAATGCAGTCATAACGTTTGCCCAGATAAATATAGCTGTGATAAAGAGACTGCACACCTGTCACTCTCCCTGCAGCACTCTATAATTACAATAATCTGAGAAGCAGCAGCATAGTGTGACATTGTGTTTCCTCGTCTCTCTTGTCATCGCAGCTTTCGGGGCTGGCATCGCTGGGCCTCGCCCTGTGGCATAGCCCAGCTCTGAGCGCCCGCCTCTGTTACTCTGCAGACTGGCACACGCAGCTCTGCCCCTTCCTGCTCTGGCACACTGACTGCACAGCCTGGCCAAAGTCAAGTCAAATATAACTTTCTTCGATTGTTAAAAGCAATCATAAAAGCATACATAATTAACAAAATCATTTCGTTACAATTAATTTCAAATCATTTTACAATATCCCAGTGTAAAATTCATTAATGACAGAATTCCGTTGAGGGCATCCTTTTTCTGATTAAAGTGCACTATATAATCATGGTTTTTCTACTATACATCACCCTTTTCAGAAACCCTGTAATTATTGCAACAGATCTTTGATTATTCAAATATTGGGTGCTTAACATAGCCAAACGACATTGACGGTGGCCCAACTCTCTCAATAAAGGCAATAAAAATACTACGCCTAAGGGAACTGTAAAATTTACAAAATAAAAGAACATGCATGGTGGGGTGACACATCATCACAGGGACAGGGCTGCAAATCATGCGACCAGTCATTTACTGTCGGAAAACTAACCAGTCTGTGAAAGATTCCAAATCTAAAATGGGATAATAAAAATCTGTCATAATTGCCAGGGACATACACCAGATAGGGTTGAATATTAAAAGTTGTTAATAACAATTGATGTTGCAGGACAGTGGGTTTTAAGACCTCAGATGTTATTCTTAAGGAATCTAAATCCTTGCGTGAGGGGGGCGTGGTCTGCAGCCGAGAGGAATGGCCGCACTCTAAGGCGGCTCCTCGGCCCTCGCCGCTATTCCTGGCACTGATCCTGCGCCAGTGCTTTTTTCTTACCCCTGTGCTTGGGGGTAAGGCACCGCTCACTGCCTGGACGACCACATCTGTTCCCGGTTTGCCCCCGGACCCCCGCTTGCCGTGGCTGGCTCCTGCGGCTCTGCTAACCTCCGGCCGCAAAATGGTGGCCGGGACCACCGGCCGATGTCTGGCCTGACTCCGAGGCCGCTGAGAGACCTTGGGTGCCGCTGTTCAGAGGATCCGGCATCGACGGAGCTTTGGAGGGCGAGCGCCTCTCGTTTCCTGGTGGCCGCATCCTGCTGGGCCACACGGGGGTCGACTACTGCGGCCGGAATCGAGCCCTCCCTGGTGCCCGGGACGCTGCCTACGCGAGTCCCCGGCTTTGGGCCCACTGCCGGGGACCGCTTCCACACTGCTCTAGATTCGCCCTGGCCTGCCTGCCTCAGCCACAGCCTATTGTGCTGCCTGGGTGGACTGCCCCTTGCCCCGGTGGCCTGCCGCTGGAGCCACTAACTGCACCCTGGCTCTGTGGGGCTCCATTGCCTGTGGGGGACCAGAGCAGACTAGAGCTCGGCTCTGTGACGCGGGAGACACTACTCGCTCCCCCGTATCCACAGACTGACGTGGGACACCTGTGCTCGCCCTGGCTTCTGGAGCCTGCTGGGGCTGGGGAGTCCCACGCTGAGGGGGGCCTGCACTTCCTGCATTGGGGGTGCCGGCTGGAGGTTGTGACCGGGTGCCGGCTTGACGATGCCCTGGCCCTGGATCCCACGGGAGGCTCGCCCTGATACTTCGCGACCCGGCGCAGTAAAGAGGCGCCCTTTTTCACAGATCTCGGAACTCCGCGGCGGGGACTGGTCCCGGGGTGTCCCACCTCACTCTTCCTGGACTGACAAGGGGAGCTCCCTTCTGTGCTGGGAGCCACAGTGCGTGACCGGTGACCTGCATCATCGTGAGTAGAGCGCTCGCACCCCCCTGTGCCCAACTGACGCATTGGTTCAATGTTCCCTGCCCACACCTGGTCCCGAGACTCTTCACTGGTGCCTTCCTGATAGGTGTGGTGCCTACTTCCCCATACGAGAGTGGTGGAGGCCCCCTCTTGACTGCACGCGCTTTGACCCTACATCACTGGGACGTACTGTATGCCATAGATTCCACGATCGGTACAAAAGGGGGGTGGTGATGGACGGAGCATCCGAACCAATCAAACACTCACACCCAGTCAAAAGATCTGGGTTTAATCCATCACCGTTCTTTAGCCCACTCTGCCACCCCAGTTCAGACATGGCTATATGCAAATCAGTCGGACCCTGTGCCTCATGGGAACAGTCCAGCCCGAACTGCCAAGCCATGCCTTCCCTGGACCGGAAACAAGCTTCCGAGGACCGGTTTCTGGCATTACAGCCGTCTTCAGCCCGGCTTGCTTGAATCCAGTGGCAAAGTGAGCAAGGGACTCACGTCTGAGCACACCCTGCCACACTTATGCTGGCCAAAAGCGGTACAAAAGGGGGTGGTGATGGACGGAGCATCCGAACCAATCAAACACTCACACCCAGTCAAAAGATCTGGGTTTATTCCATCACCGTTCTTTAGCCCACTCTGCCACCCCAGTTCAGACATGGCTATATGCAAATCAGTCGGACCCTGTGCCTCATGGGAACAGTCCAGCCCTAACTGCCAAGCCATGCCTTCCCTGGACCGGAAACAAGCTTCCGAGGACCGGTTTCTGGCATTACAGCCATCTTCAGCCCGGCTTGCTTGAATCCAGTGGCAAAGTGAGCAAGGGACTCACGTCTGAGCATACCCTGCCACACTTATGCTGGCCAAAAGCGGTACAAAAGGGGGTGGTGATGGACGGAGCATCCGAACCAATCAAACACTCACACCCAGTCAAAAGATCTGGGTTTAATCCATCACCGTTCTTTAGCCCACGCTGCCACCCCAGTTCAGACATGGCTATATGCAAATCAGTCTGAGCCTGTGCCTCATGGGAACAGTCCAGCCCGAACTGCCAAGCCATGCCTTCACTGGACTGGAAACAAGCTTCCGAGGACCGGTTTCTGGCATTACAGCCGTCTTCAGCCCGGCTTGCTTGAATCCAGTGGCAAAGTGAGCAAGGGACTCACGTCTGAGCATACCCTGCCACACTTATGCTGGCCAAAAGCGGTACAAAAGGGGGTGGTGATGGACGGAGCATCCGAACCAATCAAACACTCACACCCAGTCAAAAGATCTGGGTTTATTCCATCACCGTTCTTTAGCCCACTCTGCCACCCCAGTTCAGACATGGCTATATGCAAATCAGTGTGACCCTGTGCCTCATGGGAACAGTCCAGCCCTAACTGCCAAGCCATGCCTTCCCTGGACCGGAAACAAGCTTCCGAGGACCGGTTTCTGGCATTACAGCCATCTTCAGCCCGGCTTGCTTGAATCCAGTGGCAAAGTGAGCAAGGGACTCACGTCTGAGCATACCCTGCCACACTTATGCTGGCCAAAAGCGGTACAAAAGGGGGTGGTGATGGACGGAGCATCCGAACCAATCAAACACTCACACCCAGTCAAAAGATCTGGGTTTAATCCATCACCGTTCTTTAGCCCACGCTGCCACCCCAGTTCAGACATGGCTATATGCAAATCAGTCTGAGCCTGTGCCTCATGGGAACAGTCCAGCCCTAACTGCCAAGCCATGCCTTCCCTGGACCGGAAACAAGCTTCCGAGGACCGGTTTCTGGCATTACAGCCATCTTCAGCCCGGCTTGCTTGAATCCAGTGGCAAAGTGAGCAAGGGACTCACGTCTGAGCATACCCTGCCACACTTATGCTGGCCAAAAGCGGTACAAAAGGGGGTGGTGATGGACGGAGCATCCGAACCAATCAAACACTCACACCCAGTCAAAAGATCTGGGTTTAATCCATCACCGTTCTTTAGCCCACTCTGCCACCACAGTTCAGACATGGCTATATGCAAATCAGTCTGAGCCTGTGCCTCATGGGAACAGTCCAGCCCGAACTGCCAAGCCATGCCTTCCCTGGACTGGAAACAAGCTTCCGAGGACCGGTTTCTGGCATTACAGCCGTCTTCAGCCCGGCTTGCTTGAATCCAGTGGCAAAGTGAGCAAGGGACTCACGTCTGAGCATACCCTGCCACACTTATGCTGGCCAAAAGCGGTACAAAAGGGGGTGGTGATGGACGGAGCATCCGAACCAATCAAACACTCACACCCAGTCAAAAGATCTGGGTTTAATCCATCACCGTTCTTTAGCCCACTCTGCCACCTCAGTTCAGACATGGCTATATGCAAATCAGTTTAACCCTGTGCCTCATGGGAACAGTCCAGCCCGAACTGCCAAGCTATGCCTTCCCTGGACCGGAAACAAGCTTCCGAGGACCGGTTTCTGGCATTACAGCCGACTTCAGCCCGGCTTGCTTGAATCCGGTCCCAGGATGCTTGTTTCCGGTCCATGGAAGACACGGCTTGGCAGTTCGGGCTGGACTGTTCCCATGAGGCACAGGGTCAGACTGATTTGCATATAGCCATGTGTGAAATGGGGTGGCTGAGTGGGCTAAAGAATGGTGATGGATTAAACCCAGATCAGTTGACTGGGGTGAGTGTTTGATTTGCTTAAACGCTCCGTCCATCATCCCCTTTCGTATCGCTTTGTTCGCCCTAAGTGCGGCAGGGTATGCTCAGACGTGAGTCCCTTGCTCACTTGGCCACTGGATTCAAGATAGCCTGTCTGATGAGGATTATGAATCCGAAACCGGTCCCAGGATGCTTGTTTCCGGTCCATGGAAGACATGGCTTGGCAGTTCGGGTCGGACTGTTCCCATGAGGCACAGGGCCAAACTGATTTGCATATAGCCATGTCTGAAATGGGGTGGCTGAGTGGGCTAAAGAATGGTGATGGATTAAACCCAGATAAGTTGACTGGGGTGAGTGTTTGATTTGCTCAAACGCTCCGTCCATCATCCCCTTTTGTATCGCTTTGTTCGCCCTAAGTGTGGCAGGGTATGCTCAGACGTGAGTCCCTTGCTCACTTGGCCACTGGATTCAAGATAGCCTGGCTGATGAGGATTATGAATCCGAAACCGGTCCCAGGATGCTTGTTTCCGGTCCATGGAAGACATGGCTTGGCAGTTCGGGCTGGACTGTTCCTATGAGGCACAGGGTCAGACTGATTTGCATATAGCCATGTCTGAAATGGGGTGGCTGAGTGGGCTAAAGAATGGTGATGGATTAAACCCAGATCAGTTGACTGGGGTGAGTGTTTGATTTGCTCAAACGCTCCGTCCATCATCCCCTTTTGTATCGCTTTGTTCGCCCTAAGTGTGGCAGGGTATGCTCAGACGTGAGTCCCTTGCTCACTTGGCCACTGGATTCAAGATAGCCTGGCTGATGAGGATTATGAATCCGAAACCCGTCCCAGGATGCTTGTTTCCGGTCCATGGAAGACATGGCTTGGCAGTTCGGGCTGGACTGTTCCCATGAGGCACAGGGTCAGACTGATTTGCATATAGCCATGTCTGAAATGGGGTGGCTGAGTGGGCTAAAGAATGGTGATGGATTAAACCCAGATCAGTTGACTGGGTTGAGTGTTTGATTTGCTCAAACGCTCCGTCCATCATCCCCTTTTGTATCGCTATAGATTCCACGATGGTCTCTAATAAAGGGAATAAGTCCTCCACTCAGAGACAGATCAACAAGCTCTTGTGGGGCTCTAAAGGGGAGAATAAAGATGCTAGCCCCGAGACTGCGCCTAAAACCGTGACTCCTCCCCCTGCAGCGCGGTCCCCCACTCTGGAGGACGTGATGGAGGCAATTGCTGGGGTCCGCTCGTCGCTGGAGTCCCGCATAGACTCTGTGAACATCGAGGTTACACGCAAAATGGACACCAAAGTGAAGGACATAGAAATTAAAACCACGGCGCTTATGGACAATACCTCCACCCTCCAACAGCAGGTGGCCCAACTCCAAAAGCAACAGTTGCAAATGGGGGAACTTCTCGATGACTATGAAGGGCGCCCAAGACGCAACAATGTCCGCATTTTAGGGGTTCCGGAGCGAATGGAAGAGCCGGCTGCTGATCTCTTAGTGGAGAAATTGGTGCTACAACATCTCCAGTCAAAGCAGCTATCTAATTACTTCTCCATTGAGCGAGCACACAGGGTCCCGGGGGGTAGGCCGAAGCCGGGTGCTCCCCCCCGCCCCATCATCGCACATGTGTTTAACTTCCGAGACCGCGATGTCATCCTTCAGACGGCACGAACTGGACCACCCCTGCGTCTGGACAATGCTCAGATCACGATTTTCCCCGACTTCACGGTGAAAGTTCAAGCTCGTCGACACAGTTTTCTTAAAGTCAAAAGGGCACTTCGCGTCAAATCCATAAAATACGCTATGCTGTTTCCCGCCAAGCTGCGCGTTGAATCGGAAGGCAAAACTTGGTTCTTTGAGTCCCCTGCTGAGGTTTGGGACTGGCTCGAGGGGTGGCGTCAGTCCGGTACCACTCAGAATTACCGCGGACGGTCTGCCGACCGCTCTGACCCGGACACACCTCTGGAGAGCCAGGACTTATTCACTGATACAGCTCATGGCGGCCAATGAAGCCCTCAAAGGTCTGGAGCCCCTTCACTGGTCGGTCAGGTTTTTGCTCCTAGACCTGCCACATAACGTAGGGTTCCTTTACCCTTGACCGATCATGTATTGACTGGTTTGTACTTACTCCTGTGTTCCATGCATTTCCCTACAAGATCCCGACTCTGTGGTCCGTCCAGTCCTTTCTTTGTTTTTGTAATATGTAAATGTTGTTGCTGTCATTATTGACTTAAGTTGCACTAGGCACCATCATCTTGTAGACTCTAGGTGAGGGCACTCATGACTCTCCACACACCCCGTCTATGTTTGGGAGGGCGACAGGCACTCTGCATAGTTGGGGAGTGGATAGTTTCAAGTCCGCGGGCAGGGTGGCTGGGTGGGGGGTTGGGCGGAGAGGGAGGAGGGTTCTGGGGGGTTTTGTATTGTTATTGTTGGTTATTGCATTCTTTGTTTACAGCAGGGCCCTTTCTTGTCACACTCCACATCTTTCGCAGGGTCCGGCCATTGCATATTGTGCCTGTCTGGTGTTATTGACTCCTCAGGAGGTCCTAAGTCCCCCTGATTCCACGATTCTTCTTGTCACGGCCACTCAGTCCCTCAGGTCGACTCTCCTCTTGCCACTCCTCCATAGATCTCACGGCATCCACCATTATGGTGCAGCCCCTTCCTAGAATGTCACGATTATGTCGTGGAATGTCAACGGATTAGGGCATAAAATCAAACGCGGCATAGTCCTCCAATACTTACGTCGCCACTCCCCCGACATAGTATTGCTACAGGAGACCCACTTGTTGGGCAACACTTGTCAGGCACTCCAGAGAGGCGGCTACAAACTGTTGGTACATGCGGGTTTCACCTCTGGGTCACGGGGCACAGGGATCCTGGTTAAAAAGAACCTAGCGCTCACCTACACTAAGACATGGGCTGACCCCCTGGGCCGGTTCACACTCGTTGAGGCCTCCTGGGAGGGGCGTCCCTTGAACATCATATCTGCGTATCTCCCACCGACTCTGGGTTGTGATTCCCTCAGAGACTTAGGCACCCGACTGACAGGCCTTCCTACAGGTACGATTCTCATTGGGGGTGACTTTAACATGACGATGAATGACGTTCTCGACCGACATCCTAGACGCCCTTCACACAGACAGAGCTCTGATCTGTCGGAGTTTGTACAAGCTATGGGACTTGAGGACATATGGAGAACCCACTACCCTGACACGCCCTATTTCACACACTATTCTAACGCACACAGCAGCATGTCCTGAATTGACTATCTCTTCTGCCCCACAACAGACGTTGGATATTTCGTGCGTCCAAAGGGCCTTCCCGGGGCATTCCTGATCACTCTCCTCTTACTGTGGACTTAACTTACCACCACCAGTACACCCGAGGTCCCATAATTATCAATCCTTGACTCCTGCAGATCCTAGACATTAAGGACTGCCTGATAGAAAAAACCGACTTCTATTTCACAGAAAACGTCTGTTCTGTGCGTTCTGCAGTCACGATTTGGGAGGCATACCTGGCGGTCATCAAAGGTAAGGCACTGGCGCACAAAATGGGTTACCTACGGAAGCATACCGACCAGATCCTTCAGGCCGAATCTAACTCGTCACGCCTTGAATTGTCCCACAACACTGCCCCCTCAGACGATACGACCCGCCGTCTCCGAGCCCAACAACTTGACTATAAAGCTCTAGCGCGGGAACAGACACAGGCCCGACTGCTCCACACACGCCATCGCGTCTATGAATTCGGTGACCGCGCAGGGAAGTTGCTCGCATGGCTGGAACGGTGAGAACAGGGAGCTAGATGGGTGTCGTCTATCGTGAGACTGGACGGTTCGACAACCGTGGATCCGCAAGAAATAGCGGACGCTTTCACCGACCACCTGGAGCACATTTATACAGCTGGGGCGCGCTACACCTCGGAGGAGTCCAAGCAACTCCTCGTGGGGATGCGTCTACCTACGCTCTCGGAGGCTGACAAGGAGACGCTGGAAGCCGACATCACAGCAGATGAGCTCATGATGGCACTCTTTGCTGTCAATTCTGGCAAAGCGATCGGGCCCAATGGAGTCCCCATTGAATTCCTGAAGGGCATGTCCCACAGCATCGTCCCACATCTTAAGAATATGTTTGAGGACAGCTTGGACAATGGTATCCTGCCACTTGATCAACGATTGGCCTCCATAGCGGTTATCCTCAAACCGAATAAACCACCTACCGACTGCAGTTCCTATAGACCGATCTCTTTGATTAGCGCGGAGGCCAAGATCCTTGCCAAGCTTCTAGCCAACCGACTCCTTGTTGTGCTTCCCTCCTTCATTCATGATGACCAGTCGGGCTTCCTTCCGGGAGGAAACACAGCCCTAAACCTGAGGAGAGTTAATAACGTTCTAAGTAGACAGCCTATTCTACAAGAAGACTGGGAACCAAAACCGGCCCTGGCAAAGTGCTTGGCCGGCCACCCGGGCGAGAGGGGGGCGAGCGCTTTGCCAGGGCCGCTTTTCAGCCGATTTTGTTACAGGGCCGATTTTGCAGCTATGCTGCAAAACCGGCTCTGCAACAAAAACGGCCCCCAGGGTCCAAAACCGGCCCCCATCCTTGCAGCCGACCGGGGCATTGCCCGGTGCCCACAACGGCCAGTCCGGGCCTGGACGCCGCCATTCTGTCCCTTGATGCCACGATGGCGTTCGACTCGATTGAGTGGTCCTACCTTTTTGAGGTCATGCTCAGATTTGGCTTTGGACCCAAATTCATCCAATGGGTACGGCTCCTATATACAGACCTTTTGGGCCAAGTGGGGGTAAACAATAACACGTCTCGCCGGTTTGGACTTCACAGGGGGACCCGACAAGGCTGCCCCCTGTCGCCGCTACTCTTTGCCCTCACCCTGGAACCCCTGGCCCACTGGATCCGTACAGACGTTTCCATCAGAGGCCTCCAGTAGAATGCCGAGACAGCTGACAAAATCTCCCTCTATGCCGATGACATACTGGTATATGTCACCTCCCCTCGATCCTCGATTAACAGCCTATTACATGTCCTCATCAACTTCGGGAAATATTCGGGCTATTTGATCAACTGGTCTAAATCGACACTCTACATGCTACATGGCCCCCCACCCCGACTTCCCCGAGGCTTCACCATACCTTCAGATCAGGATGGCTTTAAGTACCTCGGTATCTTTGTTACCCCAGACTCCACACTATTCCATGACCAGAACTTACTGGGCCCCCTGCGTCGACTGCACAGTGACGTAGCCCACTGGCGCTCCCTACCACTCTCCCTCCCTGGCAGGGAGGCCTTATTTAAAATGTTGGCGCTCCCGCGCTTCTTGTATGCCCTGCAGAACTGTCCTTTCTTGATTCCTGACTCCTACTTTAACGCTGTGGAGAGTGACTTACGACTTTTGCTGTGGGATGGCGGGGTGGCCCGCATCGCCCTCCAAAAGCTCACCCAGAGTTGGTATGATGGGGGCATTGCCTTGCCTAACCTGCGTCTTTATTATTGGTCATCACAGCTGGTGGCCACCAACCACTGGATCCATGGGTCACCCCTGAATCCGGCCTTCCACCTAGACAGATGCCAGACGGGGCGGGAGGGTTACCTGGGAGCCCTCTACAGCAAACAAGTGAGAAACAGATACGTGGAACCCATGGCGCAAACAATCGCAATCTGGCAAAGGGCCAACAGATGTCTGGGCTGGTCAGACAAAATTACCAAAGCGACGCCTTTGTGGTCGTCGCAACAGCTCGGCTCCCTTTCCTTCCACTTGGGATTCGACCGGTAGGACACAATAGGAATCTCAACGGTGGGAGACCTAATACACAAAGGCAAGCTACTGACATTTGAGGAACTCAGAACTAAGTACTCCCTCGCATGAACAGAATTGTTCCGCTACATCCAAATCAGACATGCTGTCCTCACTGCTATCCCGACCTCTCCTCCATACCTGAGACAGCCCCCTTAGAGGACAGACTGCTTTCGGAACCTCTCCCCTCCAAGGCCATCTCCTACACCTACCGTAAACTGTGTAACAATCTCCCTGATACATTTCAGTCCCTGCGAGACAAATGGCAGGCAGATTTAGGTCCCCTAGAAGACGAGGACTGGCGGGCGGCCCTAATATCCCCTAGAGAGTCTGCAATCAATCATAGGTTCCGATTGATTCAATTGAAGGTGCTACATAGGGCCTACATGTCTGCTGCATTATTGGCTAGAATCGGCAGTCGTCTTGACGACCTGTGTTTGAGAGGCTGCGGCCTGTCTGGTACCTTCTATCATGTCCTGTGGGACTGTCCGGTAATACAACAATTCTGGGGGGGGACTGTTCGAAAGATGAGAAGCTCCCTGGGGAAGCCAGTCCCGCTATCTCCGAGGGAATGTGTCCTTAATATATGGGGAGCCACGGACTTGAACGAACTTGAATTACAATGGGCGGCGCTGGGTTTCCTGCTTACTAAACGCTCAATAGCTATGAAGTGGGGCTCTGTTGAAAAGCCACTGGTGGTGGGTTGGATGGCAGAGATGGACCGCTGTATGCTCGCCGAAAAAGTGTACAAACTCAGAGGTTGCCCTGCAAAGTGGGATAAGAAGGGGGGACATTGGAACAAATACCGTGGCGAATTATGTGACTCTCCGACGGTGGAATTAGCCATGGACAGAGCTGGACCCTTATCTCGAATTGCGCGCTGATGTGCCAGTATATTCATTTTGTACCCCTATTCCATTGTACCATTCTACATGTGACTGATTTAATGACTCTGTTTTATTTTCAATAAACTTTTATGTTAAAAAAAATATTTTTTAAATCCTTGCGTGAGATGGCTGAGATAGTGAGAGGGTTTAGAAAGTAATCCAGCTTTCCAATGTCCGTTAAAAACTTACACACATAGCTCAGCCATGGAATCCTCATCGCTCCTTCCAGTTTCAAGATATCTGACAAAATGTCTCTATTCAGCTTGGTTTCTTCTTTAGTCCACAGCCTGTGCCAGAAATCAGATATAAATGAAAGTTCCAATTCTGAATGACAGTTGTAATTAGGAGTACTTTTAGGAACTGCAAGGATAAATTTCAGAAAGGAGTTTTCAACTACCTGGATGGGGGTAGGGTCTACAAAACCCCATACCCCACTCCCATAGGTGGTACCAGATACACATTTGGTTTATAGATCTTAATTAACTCCACAGGTGGTCTGGTACCTAATTTCTTTGCAAAAGATTTCAGGGCAGCAGTCGAGCATGGCCAATTTGGACTTCCAGAGCTAGGCATATCTTGCCTGTAAGCTTTTGAATTGGCCTATATGGTTCTCTGCCTGTTGCACTAATACCAAAGTCTGGTGTCTCACACTGACTGGAGAGCCCTACTTATTTGTATCGACCTAGAAAGGTGGAAAAGGCTAAGTTATCCGCCTGTAATTCGAACTTACGACCTGCAAGTTAAATCAAAATTTGATCCACATCAAGGCAGATTGGCATTCACTGGAGATTTGCCTATCCGTGGCCTCTCTGAAGAGGCTTTGGTAAAGGACTAAACAAGGTGCCTTAAATCTGATACACGAAGACTGTAATAAAAGAATTAACATGCTTGGACAGTGTACGATCCGATGTGCTCCCGTGTTAAAAGGCTGCAACCATAGCTCACTTTATTGCCCCCCGGACTACCTCGAATTATTAATGTATACTTATTTTACTCCAGTAAAAAATGTTCAGTAACTCACTGCGGTGCATGTTTGTAAGGCTGTACAGATGGCTTGAAACTTCTGTAACACGAGAAAAGTGTCAATCCGTGTATTCTTTCTTATTCCTTACTTTCTGAAATGCTGCTGCAGTGCTTGTTCATTTTCCCAGGTGGTGGCTGGCAATAGGCATCAGTGTTTTTCTAATTCGCATCATCTCCCCTGAATTCATCTTTCAGTTGTCACTCTCTCTGTAGCAGACGGCCCATTTTTCCAGGTAATGTCTCCTGAAGATCTTTTTCCCTCCTCCTCTTTCCTGAACTCCTTTCCTGCGGTGTGTTCCACCGCGCGGCTCCTCTCGTCTCCAGACTGCAACAAGATGTGCGTCAAGCAGGGTCGTAGCTTCCATTGGTGCAACAGGTGCAGCGGCACCGGCGCCTACGGAAAGTTCTGCAACTCTTTGCATGACGTAACTTGACCTCGCTCCTCTGCAGGCATTTAGGGGCCGATTAGGATGGCGGACGGACTTGCGTCCGTCCGCCACCCCTGAGTTGGAGGGACCGTCCGCATGGGCAGCGGCGGTCCCTCCATAGCAATTAGGATGTGACCGCCACCCTGGCGGTCACATCCTGTATGTTTTACATTGCGGCGGATGCTGCTTGAAGCAGCATCTGCCGCAATGCAAAAAACGAAAGGTGTGCATTTGCATGCACAAAGCGGCAGGCACCGCGCGGTGCCTGCCGCTTCGTGCACGCAAGGGCAGGGGGGTACCATAGGTACCCCCCATGTGCACCCCCCACGCAACCTTCACCCAGGGGGCCCGCAACGGGCCCCCAAAGTGACTGTCCGTATGCTTTTCCACGGTGGAAAAGCCGCCGCAAAAAAGCATGACTCACCCTGCATCCTAATATGGCTGGCGGTGTCTGATAGACACCGCCAGCCATGTTATTGCTTTTCCGCCGTGGTCGCCTTCCGACCGCGGCGGAAAAGCGGCGGACGGATTGGGAGACCCACCAGCCATCCTGATTTGGCGGTGGGTCTTTCAGGCCTCCTCGGCGGATTTCCCGCATACTCCGGGCCGGCGGTGGCTTCCGCCGGCCCGGAGTATGCGGGAAATCCGCCATCCTAATGACCCCCTTAATGTGCTTCACTGAACTTCTAGTCAGTTGGATGAAAAGATATGGTCTATGTACGTGCATGGTTTCCTATAGTGCAAGAATAAGCAGCGACCCAGTAGAGAAATCCAGTATCGTTTCTTCATTATTGCATATGAAAAGCACCTTCTTATATGTGAGTTCAAACTACCAGCTGCACAAAAGCCTATTGTGTCTGATTTAATAGAAAATAATGTTGTTTTATCTATAAGAATCTGGACCAGTTAGTGGCGGCTCCTGTGCTAAGGTGGAGGAGCATCGTCCCACTATTATAAAATAACAGAAATTATGTGGAGCAGTGGTGCTTCAAATAAAGTTAGTGCGGGCTGGGCTTTCCAGGTCACAGGGAGGAGGGGTGGCTGCTGCTGAACTTTAAGTGCGCATGGCTGGCCAGTCATGCGCACTTGGCATGTTCTCTGCCGTCTGTATTACGGATCACTGACATAACCTCGACAGACCGAATATCGACTGGACAAAATATCGATGGCAAATTATCGACTACAAAATTATCGATTGCCTATACTTAAACAACAAATCACAAAAATATCGAAACCACAATATCGACTAAAAAAAATAACGACTACAACAATATCGACTAACAACATTATCGATTTCTAAAACATCGATTATCACATATATAAATGAAAAACAGTCAAAATATCGAATACAAAAATATAGATACCAAATTGACCGATTTTTTACAATTCGAAATTACTACATCCTTGAATAAATAACTTTATTATCTTAAAATTTAGTCATACGATTCATAATTATTCAGAAATTGTTTATATAAATCGATAAAATATACTATATATTTTCCTAACATTTATAACACAAAATAAATACAAACATACATTTTATAATACATAAACAATGTTCCGAACAACTAAACATTTCTTACTGCAAATTATATATATTCCTCCACTTTACAAATATAAAGATAACATTACCTATACTAAATAAGGCCTTACACATTCAATAAACGTTAATTGGCGTCACCCATATATGGAAAGTAATTAGCATAACAGGTGAAAAAAATTCAAATCCACAAATAAAAACAGACTATCAATTTAAACAACCAATCCTATTTCTGAAACAATTAGACTAATACTATATAAACAAGATTACAGCAAACTAAAAATGCAGCCTAAATCTCCTAACTAAAGGAAGACGAAACTTTTCAGGATTTCTGAAAGAAAACGTATTGACTTCAACATAAAGACAGCTACACCTATCTAAAGTAAGTACTACTACATTATTAGCCATCGAAAATGTAACTCTCAAACTTCACACCTATATTTAAAAGCCAAATACCTCAAATATATGTGTTTTTATTTACTATTTATCCTACAGACAAAAAGAAAATACAGAAGACCTACACAACACCTGGACATCAAAAGTTAAATATAAATAAGTAAGTATATAATTGAAATGTAAAATCGACATTTAATAGATAGGTAACTAAATAGAAACTAGCTAAAAACCTCTAGCTAAATATCATAAATAGTAATAAAATATTTGTACACATTTTCTCAACTTCCACAGGCACAAAAACATATACACAGAAAATAACAGTTTGAAGAACATCAACACCTGAAAAGAACTACTTGAAATCATCAAAAGAATTACAGGTAAATCAAAAATGTATTAAACTGTATTATTAGAATACAACATTATTTTATCAAAAAATGTAATGACATTCTCTTTTAATTACCTCCTAGCACTACAATACAATCATGACTGAAGGAGCTAAATTCATTTATTCACAAAATGGGAAAATGCTTCTTTGTTACATGGGATATGTCTACACTCAAGAGAAACAAAAAGATTTGAAAGTGTTTTGGAAGTGTACGAAATATTATGCCAACAAATGTTATGGTAGAGCTATAACTCAGGAAACTACTGTTACTTATACTAAGGAACATAATCACCCACCCAATGTAACAGAAATAGAGATTAGACAAATGCTAGATTCCCTTAAAGAAGCTAGTACTAGAACTGATCAACCAACAACTGCTATTCTGAAACACCATTTAAGTGTACTTCCCCAACATGCTTCTAGCCAATTACCATCTATTGAATCTCTTAAAAGAACTGTAGCTAGACAAAAAAGAGCAACATGCACTACTCCTCCCACACCAAAAACTTTTGAAGAAGTGCAAATTCCCCCTGAACTCTCTGTAACTCACAATAAAGATAATTTTCTACTCTATGACAACAAATCTAAAGATACAAGAATTTTACTGTTTGCCACAGCAAACAACATAACTAAACTTACCCAATGCCAAACTTGGATGATGGACGGTACTTTTTCTGTATGCCCCAAACCTTTTTATCAATTATACACTATCCATGGTCATTTCCAAAATGCAAATATTCCATTCCTTTATGCCCTTCTACCAAACAAACAGCAAGCTACCTATCAAGAAATACTAACTGAAGTCAATCAACATACTAACAACTATTTTCCACAAAAAATTATCATTGACTTTGAAAAAGCAATGATACACAGCATCCTTAAAACATACCCACACACAGCAATACAAGGTTGCTATTATCATTTTAATCAATGTATCTGGCGACATCTACAAAAATCTACCTTGAGTATCCAATACGCCACTGATAGCACATTTGCTTATCAAATAAAAAAACTCATCGCCCTAGCCTATGTTCCACTGACAGATGTAACTGAGCACTATAACTTATTAATAGACAGCCCCTACTATAAAAGAAACGAAGAAAGACAAAACCCTATGCTTGATTACTTCGAAGACACATGGGTAGGAAGGCTACACAGATCAGGCCATAGAAGACAACCCAAATACCAAATAGCTTGGTGGAATGTAAATGTAAATGTAAATGTATAGGCATTTATATAGCGCACTACTTACCCGTAGGGTCCCAAGGCGCTTCGACCGCTGCGAAACCCTTCCTGGCTTCCCTGAGAGATGGTCCCTTAATGGGTATCTCCAGGGTGAGACCAGGCATCCCCGGCGGTCTGGTGGGGCCGTTAGTGAAGATGAGGCAAGCTAATGCCCAGAGTTGCCAAGTGTGATCGCTGATCAGAGTGGGCACCGAGGCGAGAGAATTATCGAGTGCGCTGACCCTGGTCCAGAAACCTGTCGCGCCGGGAATCGAACCCTGGTCCCGGGCCGTCCTCTGCTCTCGGGTCTGCCGCCTCTAACCAGTGAGCCACACTACTTCACTAGGAATGTCTACCTTAGCACACTAAATAAGGAAGCAAAAACAAACAATGCAGTTGAAGGATGGCACAATGCCTTCCAAGCAACTACAGGCCAAGGAACGCCTACCCTTCACAAATTAATACAATCCTTACAAAAAGAACAGAGTTACCAGGAGCTCCGAATGGAGCAATCAGTAACTTTGATCGGACCCAAACTCACCAAAGAAACTAAAAAAATGTATAACACACTCCAAAGTCAAGTTACCCTCTATCCAACTAGCAAAGGACTAGAATATCTATCAATGATTGCAAAAACTATTCTTTAAAACATAACATAACTATACACATTACATTAAGCATTTTGTTTCTAAATTCCTTGATTTTTACATGTAACAATTTGCAATTAAATTATCAAATACATAATATTAACATATATAAAATGTATTTAGATAATGTATTTACAAAATGTTACATACAACGTAAGTAAAGCAAAAATTAAAACAGTTTCCCCACCCATAACATTTTTTGTAAATACTTACATTTCTGTTGCAGCTTCAAACGTAATCCAATTCCAAGCAATCCATACGACACCATTGCAAAAACCCATACAATCCATGTAAGCCCAAAAAAAAAGCACAAATACAAGAAAATCCATAGCGACTCCTCTCCAATGTAATAGACACGATATACGATAGAAAACCCAAAAATAGTAATGTTGAAAAAAAAACGCTCCTGGAAAACTTGAAAACCAAAATATTTGTGTGCAAAAATAAGAGTATATAATACTCGTCACACAACTCTGATCGACAAAGAAGGAACTCCTCAAAAACAGTAAAACGCGACGAAAACCTGGAAAAAATAAAATACATACCCACCCACACAAAAACACCCATACATATATAAAAACACATTTATACACCAAACATATTATCTTAGTAACATTTAAACATATTACCTCACGTCACACACCTACAACTAAAACGCGGTAAAAATCAAATATCGTACACTCTACCTAACACCGAACACACAATCTTCTCTTAATAACCCTATCTACATAAACGTAAACACACCACACATACACTAACAATAACTTCATTAACTTCTAGAATACAATTAAAACAAACTTACCCTCTCTAACGCAAAGCAGCATCCAACCGCGATCTGTTGAAGCACCAAATAAGCCTAAGTAACATTACGCGGTTAAAAAGTAGTCCCTGTATACAGCAAAATCCTCTTTAATTTCTATATTCCAACACTTTAAAAAAATACACTGAGTATTATATTAAGTGTAAATAATTATTTAAATTGTAGAAAATTATTTCTTAAATATTCATTACTTTCAAATAATTATTCAACTGTTATGTGATACTTTAAATAATATTTTATGATTTATATATCCATTTTGAAAATAATCTATATGTTAAACAAATTTGCATCTATAACTTTGTTACAAATAATTTTTTTATAAAAATAGCAAATATTAGTTTAAACATTATGTATGTATATAAAAATGTATTTGTGTGTTTATCTATGTAAAAATTAATATTATAAATATGTTCAATATTCATAATATTAATTTAAAAAAATATATGATTACTTTGTAAGAAACAAAAATGTTACTGTTACAAAAGAAATGTACATATTTATGAATGACAATATATTCAATGTCTATGTGAATAAAATAATTGTTATTAAATGAAAAGTACATATTACCAATTTGTTTCTTTAACTATATAAATTACAATATATGTGAATAAACATAAAATTATGTTAATATCATTTATGTGTTAAAAACATATATATGCACTTCATATATTTTTTGGGATAATAAAAACTGTTTAGTTACAATTTTCAATTGAAATAAAAAATACATCTCTACTTACAATTTATTTTTTATATGTTAATAAACTGTTTTTCATTTATTGCATTTAACCCTGTGTATGTTTCCTTCTTTATTATTCTATATAAATATTAATTACATATGAAATATTCTATATAAAAATGCATTTTAAAATTTAATAATTTTAAAAATGTATTAATCTTTTAAGTACTACAATAACAATAATTATAATGAATACAAAATATTTCTATGTAATGTGAAAACTTTATTATAGTATCCTACCAATAATAATGATTTCTATAAAAAATGTCTTCTTATTTCCATTGCACCAATTATAAACTCACAAAACCATACTACACATTAAAACCATACAAATTACAATTCCCATTTCACCAATTGTAAACTCATGGAAGGTGCTGGACACTGAACCCATACTAATTACTATTCCCACTCCAGTGGGTGCAACAGTAGGGAAAGTAAATACTTCATATATTAATAAATAAATCCAAAAATAATATAAATATAATTTTTTTTACAAATAATTAACTATTTAATTTAACATAATAATTAATATATTAAAATTACTAATTAACTATCATTATTTCTATTACTTACCTATTAATACTAATTTACAACTAATTACCAAATATTTTTTTGATAATTATAAATTAATTTACAAATATTTTCTATTAAATACAATTAAATAAAAGATGTATGACGTTTGAACACATACTTTTACAACGCATACCTTTACAACGAAACGTTAACAACGCAAATACCATTACACCGCATTTATTTACAACGAATGTTTTTACAAAGCAAATACCTTTACAACGCATAGCATTACAACGTAAGTATTCATAATTATATAATATTTTATTTAATGTAAATTAATAGAAAATAATTTAATTAAATGTATTTAAATTTAATTAATTTAATGTAAATCAAAATTTACCTTATTTTTACCCTGTACACCTCTACCCAAAAACCCCAAACTGACCCTGAACCCTAAAAATACCCCTTTACCCACAAACTGAAAACTGACCCTGAACCCTAAAAATACCCCTTTACCCACAAACTGAAAACTGACCCTGAACCCTAAAAATACCCCTTTACCCACAAACTGAAAACTGACCCTGAACTCTAAAAATACCCCTTTACCCACAAACTGAAAACTGACCCGGAACCCTAAAAATACCCCTTTACCCACAAACTGAAAACTGACCCTGAACACTAAAAATACCCCTTTACCCAAAAACTGAAAACTGACCCTGAACCCTAAAAATGCCCCTTTACCCAAACACTGAAAACTAACCCTGAACACTAAATATACCCCTTAATCCACAAACTGAAAACTGACCCAGAATCCTAAAAATACCCCTTAACCCAAAAACAGAAAACTGACCCTGAACACTAAGAATACCCCTTTACCCACAAACTGAAAACTGACCCAGAATCCTAAAAATACCCCTTAACCCAAAAACAGAAAACTGACCCTGAACACTAAGAATACCCCTTTACCCACAAACTGAAAACTGACCCTGAACCCTAAAAATAACCCTTTACCCAAACACTGAAAACTGACCCAGAACCCTAAAAATACCCCTTTAACCAACAATCCAAACCTATAACATTTTAAATATAATTATATACTTACCAACACTTAAGTTGTAATGGTATGCGTTGTAAAAATACCTGCGTAGTAAAAACATTTGATCTAAATACATGCATTGCTATGGTATTTGCGTTGTAAAAGTTTCATTGTAAAGGTAGTGCATTGTAAACGTTGTGTTCTAAACGTTGTATACCTTAAATAAATATTATTATTTCATGATTTATTATTAAATTACTTCCCAGTCTATTCCCCTATAAACAGACAACCCACTACAGAAAAGAAAAAATTTAAAGTAACATAATTAGCAATTAATAAATTACATTAAATTATTTACCAATTATATTTTAAATAATCAACATTAATTTTTTAATTAACAATTAATGAAATATTACTACCAAATAATAATTTTACATATTTAATTGATTATAATTAAATTACTTCCAACCCTATTCCCCTATAAACCCACAACCCCCTACATGACATCAATTATTTAAATTAACATAATTAGCAATTAAACAATTAAAACAAATTAATTACCAATTAATTTTTATATAATGTAAATACATTATTTAATTAACAATTATTAAAATATTACTACCAATTAATAAATTTACCTTTTTAATTAATTATAATTAAATTACTTCCCACCCTATTCCCCTATAAACCCACAACCCGCTACATGACAACATTTTTATAAATTTACATAATTAGCAATTATTCAATTAAATTAAATTAATTACCAATTAAATTGTATATAATAAAAATATATGATTTATTTAACAATTATATAAATATTACTACCATTAATAAATTTACATATTTAATTATTTATAATTAAATTACTTCCCACCCTATTCCCCTATAAACCCACAACCCGCTACATGACATAAAATAATTAAATTTAAATTATTAACAATTATTCAATGAAATTAAAATAATTACCAATTAAATTTTATATAATTAAAATATTTTTTATAATTAACAATTAGTTAAATATTAATACCAATTAATACATTTACATATTTAATTATTTATAATTAAATTACTTCCCACCCTATTCCCCTATAAACCCACAACCCGCTACATGACAAAATTTTTATAAATTTACATAATTAGCAATTATTCAATTAAATTAAATTAATTACCAATTAAATTGTATATAATAAAAATATATGATTTATTTAACAATTATATAAATATTACTACCAATTAATAAATTTACATATTTAATTATTTATAATTAAATTACTTCCCACCCTATTCCGCTATAAACCCACAACCCGCTACATGACATAAATTATTTAAATTTACATTATTAGCAATTATTCAATGAAATTAAAATAATTACCAATTAAATTTTATATAATTAAAATATTTTATATAATTAACAATTAATTAAATATTAATACCAATTAATACATTTACATATTTAATTATTTATAATTAAATTACTTCCCACCCTATTCCCCTATAAACCCACAACCCGCTACATGACATAAATTATTTAAATGAGCATAATTAGCAATTAATGTATTAAATTAAATTAATTACCAATTAAATATATTATATTAAATAATACATTTTTAATTAACAATTAATAAAAAATTAATACCAATTAATACATTTACATATTTAATAATTATATTTAAATTACTTCCCACCCTATTCCCCTAAAAACCCACTACCCGCTCCTAGAAATTATTATAGTATTTGAATAATTTTTTTACATTATTATTTATTTTTAAAATTATTTCAATATAAATAAATACAAAATTAACATATATTTTAACAATAAATGTAGTAATAAAACATTAAAACAGTGTACATTTAACTATTAGATATTATTTATATCGATATTATTAGTCGATATCATGACAGTCGATATCATGACTGTCGATAACACAAATTTCGATATTTTTAAACTACTAGAAAAATCGATATTTTTTTCTAACGATATTACTTACTCGATATTTTTTCAATCGATATTTTTGAACATACATAAAAATCGATAAAAAATACATCGATATTACTTACCTCGATATTAATGCCATCTCGATATTCTGGAGTCGATATTATGTCCATTCGAAATAAATGACTCGATATTTAGACTGCACACCCTGTATTACACAGCCTAGGTACAATCAATCAGGAGTTTGTTAAAGCGCGACTACTCACCCGTAAGGGTCTCAAGGCGCTAGGGGTGGGGGGGGATTTGGTGGGGTGCAGGTTCCATTCCATCAAGGAAGGGGTCTGTCGAAGAGCCAGGTTTTGAGGTTTCTTGCGAAGATGGGGAGCGATGTTGTCTGTCTGAGGTGGAGCGGAAGGGCGTTCCATGCCTTGGCCGCGAGGAAGGAGAAGGAGCGGCCTCCCGATCTGGTCTTCCTGGTGCGGGGGACCACAGCGTAGGAAAGGTGGGCTGATCGTAGGGTCCTTTGGGGTGCGTGGAATTTGAGTCGGCTGTTCAGGTATGCTGGTCCGGTGCCGTGGAGGGCCTTGTGTGCGTGGGTGAGCATCTTAAAGGTGATTCTCGCCTCGACGGGGAGCCAGTGGAGTGTGCGCAGGTGCTGGGAGATGTGGCAGTGTTTTGGCAGGTTGAGGACCAGTCTTGCGGCGGCGTTCTGGATGTTCTGTAGCTTGCGGATGAGGTTTTTGTTTATTCCGGCGTAGAGTGCGTTGCCGTAGTCGAGTCTGCTGGTGACCAGGGCGTGAGTGACTGTCTTTCGGTGTTCGAGGGGGATCCATTTGAAGGTCTTACGAAGGAGGCGGAGGGTGTGGAAGCAGAAGGATGAGACAGAGTTGATCTGGCGGTCCATTTTGAGCTCGGAGTCCAGGATGATTCCCAGGTTGCGTGCGTGGTCTGTGGGGGTTGGCGGGTTTCCGAGGGCGGTGGGCCACCAGGTGTCACTCCAGGCATCCAGGTACAGAGGCGTAGCTAGAGCTTGTGGCGCCAGTGGCTATCCCTCAGATTGCCGCCCCCGGGGGGGGGGGGTGAGGGGAATGCTGGGGAAAAAGGACCGAGAGACACCTAGTATCGCCGCTAATAGTTACCTCGGTCATGCAAGTTACATGCACATACATAGCAAAACCAAAGGTGGTGATGGACGGAGCGTTGACAATACAAGCACTCACCCCCAGTCAACTGATCTGGGTTTAATCCATCACCGTTCTTTAGCCCACTCTGCCACCCCAGTTCAGACATGGCCATATGCAAATCAGTCTGACCCTGTGCCTCATGGGAACAGTCCAGCCCAAACTGCCAAGCCATGCCTTCCCTGGACCGTAAACAAGCTTAGGAGGACCGATTTCTGGCATTACAGCCGTCTTCAGCCCGGCTTGCTTGAATCCAGTGGCAAAGTGAGCAAGGGACTCACGTCTGAGCATACCCTGCCAACTTATGGCGAACAAAGCAAAACCAAAGGTGGTGATGGACGGAGCGTTGACAATACAAGCACTCACCCCCAGTCAACTGATCTGGGTTTAATCCATCACCGTTCTTTAGCCCACTCTGCCACCCTAGTTCAGATATGGCTATATGCAAATCAGTCTGAGCCTGTGCCTTGTGGGAACAGTCCAGCCCGAACTGCCAAGCCATGCCTTTCCTGGACCGGAAACAAGTTTCCGAGGACCGGTTTCTGGCATTACAGCCGTCTTAAACCCTGCTTGCTTGAATCCAGTGGCAAAGTGAGCAAGGGACTCACGTCTGAGTGAGCTAAAGAACGGTGATGGATTAAACCCAGATCAGTTGACTGAGGGTGAGTGCTTGTATTGTCAACGCTCCGTCCATCATTTTCTTTGGTTTTACATGCATATACATGACACGGTCCAAGTCTACACAGTTGAATACACCAGTGCCCGGCAGCACTAAGGAGAACACACAGACTGCCACCCTCCAGGATTTCAGGAAGGGCCTAAAAAATTGGTTAATCCCTTTAACGTCCCTCATCAGCAGCACCGCCCCCACCCTCCAGCGCCTAGAGACCCTCAGGTGATAAGTAGCGCTATGCAAATCCTGTTTGTTTGATTGACACCCAATTTCCACACATCGTATGTGCGCTATATTCGTTTTATCTGTAAATCTACTTTATCATACCATATTTCACCCATATTCTGCATTAAACTGTCATTTTGGGAAACTATGGCAAAGTCAAAGATAACATGATGAGTGTCACCACAAACGTAGAATAGTGACTAGAAACAAGCATTATGAGGGCGGGAAGTGTTCAGCTGCACAGTTACACAATTGTTTTACTGTACGATCAGTTTGCAAGGTTACTAGGTGGGTGCCCTTCGATTTCAACTGCATCAACATTTTATTTTTATTTATTTATTTTTAAAGTTTTATATTGTGCTAGCTCGACCCGTAGCTATCAGAGCACTTTACATACACACAGTACACAGCAGGAGGACATTACATTACATAGTAGGCCGACAGTAAGGAAGCAAGCCACAGGCACAAATACAACATGGGAATAAATATCCAGTGCAGCGGAGGGGGAGAGAGCAAAAAGAAAGGGCGAGAAAGACATTGTCCGCTCACCGACTATCCTTGAAAGTCCAGGGAGAGGGGAGACAACTTTGAAAAAGAAGACTAGGTTAGTTGATGTTGGTCATGAAAGTATTTGTTTAGGAGATAAAGTTTTTCTTTGTGTATATATATATATATATGTATATATATATATTTTGTAAAAAATCCTAACTATATATACCTACTGGCGACCGCCAGTAGGTATATATAGTTAGGATTTTTTTCCTATGCGATTTTTGAACATTCTATGTCGAATAACTTTGGCGTTTGAGGACGGAATTGGCTGAAATTTTCAGGAAAATGGAACATTTTGTTTCTGAGCAGCCCCTGAATATTTGGGGGGGTTTCGTCAAGGGGGGGCCGAGAAAAAAGGGGGGTCCCAAAACGCGTTTTTCCCATGCAATTTTCCATAGGGCGGTTGGACTCACTTTTAGCTCGAACGGCTGAATGGATTTCTACGAAACTTGGCAAAATTGTAGATATTGTTTGCCCGATGTGCCTTTGCTAGGTCTCAATATATGTGCTCCAGTGGATTTTGATAAATTAACGTTCAAAAAAATATATATATCTGTAACAGCGCTCCGGTTAGCGCCCCGGTTCGCGTACCTGACACGTAACGGAACTTCGCGAAGCGAAGCTGATTGGCTCTCCGGTGTCTGTCAACATTCTAAACAGTCCGGAGCGGCCGCCATCTTGTCTCTCGGTAGGATCGAGAGACAAGAGGTAAAGAAAAACGAAGGGGGAAATTAATGAAAGGGGGCAAGGTAGACCCCTCCTGATCCCCTAGGATTGATGAGGGGGGCTATTAAAGGGTCGTTTTTTCGCGGTAGAGGCGCTACCCGGTACGCGAACCGGGTAGCTAACCGGTAGCGTAACGGGAGTCCGCCATCTTGTGTTTCGGTCGAATTTAATCACAAGATGGAGGAAAAACAATGTGGGAAATGGGTATAAGGTGGCACGGGAGACGTATCCTGACCCCCTAGGTTTTCTGAGGGTGGCTGAGGAGGCTCATATATGTCAAAAAAGAAAAAAAAATTGAATTTTTCGCGAGGTTAGCTGCCGGTACGCGAACCGGGTAGCGAACCGGGAAGCGAACAAAAGTGAAAATTAGTGAAAAAAGGTACATTTGAAATTTTAAAAGAGTAATCATAGTTAAGGTAGCTCTGAAAAGAGCTTTTGGGTTCTGTGTAAGTTCTAGGTACTTATAAGTAGGTACCAATACATAGTCTTAAATTCAGGATGAAAATTCTGTTCCCCTCATCTGAGAAGTGAACTCCATCTCCTCTGTAGATATCTTGCATGTAGTAACGCAAGTTATTGTTGTAGATGGAGCCCATTCCATGGTCTCTCATGTAAGCTGAAACAGACTTATTTACATGCTTCCTCGATTTCTCAATTTGTGGACAAAATTGGTTGGACCACCTCCATTTCTGTCTTTGGCATATATTTGAATATACCAAGGCAGTTTGAGGAAAAAGTTCCATCAATTGCTCAAAGGTGTCCTTTAAAAGCATTTCCAGACCTACCCCAGTCAAAGTGCCCAAGTCATTTCCTCCACAGTGCACAATTAACAGGTCAGGGTTTGGCAAATGCAAAAAGGTTTTCACCAATGGTATCAATTGGTGACATCTTAATCCTCTGTGGCCAATCCAGTTGATTTCCACATTTTGTAAATTGAGGTTGTGTAAATGTCTATTATCAGCATACCTTTGAGCCCAGTGGATGTAACTATGTCCAACAATCCAGACAGAAAACATGGTGAGAGTAGGTTCTGCTGCAGTCAGATGAAGTGTGGGAATGAAATGGCAGTTGAAACAGTAGGAGTTTGTAATAAAAAAAACTGTGGAGTTTCAGTGCTAATGATATAGTAGCAGTGATTGGTGGATTTTGATTGCTGAACACAGAAAGTTAGGGTGCATGGATGAGTTCTTTGAAAGATGTAATTTGAGTGGTCTAGAAAAAATCATTTTATGAAAGATTGCACTGGATATGCAGGTGTACTGAGAGTTCAGAGTTCAATTGATACATTGTTGTGTGAACTTGTAAACATGAGAGGTCTTTCAGGAGGTGGTTGCTATGGAAAAAAGGGAGAAAGGGCAGAGGGGGGAAGGGTGTTGATTTGAAAAAAGTGAGGGAAGAGTTTTGATTGGGTGACATGAGAGATATGTGTGATGAATTACAGCATTTCTGTGCCTTTGTTGGTTGCAGCCTCTGGAGTGCATACCCTTTGCTCTGCTAAAGAAAAATTGGTGTGTGTCTGAGACTGTTTTGAAACTCAAAAAGTATTTGCTAAGGTGAGAAAAGATTCATTTAATTTAGATAGAGAATAGTATGCTTTAGGGAGAAAATTATGAAGAAAGTTGTGTATTTAAAATGTTGCTTTGTGTCAAGTGTTTTACAAATAGATTTAGTTTCTTTGAGTTTCATAGCCATGTTAAAAGTGACGCAAAAGTGGTGCAAGGGCCTTAAAAAAAACGCTTTCATGCGTGTTAGGGTATTTTAAGTCACTTCCCCATGAATCTGGGTGAATAATTTGGTTACTTGATGTGTTTAAGAACGTTTCTTGAAATCATTTAGGTTACTTGATATGTACTGATAGAGTTTCATAGTCAGCATGGGCCATATTTACAAGGCCTTTGAGCCACGTTCACGTTCTTTTCCCCATGTTAAAAGTGACTTTAAAGGTGGTGCAAGGTCCTTGTAAATACGCCCTCATGAGTGCTTTGCAAATTTAAGTCATTTCCCCGTGGTGCAAGGTCCTTGTAAATACGCCCCCATGTGTGCTTGGCAAATTTAAGTACTGACAGGGTGTGCTTGTACATAGGAGCTGTGTTGTGTTTTCAAATTATGACCAGAAAATCGTTTTTTTTAAAAAAAGAAATGCTTTTTACATTTATGAGAAGGTCAAAATGGTGTCTGCTTCTTTAAATAAATATTTCACTTCCCACCATGAATATGGGAGAATAATTTCCTTGTTTGTCGGTTTAAAAACACGTTTCTTGAAGTCATTAAGGTTTCACAATATGTTCTGCAAGAGTTTCATAGTCAACATGGGGCCATATTTACAAGGCCTTTGAGCCACGTTCACGTTATTTTCCCCATGTTAAAAAAGACTTTAAAGGCGGTGCAAGGTCCTTGTAAATACGCCCTCATGAGTGCTTTGCAAATTTAAGTCATTTCCCCGTGGTGCAAGGTCCTTGTAAATACGCCCCCATGTGTGCTTGGCAAATTTAAGTACTGACAGGGTGTGCTTGTACATAGGAGCTGTGTTGTGTTTTCAAATTATGACCAGAAAATCGTTTTTTTTTAAAAAGAAATGCTTTTTAAATTTATGAGAAGGTCAAAATGGTGTCTGCTTCTTTAAATAAATATTTCACTTTCCACCATGAATATGGGAGAATAATTTCCTTGTTTGTCGATTTAAAAACACGTTTCTTGAAGTCATTAAGGTTTCACAATATGTTCTGCAAGAGTTTCATAGTCAACATGGGGGCAAATTTACAAAGCTTATGAGCCACATTCACGTTATTTTCCCCACGTTAAAAGTGACTTTAAAGGTGGTGCAAGGTCCTTGTAAATAAGCCCTCATGAGTGCTTGGTAAATTTAAGTCATTTCTCTGTGGTGCAACGCTCTTGTAAATACGCCCGCATGTGTGCTTGGCAAATTTAAGTACTGACAGGGTGTACTTGTACATAGGAGTTGTGCTGTGTTTTCAAATTATGACATGAAAATGGTTCATAAAGAAAAGGAATGAATGGTTTTTACATTAATGACAATGACAAAAAGGTGTCTGCTTCTTTAAATAAATATCAAGGGAGGTGAGTAATGTACATTGCTCTGTTGCATACAGTCCTCATCTTCTGCGTACTCTTGGATATGCTAGACTACATCTGCACAATGAGATACCTAAGCTGAGGAAATACAGGTGATGTGATTCTGAAATGAGCAAAAATATTTGCACGTTTTTCAATTATATTACCTGTGTTTTTTCTAACATTACGAATCACATTGTGCAGATGAGGTTTAGGCCTGTCCAGGGAGACAGAGGAGGTCTGGCCTTTGTTCAAGAGTGCAGTGGACATGACTCACTTCGTTGGTAGGCCTGCACATGTATTATCTCCTCTGTTCTCTTCAACAAGCCTAAATTTCATCTGCAACCCTGAGTAGGCCTTACCTCAAACAAACCTCTGAATAGGCCATACCTTATCGGCATTCTGAACCAATCATTTAAAATGTTAGGGGCAGATTTATGATGGCTGTGCGCCTTTTTGCGCCGCCGTTGCATCACTTTTGTGACGCAGCGGCGGTGCAAAAGATGCACCATGTTGCAAGATAGGCCTCACTTCATCTGCAACAAGATACCGTCAGCTTAAAATGTATATATTTAGGACTGTGTAGGGGGCATGGAGAAGCTGAGGCTTCTGTAAGTGTCAAAGTTGTTGCATACAGTGCTCATCTTCTGCGTACTCTTTGATATGCTAGACTACATCTGCACAATGAGATACCTAAGCTGAGGAAATACAGGTGATGTGATTGTGAAATGAGCAAAAATATTTGCACGTTTTTCAATTACATCACCTGTGTTTCCTAACATTACGAATCACATTGTGCAGATGAGGTTTAGGCCTGTCCAGGGAGACAGAGGAGGTCTGGCCTTTGTTCAAGAGTGCAGTGGACATGACTCACTTCGTTGGTAGGCCTGCACATGTATTATCTCCTCTGTTCTCTTCAACAAGCCTAAATTTCATCTGCAACCCTGAGTAGGCCTCACCTCAAACAAACCTCTGAATAGGCCATACCTTATCGGCATTCTGAACCAATCATTTAAAATGTTAGGGGCAGATTTATGATGGCTGTGTGCCTCTTTTGCGCCGCCGTTGCGTCACTTTTGTGACGCAGCGGCGGTGCAAAAGATGCACCATGTTGCAAGATAGGCCTCACTTCATCTGCAACAAGATACCGTCAGCTTAAAATGTATATATTTAGGACTGTGTAGGGGGCATGGAGAAGCTGAGGCTTCTGTAAGTGTCAAAGTTGTTGCATACAGTGCTCATCTTCTGCGTACTCTTTGATATGCTAGACTACATCTGCACAATGAGATACCTAAGCAAAGGAAACACAGGTGATGTGATTGTGAAATGAGCAAAAACAATTGCACGTTTTTCAATTACATCACCTGTGTTTCCTAACATTACGAATCACATTGTGCAGATGAGGTTTAGGCCTGTCCAGGGAGACAGAGGAGGTCTGGCCTTTGTTCAAGAGTGCAGTGGACATGACTCACTTCGTTGGTAGGCCTGCACATGTATTATCTCCTCTGTACTCTCCAACAAGCCTAAATTTCATCTGCAACCCTGAGTAGGCCTCACCTCAAACAAACCTCTGAATAGGCCACATCTTATCGGCATCCTGAACCAATCATTTAAAATGTTAGGGGCAGATTTATGATGGCCGTGCGCCTCTTTTGCGCCGCCGTTGCGTCACTTTTGTGACGCAGCGGCGGCACAAAAGATGCGCTATGTTACGACATATTTACAACTTGATGCATCTAGGCAGATGTGTTACGCTGTAAAGTCCTGTGCCACATGAAACCTGCGTCAGGTTTCATGTGGGCGTTTTGTTGCAGGGTGGGCGTTCACTTGCATGAAAGCCCTGTAAAACTAACACAGTGAAATTTACAAGATTTCACTAAGTCAGCTTTATGGCATTGCTGAATCAAATCCTTACGCCTGTTTGAAACAGGCATAAGGAGTGATGCACCATGCAATGTGTGGCTTGCCACTGTGCATTGCAGTAGTCATGTCGCGCTTGCAACGTGATTTCTGCAATGCGCCGCTTTTGCGGTACAGATGCGTGACGCATCTGTGCTGTTTTTGCCCCACGGTGCTCCGCATTGTAAATGCGGCACACCATGGGTGGCAGAGCAGCGGCGCACGTTAACTGGTGCATCCCTGGGGATGCGCCAGTTAACATAAATCTGCCTCTTTACATTTAAGTATGAGCAGGGGACACAGAGTCGGTGAGGCTTATCCAAGGTTAAGAAGAGATGAGTCCTGTTCACTGAAAACTTGGACATAGGCCTCACCTCCTCAGCATCGCTGGACATGGCTAAATAATATCTGCAAAATGTTACTCTTGTTAAACAATTTTACTATTATAGTCTCTGAGATTTGTCTCTTAGTCTGCAACATCTCATTGTTGTTCTCTTTCTTTAAAGATAACGACAACATCAACCATGAGTGATAATGAGAAATCTGTTGATCTTGATCTTATCATTGAACTTGTCATTGAAACGTCAATGGAAGTAGATCCCTTGGATGATTTATATCCTGTGGATGATGAAGAATATGATGAGGATGCTGATTTTTCAGAATTGTATGACATAGGGTGGGAAGCTGACCTGCTCGAGCCTATGGAACTATAAAGACTTATTTTTAAAAGTTACTGGAAATGAAAAGTAACCATGTTAACCGTTTTATTTAAAATGAAATACAACTTCAAAACAGCTTGTGTGAAGTGTCTTTAATAAAATAGTGAAATATGCTAATAAAATTAGTTTAGATTCACATATAAAAGAGCACAGGTCAAATGTAGAAGCATTCCATTTCTTTGCTACTATTTGTGAGTTTTAAATTTGTCAATGCACTAAAAATTATTGTATGTAGAATTGACAACTAGTGTGTTAATTTTTTGACGACTGTTATTGATTTACTGTTTGGTAATAGTGGTTAATACCTTTTTTAAAAAATATTTACCACAGATTCAACTGAAGATCTTTTGAAAAATTCAAAAATGCCCTCAATGCAAAGAAAAAGAAAACAAGCAAAGCGACTTACACCCCACCTTGGTAAACCTTTGCAGCAGTCCTCTACAATAAAAACTTGTCAAGTCACCAGAAAAACTCCGGGTAAGACAACAAAATCTTTTTTAAGAAACATTTGCAGACGAAAAAGTATCACTATAGAACATGTTTTAGTCCAGAAGAAGAGAGCCAATTTAAATGGGAAGGAAAGGCCACTCAAAAATGTTACTGCTAGAGCAGGAGATAACTCTGTGCATGGTAGTAGCAGGAAAAATCTGTTTAGGGATATTCGTAGACGAATGTTCAGCAACAGGATAATTGGCAATTTGTTAAAAAATATTAAGAAAGGTCAACAGAAAGTGGCTTTTTATAAGAGAAAAAAAAATGTAGAGAAAATTATTCATCAGGCTTTCGAAATTAAGCAAAAGTTATTTATTTTGATAATCAATAGAATTAGGAAACTAAGCAAGGCAATTTATGATTTCAAATCAAATAGTAGATGGAAGAGGACAGTTAATCGTAGTAATTTTTGTGAAGTTTTTTCTGGAGAATGGATGCATAGTTCAAGTTGTGAGGCATTTTTTAATGAGGAGAGTTATTTTCAGGATAATGTTTTGGTGCATGCAGTTGACACCAGTGGTCGAGCATATGAGGTGAAAGATGGTTGTCCGGTTGAAAAAGAAAAACTTGTGTCAACAGAGGCTGAAGAGGTGTTAGGTGATGAAGTTTTAGGGAGACGTGCTAAGGGTCCAGTGTACACCTGGAAGTGTAGTAGTATTTGCAGTGTGCGACAGGATTCCATCAATTTGCTTTGTGATTTTGTACGGACATTTAATAAGAAAAGTTTAAAACAGAAAATGAAGTTGTTGCAGGAATTAGATCCATGCAGAGTGAGAGAAGTGACAGGTTTGCATGGTCATTCACTGGCTTGTCTTTCCAGGAGAGTATGCCAGAGTGTTTTTCATCATTTCAGGGTGCTAGCAGTCCATCATAATAAAGTGAGGAAATTAGTGAGAATGTTGTATTTTGCTAAGAGTCCAGCAATTAAGCTTAAACAATTAAGCAGTGCTCTTTTGCATGGTTCTGATGTAGATGTGAAGAATATTTGTGAAGAAATTGAGTTTTGTTACTTTGCAAGTAAAGAGGAGAATGTTGAAATTGACCCAGAAGAAGAAGGTAATGTGGAAGAGAGAGTACAGGTTTCCAGTACAGATCATTTTCAGAAGGAAATTGCCACGTTTCAGGTGAAATCAAGTGAGAGGCCTAATTTCACTTGTGTGTGTTGTCGACGCACTTACTATAAGAATCAGACTAAGTTAGTGGATTTATATGCAAAAAGTGAAAGGGAAAATAATAGTGAATGGAAGGATTTTGCAACATACTTGATGGTAGAAAATTGTTTTGATTTGGGATCGGATCAATGTGTGTGTACTTATTGTTGTAACAAATTAAATCAAAACCGGATGCCTGCTAGAGCGGTTCATAATAATCTGGAATTGGTTGACATTCCTTCTGAATTGAAGGATTTAAATACTTATGAATCTATTTTGATTCAAAGTGTCCATCCCTTTCAGGCTATTGTACGAATGGAGCCAAAGACAGGGAAATTGCCTCCATCAGATTTACAGAGAGGATTAAAGGGAAGAGTTGTTTATTTGCCTCTAGATTTGAAGAAAAACAATAATACAATTGGAGTAGAGAAAGTGGAAGAGGAACCTCTGGTTATCTTAGTTAATAGGGTTCCGACAAAGAGTAAGAAAATATGGCAAGATTTAGTGGATGTTAGGAAAGTCAAAAAGGCAACATTGTATTTGATGAAAAACAATGAGTACTACAAGAATGTATGTGTTGCAGAAGAGGAAGTAAGTGAAGAAGAGGACAGCGATTTGTGTGCTGGACAAATTGAGAAAGTAGAAGCCTCTAAAAATGAAGAAATATATGAACATTATAGTGTTCATCCTTTGCATTCCAAGGAAGTCATGGGGAATGCTATTGAGTTGTTTCAAATGAAACAAGCCAAAGGGAGTCCCATTAGTGTTTGGGAGGAATGTTTGGAAGCTCGGTGTTTCCCACAGCTATTTCCAACAGGTCAAGGAGGAAGATATGATGAGCGACCTGATCAAATTCCTGCTTCTGAATACCGGACTTTACGATTGTATGCAGAAGATCCTAGGTTTCGTCAATGCATTCCCTATTTGTTCCATCTACTGTTTGAAAGTGATCTGTCTGGAGTGTCATATGCAGTGAACCACATCTTGAAAAGTGGTGTACAGATGCAAAATATCTCGGCAAGGGACTTTATGGATAAAGTAAATGTGCAAGACAGTATTTTGGATTCTCACCTGATTAATCTCATGGCATGTCAGCGTGGTACTAATGAGTACTGGTACCGTCGTCATGGTGATTTAAAATGTATGCTGAGGAACTTAGGAACTCCCACATGGTTCCTCACTCTCAGCTGTGCCGAGTATGGCTGGGAAGACTTACTTGAATTTCTACGAGAGGCAAATGGAAACATTGAAAATATCGAATTCAAGACACCCGGAGAACTGTGCTCTTTGGATCCAGTGAATGTATGCAGGTACTTCAATCATAGATTTGAAGCTATGATGTCTTTCATCATGAACAAGAAAAATCCACCTCTTGGAGAGGTGTTGGATTTCTTCTGGAGAAAGGAGTATCAAGCAAGAGGTGCTCCTCATATACATATGCTGCTATGGATCAAAGATGCACCCAAATTTGGAACAGATCCGGATGACTTAGTGATGAGTTTCATAGAACAGTATTCTACATGTGCGGTTCCAAAGACAAAGGAAGACAAAAGCCTAAGAGAACAAGTTTTACGCTTTCAAAGCCATCGTTGTGGAAAGTATTGTCGTCGTAAATTCAGAAACAAGGACAAGTTCTACACAAAATGTCGTTTCAGCTTTCCACGACCGGTGATTTCTAAAGGAAGAGTGAACAGTTTGATGTCTTCGCTGCGACATAATGTGACGAGGAAATCACCCAAAAATACATACAATTTGAAAAGAAACGAAGAGTCCAAGTACATCAACGACTACAACCCAGTGATTTTGTCCATGTGGAATGCTAACATGGATATACAGTTTGTGGCTGATAACTGTATGGCTGTGGCTCAGTATGTGACATCTTACATCACAAAAAAAGAAAAGACAGAATTGAAGGATATAAGAGCCTCAGTAAGAAGTTGTACAGTTTCAGTCTGAAGATGTTGTCGCATCGAGAAATCGGAGCTTACGAATGTTCTGACCGGTTATCTTCAGCAAGTCTCTATGCCAAATCTAGGAGTATCATTTGGGCGAGTCTTGGTCTTGCTGCAACGCGTAATCGAGTTCTGAAACCTGTACGGGAAATTGAGTATTTGATGGAAAAGGAGCCAAACAGTACAGATATTTTGAAGACCAACATGTTGGATACATATTATCCAAATAGAAGCAGTCACCTCGAGAATGTTTGTCTGTATGAGGTTCTACAAAATTACATATTCAAGAGGAACATCAAAGAAGATATTGATAAAGGAGTGTATGCTGTAATTGGAAGTGAGGGATGTCTGGTCAAGCAAAGAAAATGCCAATTGGTAAATCATCGAAAATTGAGTGGCGAATCTCCTGAAAGAAAAGAGTTTTTCTATTTAGCTCTTTTGCAACTTTTCAAGCCTTGGCGTGCAGAAGAGGAACTGCTTGGAGATTTCCTCTGTTACGAAGACTCTTTCAATGCAGCCAAGGAGACCATAGAATGTCCTGTTTTTCCAAAATATCTAGAAATGTTGAATGCGGAAATCGAGCAGGAAGCAACAATTGCAGCAGAGATTGCTAGAGACAGTTCTCAGGACAGTCAGAGTTCTGTTTCATTGAGTCAGGATCCACTAGGAGGACCAGTTATCGAAAATGAAGCTGCCACTGCCATGATTGAAGTTGAAAGTGCCATGGCACATGCTCAGGAGGATGCGGTTAACTTAGAAGATTTGGAAAGACAACTCAACGTTGAGCAGAGGAAAATATATGACAAAGTTACCAACCAAATTGATCATGGATTAAGTCATGAGAAGAAAGAGTGCTCATGTACGTCGTTGAAGCCTGTCCGACTGTACGTGAGTGGAGAAGCAGAAACTGGAAAAAGTTTCCTCATTAAAGCAATTTCATGTTATTTGCAGACAAGGACTGAGTCATCACTGTCTTGTGTTGTCACCGCTCCAACTGGACTGGCAGCACATAACATTAAAGGTATTACTTTGCATCGTCTACTGATGCTGCCAGTGGAGCATGATAACAAATTACAATACCACAAGTTATCTGGAGATGCTTGTTGTGAAGTTTCAAGAGTCTTGAGGAAAATGAAACTTCTTATCATTGACGAAGTAAGCATGGTTTCCAATGTCATGCTTGCCTTTGTGCATTTGAGAATGCAAGAAGTTCTTAAAACAGAGTATGATGTGTTATTTGGTGGCAAACACATAATTGTTTTCGGTGATCTTCTGCAGCTGACACCAGTGAAAGGACAACCAGTGTTTAAACTACTTACACATGAAGACACCAGGAAGTGCCTAGGGAGCATTGGCAACGTTAATATATGGTTAAACTTCAATTATGCTGAACTGCGTGAAAATATGCGTCAAGCGAAGGATGAAGATTACAAGAATATTCTACAAGAAGTTAGAATCGGAAAAGTGACCGAGCATGGGAAAGAAGCTTTACATGCACGATTACTGTCAAATTTGTATCCAGAAGAAGACGTTCTGCCAGAGAATATTTTTCGGAAAATTACTGAGAAGAAATCTGGAATATGTTTGATGCCAACTCTTGCAGAATGTGCCATCTTCAACAACAAAATGTTGAATTTAGAAAACCAAGAGATTGTGAAACTGGAAGCTATTGACAGAATAGAACATATGGGAGCAAAAATTATTTTGTCTGAGAATTTGAAATCTAAATTGGATTCATTAGAGAAGACTATATCTTAAAACTGCTGGTTTTGAAAAGTCTCTGAATGTGTGCTTAAATTGCCGTATCATTTTGAGAAGGAATTTACATGTTGAAAGAGGTCTGGTAAATGGATCAATGGGTAATGTTGTTGATTTTGAGAAATACAGAAATAGAGATGGAATAGAATTTTTAAAAATTAAATTTGATGGCATTGAGGAAGTACAGCTAATTGGTCGTTGCTCTGCTAGGTTTTTGCTTGTAAAAGACTTAATGTTCGCCGTAAGCAGTTTCCTGTTTGCTTGGCATATGCGGTGACAATCCATAAATCGCAAGGTTTAAGTGTAGACAGTGCATTGGTGAACATTGGCAGTTCTGTGTTCAAGGAGGGTATGGCATATGTGGCATTGTCACGAGTCAGAACTTTTTCGGGATTGTACTTGATTGAGTGTGATGTCACAAACATTTGTGCGGATCTAGATTGTGTTAAGGAATACAATAGGTTAAGAAGAGAGTGTGCGCCACATTTGCCTCAATATCCTTTGTTTGAGAAACGTGTGGTAGGCCGGAAACGAAGAAATGTGACCAGTAGTAGGGAGGTTCTAGCAAAAAGACGAAAAGTCGATGAACCCGAAATTATAAGCAGAAAGAAAATGGATTCTGTCTTTTCTCTAGAAACTTTAAAAGAAGAGATTGTGATCAATTCAGATCAAAGGGCCCGATTCACAGAATGAATTTAAGACTAAATCCTAAACTTACTACTATTTAGTATTCACAGAATGCACTTACTACTTTCGGGATTCACAGAGTGAACTTACTACTTTCGGGATTCACAGAATAAACTTACTACTTTCGGTATTCACAGAATAGATTTAAGACTACTAACTCTAAGTCCGAAATCGGGGAGTAAATTCCGGCCCGGAGGCGGAGCTTACGTGCCGGAGGCGGAGCTTACGGGCCGGAGGCGGAGCTTCCGGCCCGGAGGCGGAGCTTCCGGCTCGGAGGTGGGGATTTTTGCCATGCTGAAATCTCCAACTCTGGGCCGCAAGCTCCGCCTCCGGCCCGTAAGCTCCGCCTCCGGGCCGTAAGCTATATCAGGAAGGACTTTTGTAACTGCAGCAATTATATATCATGACGGTCCTTCAACAACATCAGGACATTACACAGCTTATTTGAAGTCTAGAAACGGCTGGTCATTCTGCAATGATTCTGTTTTAACTTTAAAAAAAAAATTGCCTTTTGACCTTAAAAATTCTTACCTGGTGTTTTTACAACCAAAATGTTAGGGAAAGAATCTCGGGATTTGTTCTGGGGAATTTCAAGAGGTTCTAATGGCTCCCACACTATTTGGCCTTGAGGATAAGTGTAGTACAGAGTGAAAAGTTATTTTTGAGTTTTAAGTAGTTCCTGAAAAAAAAGAATGTTTTCTTACAGAAAGTGGTGGGCACGGATTAGTTAAAGGACAACAGAGTATTTCCCAAAGCAAACGGTGTTCTTACCATAACACTTGACGTCATGGAAAAATAACTGCACTTTGAATGAGTTCAGAAAAACTGTTTCTTTTAATAAGCTAATTCAAGCAGCCAATCAAAACATGGAGTAGAGGTAATGTAAGTCTGCAAAGCTGTCCACATTATTTGCACAAACTTTTGGTTATAATGTCATTTTAAAATTTCAACTATATAAACCTGATGAAAGTAAGTTTCCAACTTTAATTACAAATTTTGTGGCTACACAGTCGTTGATTTTAGGAAGAACATTTGTAACTGCAGCTATTATATGACATGATGGTCCTTTGACAACATCCGCTTATTACACAGCTTATTTAAAATGTAAAAAAAGCTGGTGTTTCGGAAATGATTCCCATTTGACTATGAAAAAAATGTTGCCTTTTGACTTAAAATATTCTTACTTTGTGTTTTCAGAAGAGAGAATTTAGGGTAGGTAACTGGCCTATAATGATTCTAGGAATTGATATAATTTTATGTACTGTTTTAAATTGCTTTGTGATTAACAGTGATCAAGAGAATTAAATAATTGTAGTAGTCATAGAGGTATTGTAATGTGCCTCATAGTAAGCAGTATCAGTGTCATAGGAAATGTGGAACATGAGTGAGCAAGAAGGGTGAGATATTACTAGTACAGGATTGTGAAAGTGATCTTGAACGTTTTCTTTCTGAAAGTTGTGGAAAAAGAAAATGACGGGATTTGCTTAGAAGAATTCCAAGAGTTATAAATGGCTCTTACACTATTTGGCCTTGAGGAGAAGTGCGGTAGAGAGCGAGAAGTCATTTATTGTATGTAACATATTTGTCAAAACGATGGAGCTTTTCTTTCAGAAAGTGGCGGGCAGAAAATAATAACAGCACAACAGAGTATAAGCTGTTCATAGGACATCCTTCGACGTCATGGAAAGTAAGTTACTTTTGAGGAGTTCTGATTTCTGATTGGTTATGTTTTATGGGTTTTTTAAACACAATCATTTTGATTGTGTTTTTTTTTCCCCGCTGTTATATGATGAATACCTTCAACTCACTGTTTTTAGTGAAATTTGATATATTCTGAGAACAGCAAAAATAAACCATTTAACATGTATAATTAATTCTGTACTTTGTATAGTGAATTTTAATTGTACTCATCTTGTCTCATGCTCACTCGTCTTTTACTACCTTCTATCAATCCTCTTTACATACTCACATTGCCTTTTGTTTTATTCTCTTTCACCCTTGTTCTCTAACTCAACTTATCTTTTAACCTTTGTTTCCCTATTCCAACTTTGCTTGTTTCTTTTCTCCCTTGCACCATTTTCCAGCTTTTAAACCTTCTGCTTCGCTTGTCTTTTCCATCTTTCCTCCCTTTGTTTTCTAAATTAAATATTTTTGGGTTCTCCTTTTTTGGTGCAATCAGTTAGTATAACTCACCCTCACTCATTTATCTTTCTTTGTTGCCTCACTCAGTCTGTATCTGACACTCTTTCCTTCACTTCCTCTGTCTCCTCTCTCCCTCACTCTCTTTTCCTTATTCACCCTTTCCTTATATAGTTTACCTTACTCACTTTCTTTTAGTAGCTTACACAACTTCAATTTAGTTTTCTCTTCTATCCTTCTTTTCTGTCACTGAAAGTATCTTCCTTTTTTTCTATTAGTAATTTACTCAATTACAATTTCTTTTTGTCTCTGACTGTCTATCACCGTTTCTTTCTCTTTTTTTTCTGCATGTTTATCTCTAACTTTATTTCTTTGTAAAATTGGATGATTTTCAATCTTTTCCCTTGTCTTTTCTAATTTTTAAATACATGTTTTAATATTTTTCAAATTTTTGTTCTTTCTTTCACAGATTGAAAGTATAAAAATAACAAGTGACTAAGTTAACGACAATTATAAGGTAAGTGTTTTGTACTCTTTTCGTTACATTTCTATCACATTTAACTTCTATTAGTTCCACTGCTTCATTTCTTTAACCCTCAGTTTCCTGCCTTTGCTACTTCCCTCATTCCTTTTTCTATTACTTACTTACTCTATTCCTTCCACTCCTTTTCTCAGTCTCTCTGTTCTCATAGTTCCTCACTCCTGTTCACTCACTCCGTCTCTATTACTGTCACTGTCTCTCACTCATCACTCTTTCACTACTTCTTCATTATGCTTTCTCCCTGTAGTTCAAGCACACTATGTTATTTACATTTCTATGCTGTTTCAATTATTCCTTTTCTGTCACTTCTTCTTTTCTGCTTTCTGTTTTTTCTCTCTATTATTCCACATGTTTTAACCTTAGTCACTGTCATACATCTTGTTTTATTCCTATTTACTTTCGCTCACTGTTTTCTTAACACTTTCCCTCAGGGTTGTTCTTTTACTCCGGTTCTATCCCTACCTCTCATTCCACATCCTTTACTGTTTTTCTTCTTAATTTGAACATTCACTCACATTCTCTAAGAAACTCTTGTTTATTATTCTTCTACTCTCCTTTTTTTCTTTCACTTCCTTATCTATGTTGTTTTTCTCAATTATACACTCTTACATCTTTTCTTTGGTAAATAGATCTATTAAATAGTATCTCTGTGTTACTCCCTCTAGCTGTCTTTATTTTCACATTACTCTCTGTTTCCTTCCCTTATACTCACTCTTCCTTTTTTAAAAAAAAAAATTTTTTGTTTCGCTTCCGGTTAGCGTACCGGGTAGCGCACCGGGAAGCGAATCAAAAGAAATAGAGGTTGCCAGAGTGCTAAACATTCTAGCAATTTTTCATAAATGGGAGGTAGTTCTGAACAGAACTTTTTTTTATTGTTTTTGTTGTTTTATGTTTTTTTAAATTTTTCTGAACAATTCTTTTACTTTTTTTGTATTTTTTGAACGGTTTTATATATTTTTTGGTTTTTTTTGGGGGGGGGAACGAAAACCATTCATTATAAAGGGCTCAACAGGAGCAACAAAAAAAAAAGATAATTTAGTTTCTGGGGCGTTTTGGACATTTATGATTGTCAATAGCTCTGTTAATTAAAGTGATCCTACTCTCCATATAGCAAATTAATTTGCCACAAAAAATGCACACTTGCTTCACGACCCCGAACTTCATTTGAATGTTTGGGACCGTCTCCCTCGCCTCTGGTCCCGTCACTGCCTCTTCTGTTGATGTACTGGCCACAGGAGGGGGGTTTTCCTGCAGGTCACGTACCTGCGCAGCACTATAATTTATAGGGTAAATGTAAATGTGCTGGACTTGTAAAGCGCACGGCTGCCCGGGAGCGTCCCGGCGCTTGCTTAGGGAACCCGTCCTGGTATTCCCCTGTGAGAAACCCCGGCAGGGTGTCCACAAGGTGAAAGCCAGGCATCCCGCCGCGAGGGGCCGTAGTGGAGATTAAGCAAGCTATTGCCCAGAGTCGCAGAGTATGACCCTGTGAGTTGAGTAGGCACCAGAGCGAGAATTGTCGAGTCCGTGGAATTTTTGAGCCCGAGACCCGCCGAGGCGGGGAATCGAACCCTGGTCCACGGTCGATCTCAGCTTCCGGGTCTGCCGCCTCTAACCACTGAGCCACGCTTCTCCACCTGTGCCACCTCTCCATGTGCCGATGCATGGTGTAATTACCATAGCTGTACTTCTTATCAGTCCCTCTGGACAGAGATTTGTCACAGATGAGACATGTGACGTACCAGGCATTTACTTTTTTTGGCCCCGGGGAAATGTAAAGAATTGCCAGATGTAACTATCCTTTACATGGGACCTCCTTGGCTCCTCACGCAAAAACTGTCTCCTCCCTTGCTCCTCTTCCTCTTCTTCCTCTTCTTCCTCCTCTTCATTAAGGATGACCTGAGGAGGTGGTCCTCTCTTCCTAGGAGGTGGTGGTGGTGGTGGGGGTGCACCAGCTGCAGCTACTAATGAAGCCATTTCTTATCAATCAAAATAGGTCTTCCTCTCACAAAGTTGAAAGTCAGAGTGAGAAAAAAGGTGGGGGCTTTCATCATTTGGGAAAAAAAATGTTCTAAACCAATGAAAAGTGTTATTTTTAGGTCACATGACCTAGCCTTACATCATTAGGAAACCAAAAGTGAAATGAACCAATGAAAAGTTTTATTAACAAGTCACATGACCTGTTACGCTTACGTTACGCGCTCCGTGCCGCGCCCCGGATAGCTTCCGGGGCGCTGCGCTTCGCGCCTCGGTTCGCGCACTGGAGCATTTCCGGGTGCGCTAACGCGGCGCGTCATAAGACGCATTACGCGACAACGCGATATGTCGCCCTTACGCGACGCGTCACGATGTTGTTTTCTAACGCGGCAGTTGCGCAAACGGAACGTTTACCGGTTCGCGGCACCAAATTTGAGATGTCATCAGTGCAACTAACTATATATGCGAATTTCAATGGTTTTGTGTGAGTAAAATAAGGTTTTGTAAATGCTAATTCCTAACTATATATGGTGTATAACCTATGGTTTTTTCAGTGAATATATATATATATATATATCTACACACACACACACACACAAATATCACAGAAATAAAAGTCAAAGCCTGTAGGCTCATAGCTGCCAAGGTTTCAGATTGCTGTGTGTGATATTTTCATAATTTCCGTGTAATTATGAGTGACATTTCAAAAACAATGAGTGACACATTCTCATGAGCATAATCAAGCAATGAAGACGAGGGAAACCTATCAATATCTGAAATTATGCCCATCTGAGCAACAAGAAACTCTACGAAGATCTTACAACTGCTGCAAAGTGCCAGAAATGGAAGGGCACTAGGATGTGAGAGAGGCCCCAGCGTGGAGCCTGAGCCTGCCTCACTGAATCTGAACTCAACTTTGCGCAGACGGCAGACAGTGACTATAATGCAGAGCTCAGGTGTACCTTTGCTTACAGTAGCAGTGCTGAATGATGACATCCCCTAAAAGTAAATGAATAGGTAAAAGATGAGCGAAAACATGACACTGCAGCATTATTATCATTCAGAAGCTAAGGGGGGGGAGTGGCTATCAAACAAACATGGCATACACAGATTAGGGAGGCTCTCCCTCTGCGTCCTTAATATTTGACCACATCTGCCCTGTAGAGACACACAAAGAACTGAAAAGACGCAGCATATAACTGCGAAGGATGAAGAAAACACGAACTGGCAAGTTTTAAAATATAGTGCACCTATGGAGGCTCGGAAACCACAGGCCCCCCTGATTGGAGCTGGACACAAGCTGATGAGCCTGGAGCTGTGCAGATGCTGTGAGGGGAATGTGAAGAATCGGACCTGAGGGGGGACTGACGGCTCTTCAAGAAGAGACCACGTGGCCTGCTTCGAATATGACCTGCTCTTAGCACGACGGAAGGTAACATATGGTAGGTAAGCTGCGGCCAAGCAGGGGACACGCAAATTAGAGCTGTGCCCTCTGCAGGAGTCAATTAAGTACTGGGGGAAGTGGGCTGGCATACGTAACTTTCAATTGGGTGACCCAGTGGGTCGTGGCCTGAACTGCATGGTGCAATAGTCCAGCGGTGTGATGTAGTGAGAGGTGCTGGAGAGTGACCTCATATGCATATTGGAATAATTAGGACACACCGCGCTGGGTCCTTCACGGGCCTAACCAATCAAATTCTACTTTGGACATGAACAGAGAAATTGGGTTGGCAATGGCAGTGACGGGCGGCCTACACCTCATCAGTCTAAAGGGTGCCACTTGACATTATCTAATCATGGGCCTCCACCTATACCCCATTACAACAGTGGTGCACTATCACACATACACTACACCTCTACAGCTGCGACATGGGTCAGGTCAGGTTGACACAATGACATGTGAGGAGAGGACCGTCACCGGAGGCAGCCGATCTCTTCTGTTAAAGAACGTTTATTATGCGATTGTGCAGAGTGTGTAGACAGACTAGTGATGGCAGTGCAATTATGCAGAGTTCAACGGCTGTAACTCACTTTGCAGGATGAATGATGATGCGCTCAATTTGGAAGAATAACTTAGTTAGTTGACTGAGAATTACTGTCGGTCATCCACCTCCCGGCCGGATAGATGGTACGAGACAGCTGCAAGGACTCCCGGTCAGGACGGCCTCGGTCCAGAATTAAACTCAACATGAGTCTGACTCGACCAGCAGTGGCATTGAATTTAGCACCAGGTTGCACTAGACTGCAGTAGGCGAGACGGCGGCTGCTGCCGTGATCCAAATAGTTAGGCCGCACTGGGCCCCAGTCGGGCCTCCTAGCACAACGCGTTGCGAGTACCAGAGGAGGCCCTCTCCTGGCCGAGCTGGGTGCCAAATATAAACAGTGCCGTGGTGGCAGGGCCTGCCTATAGGTGCGTGTGTCCAGCTCAGCTGTCCTCCTCAGTACCAACCTATTGGGCGAACGACGAGCATGAGACTTGCGCCGCCCGCCATTAACATTAACATCGCGGCGCTGCGCACCACAGAATACAGTGAGTCAGCACAAGTACGCCTACGAAGGGGAGGGGCCGGGGCTCGTCGGCTGGAGGATATATGAGCTGAGAGAGCTCATTGGAGACTTGCCCCCCTCTGACCTCGATGACCCGGTTGCACACACACCACACCACCACCACTATGCAAGGTGGTGGTTTGCGGCGGCCTTTAAAATTTATTTTGGAACTGTGGACACTGTCTGACACTACTGTAAAGTGTCAGACAGTGAATGTCCCCAAATAAATTATAAATTATAAAGGCCGCCGCAATGCTTCCGCCCCCATAATAGTGCTGCCTGGGGCGGTCCGCCCCCTCGCCCCCCCCCCCCCTAGCTACACGGGTGCCTAGGTATTACACAGTCTAGGTGGAGAAAATGCACAGGCTGTCAGTCCCCATCTGAGCGCCGAACCACAGCGCTCAGCCCAATCAGGACGCAACGCTGCTGTCATGATGACAGCAGCTACACGATTGGCCTAAGGGTGCCTGGGAGTCTGGGTGCTTCCGGGAGCCAAGACAGCAGTAGAACGGAGAAGAAGCTGTGGCTAGTGACTCGTCGGCAACAAGCAGGTACATTTTTTTTTTCTACAACCCACCCTCCCTGCCCCCCTCCTCCCCACTTCGGTTCCCTCCCAGCTGCTACTGGGACCACATACAGGGTTCACATGACAACTGTTTTGCCTCTTAGTTCACTAATGGAGTGTCACCAGGGTGAGGGCGGGGGCAGGAATGGCTCTATGATCATATTTAAATGCTTTCTTTTTTCCCGGTGCAGCCCTACAATGTGAGATATAAATGTCAAAGCTTCAACATATTAAAGAAATGCACTTTTGTGAAATTTGAAAAGACTTTATCATATTTTAAAAAATATTAATTTTATGATTTACATAGCAAACATTTTAAGAGCTCAGTTCATGCACAGGCTCCAAGGGCCACCCAGCCCCATGGCTCGATTCTGGCTCAGCTCACCCTGTTAATGTGTGGACTCAGTCACTTCTTCTCCCCACTCAGTGCAATGGATCTTTTCGTCCACCTCTTAAAATTTTCACCAGCCGCCACTGACGAGTGCCCTGTAATTTCAATGGAGCTCCGAGATCCGTGGTAACTCCCCTGATCTCTTGTTTTTCACCCAGTCATTTCAGCTGTCAAAAGGAGATGACATGTCTGGTGGAATTCCCAGAAAATGTAGGAATAGTCAGGGGAATGGACGCTAACTATTGATAACTCTGGAGGAGAGAATTAATATCGGAAAGTCATAATAACACTCTAAGGGCCTGATAACGACTTTTAGTGGTACGGGCCGGGCACTCTACAGCCACCCACCCTCACTGCCAAGAGTCGACACCACCCGCTAGATTACAACTTAAAAGTGGTCTGGCGGGGGGGGGGGGGTGGCATGGCTAGCAGCCGACTGCAATGGCCGCTGCTTGGAGGAGCTCTTGCCTTCCTGATGTCGATCCTGCCCTATCCATTGCCATCCACCTATTAAATTATTTCACAATTGTGGAGATCCATCCCTGGACCCCCCTTATGGACCTTTTAGGGCAGAAGCGGTGCGCAGTCTGAGGCTTTCTGGCCCCAACCTACTGGGCGCGGCGGTAATGGTGGCTTCCTGCTGCTGGAGTGGACGCCCGTGAGCCCGGCGAAGAGCTGATCCGACCGTCCCGGTGTTGGTAGCGACCAAGGAACGGAAGACGCCTCGAGAAAACTGCCTGCACACACCTCGGGTGACCCGGATGCTGATATAACTACGCAAGGCCCCGGCTTTTGAGCCTATACAGAAGTAGACACGAGTGACGGACGGCCTCTGGTGCAGTAAAGGAGAGCAGTCAGAAACGTCCGGTACTGATTATTGGCGCTGCAGCGAGGCGGAGGTATCTGTGGCCGCAGTGCGAGATCAACTAAGAAACAGATCTCGGGACCCTGGGGCGCGACCTGACTGTTGCCGGGATGAACTGTGAGATTACATCGGAGGGTGCAAATGGGGGTGGGGTCGCACACTACTCACACACCGGCGGTGTCGCCCCTAAGGACTCTGGTCAATGTAGTAAAGTGTTCGCGATGCATCATCTTTCGATCTTCTGCTATCTTCGCTGTCTTCGCCATCCCTGGACACGTGTTTCGGAGTATTACCCCTCATCAGCAGGGATAGGCCGTGTACTGGGGTTGCCGATGGCTGCCAATATCTGCCAGGTATAGTACCACTCAGGCGCGTAGCTGCGGGATCCCAGGCTCGTCAGCCCGCTGCTCAAGGGAGCTTTAAAGTTACAAATGGGGGTGGGGTCGCACACTACTCACACACCGGCGGTGTCGCCCCTAAGGACTCTGGTCAATGTAGTAAAGTGTTTGCGATGCATCATCTTTCGATCTTCTGCTATCTTCGCTGTCTTCGCCATCCCTGGACACGTGTTTCGGGGTATTACCCCTCATCAGCAGGGATAGGCCGTGTACTGGGGTTGCCGATGGCTGCCAATATCTGCCAGGTATAGTACCACTCAGGCGCGTAGGTGCGGGATCCCAGGCTCGTCAGCCCGCTGCTCAAGGGAGCTTTAAAGTTACAAATGGGGGTGGGGTCGCACACTACTCACACACCGGCGGTGTCGCCCCTAAGGACTCTGGTCAATGTAGTAAAGTGTTCGCGATGCATCATCTTTCGCTCTTCTGCTATCTTCGCTGTCTTCGCCATCCCTGGACACGTGTTTCGGGGTATTACCCCTCATCAGCAGGGATAGGCCGTGTACTGGGGTTGCCGATGGCTGCCAATATCTGCCAGGTATAGTACCACTCAGGCGTGTAGGTGCGGGATCCCAGGCTCGTCAGCCCGCTGCTCAAGGGAGCTTTAAAGTTACAAATGGGGGTGGGGTCGCACACTACTCGCACACCGGCGGTGTCGCCCCTAAGGACTCTGGTCAATGTAGTAAAGTGTTCGCGATGCATTATCTTTCGATCTTCTGCTATCTTCGCTGTCTTCGCCATCCCTGGACACGTGTTTCGGGGTATTACCCCTCATCAGCAGGGATAGGCCGTGTACTGGGGTTGCCGATGGCTGCCAATATCTGCCAGGTATAGTACCACTCAGGCGCGTAGGTGCGGGATCCCAGGCTCGTCAGCCCGCTGCTCAAGGGAGCTTTAAAGTTACAAATGGGGGTGGGGTCGCACACTACTCACACACCGGTGGTGTCGCCCCTAAGGACTCTGGTCAATGTAGTAAAGTGTTCGCGATGCATCATCTTTCGATCTTCTGCTATCTTCGCTGTCTTCTCCATCCCTGGACACGTGTTTCGGGGTATTACCCCTCATCAGCAGGGATAGGCCGTGTACTGGGGTTGCCGATGGCTGCCAGTATCTGCCAGGTATAGTACCACTCAGGCGCGTAGGTGCGGGATCCCAGGCTCGTCAGCCCGCTGCTCAAGGGAGCTTTAAAGTTACAAATGGGGGTGGGGTCGCACACTACTCACACACCGGCGGTGTCGCCCCTAAGGACTCTGGTCAATGTAGTAAAGTGTTCGCGATGCATCATCTTTCGCTCTTCTGCTATCTTCGCTGTCTTCGCCATCCCTGGACACGTGTTTCGGGGTATTACCCCTCATCAGCAGGGATAGGCCGTGTACTGGGGTTGCCGATGGCTGCCAATATCTGCCAGGTATATTACCACTCAGGCGCGTAGGTGCGGGATCCCAGGCTCGTCAGCCCGCTGCTCAAGGGAGCTTTAAAGTTACAAATGGGGTGGGGTCGCACACTACTCACACACCGGCGGTGTCGCTCCTAAGGACTCTGGTCAATGTAGTAAAGTGTTTGCGATGCATTATCTTTCGATCTTCTGCTATCTTCGCTGTCTTCGCCATCCCTGGACACGTGTTTCGGGGTATTACCCCTCATCAGCAGGGATAGGCCGTGTACTGGGGTTGCCGATGGCTGCCAATATCTGCCAGGTATAGTACCACTCAGGCGCGTAGGTGCGGGATCCCAGGCTCGTCAGCCCGCTGCTCAAGGGAGCTTTAAAGTTACAAATGGGGGTGGGGTCGCACACTACTCACACACCGGCGGTGTCGCCCCTAAGGACTCTGGTCAATGTAGTAAAGTGTTCGCGATGCATCATCTTTCGATCTTCTGCTATCTTCGCTGTCTTCGCCATCCCTGGACACGTGTTTCGGGGTATTACCCCTCATCAGCAGGGATAGGCCGTGTACTGGGGTTGCCGATGGCTGCCAATATCTGCCAGGTATAGTACCACTCAGGCGCATAGGTGCGGGATCCCAGGCTCGTCAGCCCGCTGCTCAAGGGAGCTTTAAAGTTACAAATGGGGGTGGGGTCGCACACTACTCACACACCGGCGGTGTCGCCCCTAAGGACTCTGGTCAATGTAGTAAAGTGTTCGCGATGCATCATCTTTCGATCTTCTGCTATCTTCGCTGTCTTCGCCATCCCTGGACACGTGTTTCAGGGTATTACCCCTCATCAGCAGGGATAGGCCGTGTACTGGGGTTGCCGATGGCTGCCAATATCTGCCATGTATAGTACCACTCAGGCGCGTAGGTGCGGGATCCGAGGCTCGTCAGCCCGCTGCTCAAGGGAGCTTTAAAGTTACAAATGGGGGTGGGGTCGCACACTACTCACACACCGGCGGTGTCGCCCCTAAGGACTCTGGTCAATGTAGTAAAGTGTTCGCGATGCATCATCTTTCGATCTTCTGCTATCTTCGCTGTCTTCGCCATCCCTGGACACGTGTTTCGGGGTATTACCCCTCATCAGCAGGGATAGGCCGTGTACTGGGGTTGCCGATGGCTGCCAATATCTGCCAGGTATAGTACCACTCAGGCGCGTAGGTTCGGGATCCCAGGCTCGTCAGCCCGCTGCTCAAGGGAGCTTTAAAGTTACAAATGGGGGTGGGGTCGCACACTACTCACACACCGGCGGTGTCACCCCTAAGGACTCTGGTCAATGTAGTAAAGTGTTCGCGATGCATCATCTTTCGATCTTCTGCTATCTTCGCTGTCTTCGCCATCCCTGGACACGTGTTTCGGGGTATTATCCCTCATCAGCAGGGATAGGCCGTGTACTGGGGTTGCCGATGGCTGCCAATATCTGCCAGGTATAGTACCACTCAGGCGCGTAGGTGCGGGATCCCAGGCTCGCCAGCCCGCTGCTCAAGGGAGCTTTAAAGTTACAAATGGGGGTGGGGTCGCACACTACTCACACACCGGCGGTATCGCCCCTAAGGACTCTGGTCAATGTAGTAAAGTGTTCGCGATGCATCATCTTTCGATCTTCTGCTATCTTCGCTGTCTTCGCCATCCCTGGACACGTGTTTCGGGGTATTACCCCTCATCAGCAGGGATAGGCCGTGTACTGGGGTTGCCGATGGCTGCCAATATCTGCCAGGTATAGTATCACTCAGGCGCGTAGGTGCGGGATCCCAGGCTCGTCAGCCCGCTGCTCAAGGGAGCTTTAAAGTTACAAATGGGGGTGGGGTCGCACACTACTCACACACCGGCGGTGTCGCCCCTAAGGACTCTGGTCAATGTAGTAAAGTGTTCGCGATGCATCATCTTTCGATCTTCTGCTATCTTCGCTGTCTTCGCCCTCCCTGGACACGTGTTTCGGGGTATTACCCCTCATCAGCAGGGATAGGCCGTGTACTGGGGTTGCCGATGGCTGCCAATATCTGCCAGGTATAGTACCACTCAGGCGCGTAGGTGCGGGATCCCAGGCTCGTCAGCCCGCTGCTCAAGGGAGCTTTAAAGTTACAAATGGGGGTGGGGTCGCACACTACTCACACACCGGCGGTGTCGCCCCTAAGGACTCTGGTCAATGTAGTAAAGTGTTCGCGATGCATCATCTTTCGATCTTCTGCTATCTTCGCTGTCTTCGCCATCCCTGGACACATGTTTCAGGGTATTACCCCTCATCAGCAGGGATAGGCCGTGTAGTGGGGTTGCCGATGGCTGCCAATATCTGCCAGGTATAGTACCACTCAGGCGCGTAGGTGCGGGATCCCAGGCTCGTCAGCCCGCTGCTCAAGGGAGCTTTAATGTTACAAATGGGGGTGGGGTCGCACACTACTCACACACCGGCGGTGTCGCCCCTAAGGACTCTGGTCAATGTAGTAAAGTGTTCGCGATGCATCATCTTTCGATCTTCTGCTATCTTCGCTGTCTTCGCCATCCCTGGACACGTGTTTCGGGGTATTACCCCTCATCAGCAGGGATAGGCCGTGTACTGGGGTTGCCGATGGCTGCCAATATCTGCCAGGTATAGTACCACTCAGGCGCGTAGCTGCGGGATCCCAGGCTCGTCAGCCCGCTGCTCAAGGGAGCTTTAAAGTTACAAATGGGGGTGGGGTCGCACACTACTCACACACCGGCGGTGTCGCCCCTAAGGACTCTGGTCAATGTAGTAAAGTGTTCGCGATGCATCATCTTTCGCTCTTCTGCTATCTTCGCTGTCTTCGCCATCCCTGGACACATGTTTCGGGGTATTACCCCTCATCAGCAGGGATAGGCCGTGTACTGGGGTTGCCGATGGCTGCCAATATCTGCCAGGTATAGTACCACTCAGGCGCGTAGGTGCGGGATCCCAGGCTCGTCAGCCCGCTGCTCAAGGGAGCTTTAAAGTTACAAATGGGGGTGGGGTCGCACACTACTCACACACCGGCGGTGTCGCCCCTAAGGACTCTGGTCAATGTAGTAAAGTGTTCGCGATGCATTATCTTTCGATCTTCTGCTATCTTCGCTGTCTTCGCCATCCCTGGACACGTGTTTCGGGGTATTACCCCTCATCAGCAGGGATAGGCCGTGTACTGGGGTTGCCGATGGCTGCCAATATCTGCCAGGTATAGTACCACTCAGGCGCGTAGGTGCGGGATCCCAGGCTCGTCAGCCCGCTGCTCAAGGGAGCTTTAAAGTTACAAATGGGGGTGGGGTCGCACACTACTCACACACCGGTGGTGTCGCCCCTAAGGACTCTGGTCAATGTAGTAAAGTGTTCGCGATGCATCATCTTTCGATCTTCTGCTATCTTCGCTGTCTTCGCCATCCCTGGACACGTGTTTCGGGGTATTACCCCTCATCAGCAGGGATAGGCCGTGTACTGGGGTTGCCGATGGCTGCCAGTATCTGCCAGGTATAGTACCACTCAGGCGCGTAGGTGCGGGATCCCAGGCTCGTCAGCCCGCTGCTCAAGGGAGCTTTAAAGTTACAAATGGGGGTGGGGTCGCACACTACTCACACACCGGCGGTGTCGCCCCTAAGGACTCTGGTCAATGTAGTAAAGTGTTCGCGATGCATCATCTTTCGCTCTTCTGCTATCTTCGCTGTCTTCGCCATCCCTGGACACGTGTTTCGGGGTATTACCCCTCATCAGCAGGGATAGGCCGTGTACTGGGGTTGCCGATGGCTGCCAATATCTGCCAGGTATATTACCACTCAGGCGCGTAGGTGCGGGATCCCAGGCTCGTCAGCCCGCTGCTCAAGGGAGCTTTAAAGTTACAAATGGGGTGGGGTCGCACACTACTCACACACCGGCGGTGTCGCCCCTAAGGACTCTGGTCAATGTAGTAAAGTGTTCGCGATGCATTATCTTTCGATCTTCTGCTATCTTCGCTGTCTTCGCCATCCCTGGACACGTGTTTCGGGGTATTACCCCTCATCAGCAGGGATAGGCCGTGTACTGGGGTTGCCGATGGCTGCCAATATCTGCCAGGTATAGTACCACTCAGGCGCGTAGGTGCGGGATCCCAGGCTCGTCAGCCCGCTGCTCAAGGGAGCTTTAAAGTTACAAATGGGGGTGGGGTCGCACACTACTCACACACCGGCGGTGTCGCCCCTAAGGACTCTGGTCAATGTAGTAAAGTGTTCGCGATGCATCATCTTTCGATCTTCTGCTATCTTCGCTGTCTTCGCCATCCCTGGACACGTGTTTCGGGGTATTACCCCTCATCAGCAGGGATAGGCCGTGTACTGGGGTTGCCGATGGCTGCCAATATCTGCCAGGTATAGTACCACTCAGGCGCATAGGTGCGGGATCCCAGGCTCGTCAGCCCGCTGCTCAAGGGAGCTTTAAAGTTACAAATGGGGGTGGGGTCGCACACTACTCACACACCGGCGGTGTCGCCCCTAAGGACTCTGGTCAATGTAGTAAAGTGTTCGCGATGCATTATCTTTCGATCTTCTGCTATCTTCGCTGTCTTCGCCATCCCTGGACACGTGTTTCGGGGTATTACCCCTCATCAGCAGGGATAGGCCGTGTACTGGGGTTGCCGATGGCTGCCAATATCTGCCAGGTATAGTACCACTCAGGCGCGTAGGTGCGGGATCCCAGGCTCGTCAGCCCGCTGCTCAAGGGAGCTTTAAAGTTACAAATGGGGGTGGGGTCGCACACTACTCACACACCGGCGGTGTCGCCCCTAAGGACTCTGGTCAATGTAGTAAAGTGTTCGCGATGCATCATCTTTCGATCTTCTGCTATCTTCGCTGTCTTCGCCATCCCTGGACACGTGTTTCGGGGTATTACCCCTCATCAGCAGGGATAGGCCGTGTACTGGGGTTGCCGATGGCTGCCAATATCTGCCAGGTATAGTACCACTCAGGCGCATAGGTGCGGGATCCCAGGCTCGTCAGCCCGCTGCTCAAGGGAGCTTTAAAGTTACAAATGGGGGTGGGGTCGCACACTACTCACACACCGGCGGTGTCGCCCCTAAGGACTCTGGTCAATGTAGTAAAGTGTTCGCGATGCATCATCTTTCGATCTTCTGCTATCTTCGCTGTCTTCGCCATCCCTGGACACGTGTTTCAGGGTATTACCCCTCATCAGCAGGGATAGGCCGTGTACTGGGGTTGCCGATGGCTGCCAATATCTGCCATGTATAGTACCACTCAGGCGCGTAGGTGCGGGATCCCAGGCTCGTCAGCCCGCTGCTCAAGGGAGCTTTAAAGTTACAAATGGGGGTGGGGTCGCACACTACTCACACACCGGCGGTGTCGCCCCTAAGGACTCTGGTCAATGTAGTAAAGTGTTCGCGATGCATCATCTTTCGATCTTCTGCTATCTTCGCTGTCTTCGCCATCCCTGGACACGTGTTTCGGGGTATTATCCCTCATCAGCAGGGATAGGCCGTGTACTGGGGTTGCCGATGGCTGCCAATATCTGCCAGGTATAGTACCACTCAGGCGCGTAGGTGCGGGATCCCAGGCTCGTCAGCCCGCTGCTCAAGGGAGCTTTAAAGTTACAAATGGGGGTGGGGTCGCACACTACTCACACACCGGCGGTATCGCCCCTAAGGACTCTGGTCAATGTAGTAAAGTGTTCGCGATGCATCATCTTTCGATCTTCTGCTATCTTCGCTGTCTTCGCCATCCCTGGACACGTGTTTCGGGGTATTACCCCTCATCAGCAGGGATAGGCCGTGTACTGGGGTTGCCGATGGCTGCCAATATCTGCCAGGTATAGTATCACTCAGGCGCGTAGGTGCGGGATCCCAGGCTCGTCAGCCCGCTGCTCAAGGGAGCTTTAAAGTTACAAATGGGGGTGGGGTCGCACACTACTCACACACCGGCGGTGTCGCCCCTAAGGACTCTGGTCAATGTAGTAAAGTGTTCGCGATGCATCATCTTTCGATCTTCTGCTATCTTCACTGTCTTCGCCATCCCTGGACACGTTTTTCGGGGTATTACCCCTCATCAGCAGGGATAGGCCGTGTACTGGGGTTGCCGATGGCTGCCAATATCTGCCAGGTATAGTACCACTCAGGCGCGTAGGTGCGGGATCCCAGGCTCGTCAGCCCGCTGCTCAAGGGAGCTTTAAAGTTACAAATGGGGGTGGGATCGCACACTACTCACACACCGGCGGTGTCGCCCCTAAGGACTCTGGTCAATGTAGTAAAGTGTTCGCGATGCATCATCTTTCGATCTTCTGCTATCTTCGCTGTCTTCGCCATCCCTGGACACGTGTTTCGGGGTATTACCCCTCATCAGCAGGGATAGGCCGTGTACTGGGGTTGCCGATGGCTGCCAATATCTGCCAGGTATAGTACCACTCAGGCGCGTAGGTGCGGGATCCCAGGCTCGTCAGCCCGCTGCTCAAGGGAGCTTTAAAGTTACAAATGGGGGTGGGGTCGCACACTACTCACACACCGGCGGTGTCGCCCCTAAGGACTCTGGTCAATGTAGTAAAGTGTTCGCGATGCATCATCTTTCGACCTTCTGCTATCTTCGCTGTCTTCACCATCCCTGGACACGTGTTTCGGGGTATTACCCCTCATCAGCAGGGATAGGCCGTGTACTGGGGTTGCCGATGGCTGCCAATATCTGCCAGGTATAGTACCACTCAGGCGCGTAGGTGCGGGATCCCAGGCTCGTCAGCCCGCTGCTCAAGGGAGCTTTAAAGTTACAAATGGGGGTGGGGTCGCACACTACTCACACACCGGCGGTGTCGCCCCTAAGGACTCTGGTCAATGTAGTAAAGTGTTCGCGATGCATCATCTTTCGATCTTCTGCTATCTTCGCTGTCTTCGCCATCCCTGGACACGTGTTTCGGGGTATTACCCCTCATCAGCAGGGATAGGCCGTGTACTGGGGTTGCCGATGGCTGCCAATATCTACCAGGTATAGTACCACTCAGGCGCGTAGGTGCGGGATCCCAGGCTCGTCAGCCCGCTGCTAAAGGGAGCTTTAAAGTTACAAATGGGGGTGGGGTCGCACACTACTCACACACCGGCGGTGTCGCCCCTAAGGACTCTGGTCAATGTAGTAAAGTGTTCGCGATGCATCATCTTTCGATCTTCTGCTATCTTCGCTGTCTTCGCCATCCCTGGACACGTGTTTCGGGGTATTACCCCTCATCAGCAGGGATAGGCCATGTACTGGGGTTGCCGATGGCTGCCAATATCTGCCAGGTATAGTACCACTCAGGCGCGTAGGTGCGGGATCCCAGGCTCGTCAGCCCGCTGCTCAAGGGAGCTTTGAAGTTACAAATGGGGGTGGGGTCGCACACTACTCACACACCGGCGGTGTCGCCCCTAAGGACTCTGGTCAATGTAGTAAAGTGTTCGCGATGCATCATCTTTCGATCTTCTGCTATCTTCGCTGTCTTCGCCATCCCTGGACACGTGTTTCGGGGTATTACCCCTCATCAGCAGGGATAGGCCGTGTACTGGGGTTGCCGATGGCTGCCAATATCTGCCAGGTATAGTACCACTCAGGCGCGTAGGTGCGGGATCCCAGGCTCGTCAGCCCGCTGCTCAAGGGAGCTTTAAAGTTACAAATCGGGGTGGGGTCGCACACTACTCACACACCGGCGGTGTCGCCCCTAAGGACTCTGGTCAATGTAGTAAAGTGTTCGCGATGCATCATCTTTCGATCTTCTGCCATCTTCGCTGTCTTCGCCATCCCTGGACACGTGTTTAGGGGTATTACCCCTCATCAGCAGGGATAGGCCGTGTACTGGGGTTGCCGATGGCTGCCAATATCTGCCAGGTATAGTACTACTTTGGCGCGTAGGTGCGGGATCCCAGGCTCGTCAGCCCGCTGCTCAAGGGAGCTTTAAAGTTACAAATGGGGGTGGGGTCGCACACTACTCACACACCGGCGGTGTCGCCCCTAAGGACTCTGGTCAATGTAGTAAAGTGTTCGCGATGCATCATCTTTCGATCTTCTGCTATCTTCGCTGTCTTCGCCATCCCTGGACACGTGTTTCGGGGTATTACCCCTCATCAGCAGGGATAGGCCGTGTACTGGGGTTGCCGATGGCTGCCAATATCTGCCAGGTATAGTACCACTCAGGCGTGTAGGGGCGGGATCCCAGGCTCGTCAGCCCGCTGCTCAAGGGAGCTTTAAAGTTACAAATGGGGGTGGGGTCGCACACTACTCACACACCGGCGGTGTCGCCCCTAAGGACTCTGGTCAATGTAGTAAAGTGTTCGCGATGCATCATCTTTCGATCTTCTGCCATCTTCGCTGTCTTCACCATCCCTGGACACGTGTTTAGGGGTATTACCCCTCATCAGCAGGGATAGGCCGTGTACTGGGGTTGCCGATGGCTGCCAATATCTGCCAGGTATAGTACCACTCTGGCGCATAGGTGCGGGATCCCAGGCTCGTCAGCCCGCTGCTCAAGGGAGCTTTAAAGTTACAAATGGGGGTGGGGTCGCACACTACTCACACACCGGCGGTGTCGCCCCTAAGGACTCTGGTCAATGTAGTAAAGTGTTCGCGATGCATCATCTTTCGATCTTCTGCTATCTTCGCTGTCTTCGCCATCCCTGGACATGTGTTTCGGGGTATTACCCCTCATCAGCAGGGATAGGCCGTGTACTGGGGTTGCCGATGGCTGCCAATATCTGCCAGGTATAGTACCACTCAGGCGTGTAGGTGCGGGATCCCAGGCTCGTCAGCCCGCTGCTCAAGGGAGCTTTAAAGTTACAAATGGGGGTGGGGTCGCACACTACTCACACACCGGCGGTGTCGCCCCTAAGGACTCTGGTCAATGTAGTAAAGTGTTCGCGATGCATCATCTTTCGATCTTCTGCTATCTTCGCTGTCTTCGCCATCCCTGGACACGTGTTTCGGGGTATTACCCCTCATCAGCAGGGATAGGCCGTGTACTGGGGTTGCCGATGGCTGCCAATATCTGCCAGGTATAGTACCACTCAGGCGCGTAGGTGCGGGATCCCAGGCTCGTCAGCCCGCTGCTCAAGGGAGCTTTAAAGTTACAAATGGGGGTGGGGTCGCACACTACTCACACACCGGCGGTGTCGCCCCCTAAGGACTCTGGTCAATGTAGTAAAGTGTTCGTGATGCATCATCTTTCGATCTTCTGCTATCTTCGCTGTCTTCGCCATCCCTGGACACGTGTTTCGGGGTATTACCCCTCATCAGCAGGGATAGGGCGTGTACTGGGGTTGCCGATGGCTGCCAATATCTGCCAGGTATAGTACCACTCAGGCGCGTAGGTGCGGGATCCCAGGCTCGTCAGCCCGCTGCTCAAGGGAGCTTTAAAGTTACAAATGGGGGTGGGGTCGCACACTACTCACACACCGGCGGTGTCGCCCCTAAGGACTCTGGTCAATGTAGTAAAGTGTTCGCGATGCATCATCTTTCGATCTTCTGCTATCTTTGCTGTCTTCGCCATCCCTGGACACGTGTTTCGGGGTATTACCCCCCATCAGCAGGGATAGGCCGTGTACTGGGGTTGCCGATGGCTGCCAATATCTGCCAGGTATAGTACCACTCAGGCGCGTAGGTGCGGGATCCCAGGCTCGTCAGCCCGCTGCTCAAGGGAGCTTTAAAGTTACAAATGGGGGTGGGGTCGCACACTACTCACACACCGGCGGTGTCGCCCCCTAAGGACTCTGGTCAATGTAGTAAAGTGTTCGCGATGCATCATCTTTCGATCTTCTGCTATCTTCGCTGTCTTCGCCATCCCTGGACACGTGTTTCGGGGTATTACCCCTCATCAGCAGGGATAGGCCGTGTACTGGGGTTGCCGATGGCTGCCAATATCTGCCAGGTATAGTACCACTCAGGCGCGTAGGTGCGGGATCCCAGGCTCGTCAGCCCGCTGCTCAAGGGAGCTTTAAAGTTACAAATGGGGGTGGGGTCGCACACTACTCACACACCGGCGGTGTCGCCCCCTAAGGACTCTGGTCAATGTAGTAAAGTGTTCGCGATGCATCATCTTTCGATCTTCTGCTATCTTCGCTGTCTTCGCCATCCCTGGACACGTGTTTCGGGGTATTACCCCTCATCAGCAGGGATAGGCCGTGTACTGGGGTTGCCGATGGCTGCCAATATCTGCCAGGTATAGTACCACTCAGGCGCGTAGGTGCGGGATCCCAGGCTCGTCAGCCCGCTGCTCAAGGGAGCTTTAAAGTTACAAATGGGGGTGGGGTCGCACACTACTCACACACCGGCGGTGTCGCCCCTAAGGACTCTGGTCAATGTAGTAAAGTGTTCGCGATGCATCATCTTTCGATCTTCTGCCATCTTCGCTGTCTTCGCCATCCCTGGACACGTGTTTAGGGGTATTACCCCTCATCAGCAGGGATAGGCCGTGTACTGGGGTTGCCGATGGCTGCCAATATCTGCCAGGTATAGTACTACTCTGGCGCGTAGGTGCGGGATCCCAGGCTCGTCAGCCCGCTGCTCAAGGGAGCTTTAAAGTTACAAATGGGGGTGGGGTCGCACACTACTCACACACCGGCGGTGTCGCCCCTAAGGACTCTGGTCAATGTAGTAAAGTGTTCGCGATGCATCATCTTTCGATCTTCTGCTATCTTCGCTGTCTTCGCCATCCCTGGACACGTGTTTCGGGGTATTACCCCTCATCAGCAGGGATAGGCCGTGTACTGGGGTTGCCGATGGCTGCCAATATCTGCCAGGTATAGTACCACTCAGGCGTGTAGGTGCGGGATCCCAGGCTCGTCAGCCCGCTGCTCAAGGGAGCTTTAAAGTTACAAATGGGGGTGGGGTCGCACACTACTCACACACCGGCGGTGTCGCCCCTAAGGACTCTGGTCAATGTAGTAAAGTGTTCGCGATGCATCATCTTTCGATCTTCTGCCATCTTCGCTGTCTTCACCCTCCCTGGACACGTGTTTAGGGGTATTACCCCTCATCAGCAGGGATAGGCCGTGTACTGGGGTTGCCGATGGCTGCCAATATCTGCCAGGTATAGTACCACTCTGGCGCATAGGTGCGGGATCCCAGGCTCGTCAGCCCGCTGCTCAAGGGAGCTTTAAAGTTACAAATGGGGTGGGGTCGCACACTACTCACACACCGGCGGTGTCGCCCCTAAGGACTCTGGTCAATGTAGTAAAGTGTTCGCGATGCATCATCTTTCGATCTTCTGCTATCTTCGCTGTCTTCGCCATCCCTGGACACGTGTTTCGGGGTATTACCCCTCATCAGCAGGGATAGGCCGTGTACTGGGGTTGCCGATGGCTGCCAATATCTGCCAGGTATAGTACCACTCAGGCGTGTAGGTGCGGGATCCCAGGCTCGTCAGCCCGCTGCTCAAGGGAGCTTTAAAGTTACAAATGGGGGTGGGGTCGCACACTACTCACACACCGGCGGTGTCGCCCCTAAGGACTCTGGTCAATGTAGTAAAGTGTTCGCGATGCATCATCTTTCGATCTTCTGCTATCTTCGCTGTCTTCGCCATCCCTGGACACGTGTTTCGGGGTATTACCCCTCATCAGCAGGGATAGGCCGTGTACTGGGGTTGCCGATGGCTGCCAATATCTGCCAGGTATAGTACCACTCAGGCGCGTAGGTGCGGGATCCCAGGCTCGTCAGCCCGCTGCTCAAGGGAGCTTTAAATTTACAAATGGGGGTGGGGTCGCACACTACTCACACACCGGCGGTGTCGCCCCTAAGGACTCTGGTCAATGTAGTAAAGTGTTCGCGATGCATCATCTTTCGATCTTCTGCTATCTTCGCTGTCTTCGCCATCCCTGGACACGTGTTTCGGGGTATTACCCCTCATCAGCAGGGATAGGCCGTGTACTGGGGTTGCCGATGGCTGCCAATATCTGCCAGGTATAGTACCACTCAGGCGCGTAGGTGCGGGATCCCAGGCTCGTCAGCCCGCTGCTCAAGGGAGCTTTAAAGTTACAAATGGGGGTGGGGTCGCACACTACTCACACACCGGCGGTGTCGCCCCTAAGGACTCTGGTCAATGTAGTAAAGTGTTCGCGATGCATCATCTTTCGATCTTCTGCTATCTTTGCTGTCTTCGCCATCCCTGGACACGTGTTTCGGGGTATTACCCCTCATCAGCAGGGATAGGCCGTGTACTGGGGTTGCCGATGGCTGCCAATATCTGCCAGGTATAGTACCACTCAGGCGCGTAGGTGCGGGATCCCAGGCTCGTCAGCCCGCTGCTCAAGGGGAGCTTTAAAGTTACAAATGGGGGTGGGGTCGCACACTACTCACACACCGGCGGTGTCGCCCCTAAGGACTCTGGTCAATGTAGTAAAGTGTTCGCGATGCATCATCTTTCGATCTTCTGCTATCTTCGCTGTCTGCGCCATCCCTGGACACGTGTTTCGGGGTATTACCCCTCATCAGCAGGGATAGGCCGTGTACTGGGGTTGCCGATGGCTGCCAATATCTGCCAGGTATAGTACCACTCAGGCCCGTAGGTGCGGGATCCCAGGCTCGTCAGCCCGCTGCTCAAGGGAGCTTTAAAGTTACAAATGGGGGTGGGGTCGCACACTACTCACACACCGGCGGTGTCGCCCCTAAGGACTCTGGTCAATGTAGTAAAGTGTTCGCGATGCATCATCTTTCGATCTTCTGCTATCTTCGCTGTCTTCGCCATCCCTGGACACGTGTTTCGGGGTATTACCCCTCATCAGCAGGGATAGGCCGTGTACTGGGGTTGCCGATGGCTGCCAATATCTGCCAGGTATAGTACCACTCAGGCGCGTAGGTGCGGGATCCCAGGCTCGTCAGCCCGCTGCTCAAGGGAGCTTTAAATTTACAAATGGGGGTGGGGTCGCACACTACTCACACACCGGCGGTGTCGCCCCTAAGGACTCTGGTCAATGTAGTAAAGTGTTCGCGATGCATCATCTTTCGATCTTCTGCTATCTTCGCTGTCTTCGCCATCCCTGGACACGTGTTTCGGGGTATTACCCCTCATCAGCAGGGATAGGCCGTGTACTGGGGTTGCCGATGGCTGCCAATATCTGCCAGGTATAGTACCACTCAGGCGCGTAGGTGCGGGATCCCAGGCTCGTCAGCCCGCTGCTCAAGGGAGCTTTAAAGTTACAAATGGGGGTGGGGTCGCACACTACTCACACACCGGCGGTGTCGCCCCTAAGGACTCTGGTCAATGTAGTAAAGTGTTCGCGATGCATCATCTTTCGATCTTCTGCTATCTTTGCTGTCTTCGCCATCCCTGGACACGTGTTTCGGGGTATTACCCCTCATCAGCAGGGATAGGCCGTGTACTGGGGTTGCCGATGGCTGCCAATATCTGCCAGGTATAGTACCACTCAGGCGCGTAGGTGCGGGATCCCAGGCTCGTCAGCCCGCTGCTCAAGGGGAGCTTTAAAGTTACAAATGGGGGTGGGGTCGCACACTACTCACACACCGGCGGTGTCGCCCCTAAGGACTCTGGTCAATGTAGTAAAGTGTTCGCGATGCATCATCTTTCGATCTTCTGCCATCTTCGCTGTCTTCGCCATCCCTGGACACGTGTTTAGGGGTATTACCCCTCATCAGCAGGGATAGGCCGTGTACTGGGGTTGCCGATGGCTGCCAATATCTGCCAGGTATAGTACTACTCTGGCGCGTAGGTGCGGGATCCCAGGCTCGTCAGCCCGCTGCTCAAGGGAGCTTTAAAGTTACAAATGGGGGTGGGGTCGCACACTACTCACACACCGGCGGTGTCGCCCCTAAGGACTCTGGTCAATGTAGTAAAGTGTTCGCGATGCATCATCTTTCGATCTTCTGCTATCTTCGCTGTCTTCGCCATCCCTGGACACGTGTTTCGGGGTATTACCCCTCATCAGCAGGGATAGGCCGTGTACTGGGGTTGCCGATGGCTGCCAATATCTGCCAGGTATAGTACCACTCAGGCGTTTAGGTGCGGGATCCCAGGCTCGTCAGCCCGCTGCTCAAGGGAGCTTTAAAGTTACAAATGGGGGTGGGGTCGCACACTACTCACACACCGGCGGTGTCGCCCCTAAGGACTCTGGTCAATGTAGTAAAGTGTTCGCGATGCATCATCTTTCGATCTTCTGCCATCTTCGCTGTCTTCGCCATCCCTGGACACGTGTTTAGGGGTATTACCCCTCATCAGCAGGGATAGGCCGTGTACTGGGGTTGCCGATGGCTGCCAATATCTGCCAGGTATAGTACCACTCAGGCGTGTAGGTGCGGGATCCCAGGCTCGTCAGCCCGCTGCTCAAGGGAGCTTTAAAGTTACAAATGGGGGTGGGGTCGCACACTACTCACACACCGGCGGTGTCGCCCCTAAGGACTCTGGTCAATGTAGTAAAGTGTTCGCGATGCATCATCTTTCGATCTTCTGCTATCTTCGCTGTCTTCGCCATGCCTGGACAAGCTCCCTTGAGCAGCGGGCTGACGAGCCTGGGATCCCACGCCTACGCGCCTGAGTGGTACTATACCTGGAAGATATTGGCAGCCATCGCCAACCCCAGTACACGCCCTATCCCTGCTGATGAGGGGTAATACCCCGAAACACGTGTCCAGGGATGGCGAAGACAGCGAAGATAGCAGAAGATCGAAAGATGATGCATCGCGAACACTTTATTACTTTGACCAGAGTCCTTAGGGGCGACACCGTCGGTGTGTGAGTAGTGTGCGACCCCACCCCATTTGTAACTTTAAAGCTCCCTTGAGCAGCGGGCTGACGAGCCTGGGATCCCGCACCTACGCGCCTGAGTGGTACTATACCTGGCAGATATTGGCAGCCATCGGCAACCCCAGTACACGGCCTATCCCTGCTGATGAGGGGTAATACCCCGAAACACGTGTCCAGGGATGGCGAAGACAGCGAAGATAGCAGAAGATCGAAAGATGATGCATCGCGAACACTTTACTACATTGACCAGAGTCCTTAGGGGCGACACCGCCGGTGTGTGAGTAGTGTGCGACCCCACCCCATTTGTAACTTTAAAGCTCCCTTGAGCAGCGGGCTGACGAGCCTGGGATCCCGCACCTACGCGCCTGAGTGGTACTATACCTGGCAGATATTGGCAGCCATCGGCAACCCCAGTACACGGCCTATCCCTGCTGATGAGGGGTAATACCCCGAAACACGTGTCCAGGGATGGCGAAGACAGCGTAGATAGCAGAAGATCGAAAGATGATGCATCGCGAAAACTTTACTACATTGACCAGAGTCCTTAGGGGCGACAACGCCGGTGTGTGAGTAGTGTGCGACCCCACCCCATTTGTAACTTTAAAGCTCCCTTGAGCAGCGGGCTGACGAGCCTGGGATCCCGCACCTACGCGCCTGAGTGGTACTATACCTGACAGATATTGGCAGCCATCGGCAACCCCAGTACACGGCCTATCCCTGCTGATGAGGGGTAATACCCCGAAACACGTGTCCAGGGATGGCGAAGACAGCGAAGATAGCAGAAGATCGAAAGATGATGCATCGCGAACACTTTACTACATTGACCAGAGTCCTTAGGGGCGACACCGCCGGTGTGTGAGTAGTGTGCGACCCCACCCCATTTGTAACTTTAAAGCTCCCTTGAGCAGCGGGCTGACGAGCCTGGGATCCCGCACCTACGCGCCTGAGTGGTACTATACCTGGCAGATATTGGCAGCCATCGGCAACCCCAGTACACGGCCTATCCCTGCTGATGAGGGGTAATACCCCGAAACATGTGTCCAGGGATGGCGAAGACAGCGAAGATAGCAGAAGATCGAAAGATGATGCATCGCGAACACTTTACTACATTGACCAGAGTCCTTAGGGGCGACACCGCCGGTGTGTGAGTAGTGTGCGACCCCACCCCATTTGTAACTTTAAAGCTCCCTTGAGCAGCGGGCTGACGAGCCTGGGATCCCGCACCTACGCGCCTGAGTGGTACTATACCTGGCAGATATTGGCAGCCATCGGCAACCCCAGTACACGGCCTATCCCTGCTGATGAGGGGTAATGCCCCGAAACACGTGTCCAGGGATGGCGAAGACAGCGAAGATAGCAGAAGATCGAAAGATGATGCATCGCGAACACTTTACTACATTGACCAGAGTCCTTAGGGGCGACACCGCCGGTGTGTGAGTAGTGTGCGACCCCACCCCATTTGTAACTTTAAAGCTCCCTTGAGCAGCGGGCTGACGAGCCTGGGATCCCGCACCTACGCGCCTGAGTGGTACTATACCTGGCAGATATTGGCAGCCATCGGCAACCCCAGTACACGGCCTATCCCTGCTGATGATGGGTAATACCCCGAAACACGTGTCCAGGGATGGCGAAGACAGCGAAGATAGCAGAAGATCGAAAGATGATGCATCACGAACACTTTACTACATTGACCAGAGTCCTTAGGGGCGACACCGCCGGTGTGTGAGTAGTGTGCGACCCCACCCCATTTGTAACTTTAAAGCTCCTTTGAGCAGGGGGCTGACGAGCCTGGGATCCCGCACCTACATGCCTGAGTGGTACTATACCTGGCAGATATTGGCAGCCATCGGCAACCCCAGTACACGGCCTATCCCTGCTGATGAGGGGTAATACCCCGAAACACGTGTCCAGGGATGGCGAAGGCAGCGAAGATAGCAGAAGATCGAAAGATGATGCATCGCGAACACTTTACTACATTGACCAGAGTCCTTAGGGGCGACACCGCCGGTGTGTGAGTAGTGTGCGACCCCACCCCATTTGTAACTTTAAAGCTCCCTTGAGCAGCGGACTGACGAGCCTGGGATCCCGCACCTACGCGCCTGAGTGGTACTATACCTGGCAGATATTGGCAGCCATCGGCAACCCCAGTACACGGCTTATCCCTGCTGATGAGGCGTAATACCCCGAAACACGTGTCCAGGGATGGCGAAGACAGCGAAGATAGCAGAAGATCGAAAGATGATGCATCGCGAACACTTTACTACATTGACCAGAGTCCTTAGGGGCGACACCGCCGGTGTGTGAGTAGTATGCGACCCCACCCCATTTGTAACTTTAAAGCTCCCTTGAGCAGCGGGCTGACGAGCCTGGGATCCCGCACCTACGCGCCTGAGTGGTACTATACCTGGCAGATATTGGCAGCCATCGGCAACCCCAGTACACGGCCTATCCCTGCTGATGAGGGGTAATACCCCGAAACACGTGTCCAGGGATGGCGAAGACAGCGAAGATAGCAGAAGATCGAAAGATGATGCATCGCGAACACTTTACTACATTGACCAGAGTCCTTAGGGGCGACACCGCCGGTGTGTGAGTAGTGTGCGACCCCACCCCATTTGTAACTTTAAAGCTCCCTTGAGCAGCGGGCTGACGAGCCTGGAATCCCGCACCTACGCGCCTGAGTGGTACTATACCTGGCAGATATTGGCAGCCATCGGCAACCCCAGTACACGGCCTATCCCTGCTGATGAGGGGTAATACCCCGAAACACGTGTCCAGGGATGGCGAAGACAGCGAAGATAGCAGAAGATCGAAAGATGATGCATCGCGAACACTTTACTACATTGACCAGAGTCCTTAGGGGCGACACCGCCGGTGTGTGAGTAGTGTGCGACCCCACCCCATTTGTAACTTTAAAGCTCCCTTGAGCAGCGGGCTGACGAGCCTGGGATCCCGCACCTACGCGCCTGAGTGGTACTATACCTGGCAGATATTGGCAGCCATCGGCAACCCCAGTACACGGCCTATCCCTGCTGATGAGGGGTAATACCCCGAAACACGTGTCCAGGGATGGCGAAGACAGCGAAGATAGCAGAAGATCGAAAGATGATGCATCGCGAACACTTTACTACATTGACCAGAGTCCTTAGGGGCGACACCGCCGGTGTGTGAGTAGTGTGCGACCCCACCCCATTTGTAACTTTAAAGCTCACTTGAGCAGCGGGCTGACGAGCCTGGGATCCCGCACCTACGCGCCTGAGTGGTACTATACCTGGCAGATATTGGCAGCCATCGGCAACCCCAGTACACGGCCTATCCCTGCTGATGACGGGTAATACCCCGAAACACGTGTCCAGGGATGGCGAAGACAGCGAAGATAGCAGAAGATCGAAAGATGATGCATCGCAAACACTTTACTACATTGACCAGAGTCCTTAGGGGCGACACCGCCGGTGTGTGAGTAGTGTGCGACCCCACCCCATTTGTAACTTTAAAGCTCCCTTGAGCAGCGGGCTGACGAGCCTGGGATCCCGCACCTACGCGCCTGAGTGGTACTATACCTGGCAGATATTGGCAGCCATCGGCAACCCCAGTACACGGCCTATCCCTGCTGATGAGGGGTAATACCCCGAAACACGTGTCCAGGGATGGCGAAGACAGCGAAGATAGCAGAAGATCGAAAGATGATGCATCGCGAACACTTTACTACATTGACCAGAGTCCTTAGGGGCGACACCGCCGGTGTGTGAGTAGTGTGCGACCCCACCCCATTTGTAACTTTAAAGCTCCCTTGAGCAGCGGGCTGACGAGCCTGGAATCCCGCACCTACGCGCCTGAGTGGTACTATACCTGGCAGATATTGGCAGCCATCGGCAACCCCAGTACACGGCCTATCCCTGCTGATGAGGGGTAATACCCCGAAACACGTGTCCAGGGATGGCGAAGACAGCGAAGATAGCAGAAGATCGAAAGATGATGCATCGCGAACACTTTACTACATTGACCAGAGTCCTTAGGGGCGACACCGCCGGTGTGTGAGTAGTGTGCGACCCCACCCCATTTGTAACTTTAAAGCTCCCTTGAGCAGCGGGCTGACGAACCTGGGATCCCGCACCTACGCGCCTGAGTGGTACTATACCTGGCAGATATTGGCAGCCATCGGCAACCCCAGTACACGGCCTATCCCTGCTGATGAGGGGTAATACCCCGAAACATGTGTCCAGGGATGGCGAAGACAGCGAAGATAGCAGAAGATCGAAAGATGATGCATCGCGAACACTTTACTACATTGACCAGAGTCCTTAGGGGCGACACCGCCGGTGTGTGAGTAGTGTGCGACCCCACCCCATTTGTAACTTTAAAGCTCCCTTGAGCAGCGGGCTGACGAGCCTGGGATCCCGCACCTACGCGCCTGAGTGGTACTATACCTGGCAGATATTGGCAGCCATCGGCAACCCCAGTACACGGCCTATCCCTGCTGATGAGGGGTAATGCCCCGAAACACGTGTCCAGGGATGGAGAAGACAGCGAAGATAGCAGAAGATCGAAAGATGATGCATCGCGAACACTTTACTACATTGACCAGAGTCCTTAGGGGCGACACCGCCGGTGTGTGAGTAGTGTGCGACCCCACCCCATTTGTAACTTTAAAGCTCCCTTGAGCAGCGGGCTGACGAGCCTGGGATCCCGCACCTACGCGCCTGAGTGGTACTATACCTGGCAGATATTGGCAGCCATCGGCAACCCCAGTACACGGCCTATCCCTGCTGATGATGGGTAATACCCCGAAACACGTGTCCAGGGATGGCGAAGACAGCGAAGATAGCAGAAGATCGAAAGATGATGCATCGCGAACACTTTACTACATTGACCAGAGTCCTTAGGGGCGACACCGCCGGTGTGTGAGTAGTGTGCGACCCCACCCCATTTGTAACTTTAAAGCTCCCTTGAGCAGCGGGCTGACGAGCCTGGAATCCCGCACCTACGTGCCTGAGTGGTACTATACCTGGCAGATATTGGCAGCCATCGGCAACCCCAGTACACGGCCTATCCCTGCTGATGAGGGGTAATACCCCGAAACACGTGTCCAGGGATGGCGAAGACAGCGAAGATAGCAGAAGATCGAAAGATGATGCATCGCGAACACTTTACTACATTGACCAGAGTCCTTAGGGGCGACACCGCCGGTGTGTGAGTAGTGTGCGACCCCACCCCATTTGTAACTTTAAAGCTCCCTTGAGCAGCGGGCTGACGAGCCTGGGATCCCGCACCTACGCGCCTGAGTGGTACTATACCTGGCAGATATTGGCAGCCATCGGCAACCCCAGTACACGGCCTATCCCTGCTGATGAGGGGTAATACCCCGAAACACGTGTCCAGGGATGGCGAAGACAGCGAAGATAGCAGAAGATCGAAAGATGATGCATCGCGAACACTTTACTACATTGACCAGAGTCCTTAGAGGCGACACCGCCGGTGTGTGAGTAGTGTGCGACCCCACCCCATTTGTAACTTTAAAGCTCACTTGAGCAGCGGGCTGACGAGCCTGGGATCCCGCACCTACGCGCCTGAGTGGTACTATACCTGGCAGATATTGGCAGCCATCGGCAACCCCAGTACACGGCCTATCCCTGCTGATGACGGGTAATACCCCGAAACACGTGTCCAGGGATGGCGAAGACAGCGAAGATAGCAGAAGATCGAAAGATGATGCATCGCAAACACTTTACTACATTGACCAGAGTCCTTAGGGGCGACACCGCCGGTGTGTGAGTAGTGTGCGACCCCACCCCATTTGTAACTTTAAAGCTCCCTTGAGCAGCGGGCTGACGAGCCTGGGATCCCGCACCTACGCGCCTGAGTGGTACTATACCTGGCAGATATTGGCAGCCATCGGCAACCCCAGTACACGGCCTATCCCTGCTGATGAGGGGTAATACCCCGAAACACGTGTCCAGGGATGGCGAAGACAGCGAAGATAGCAGAAGATCGAAAGATGATGCATCGCGAACACTTTACTACATTGACCAGAGTCCTTAGGGGCGACACCGCCGGTGTGTGAGTAGTGTGCGACCCCACCCCATTTGTAACTTTAAAGCTCCCTTGAGCAGCGGGCTGACCAGCCTGGGATCCTGCACCTACGCGCCTGAGTGGTACTATACCTGGCAGATATTGGCAGCCATCGGCAACCCCAGTACACGGCCTATCCCTGCTGATGAGGGGTAATACCCCGAAACACGTGTCCAGGGATGGCGAAGACAGCGAAGATAGCAGAAGATCGAAAGATGATGCATCGCGAACACTTTACTACATTGACCAGAGTCCTTAGGGGCGACACCGCTGGTTTGTGAGTAGTGTGCGACCCCACCCCATTTGTAACTTTAAAGCTCCCTTGAGCAGCGGGCTGACGAGCCTGGGATCCCGCACCTACGCGCCTGAGTGGTACTATACCTGGCAGATATTGGCAGCCATCGGCAACCCCAGTACACGGCCTATCCCTGCTGATGAGGGGTAATACCCTGAAACACGTGTCCAGGGATGGCGAAGACAGCGAAGATAGCAGAAGATCGAAAGATGATGCATCGCGAACACTTTACTACATTGACCAGAGTCCTTAGGGGCGACACCGCCGGTGTGTGAGTAGTGTGCGACCCCACCCCATTTGTAACTTTAAAGCTCCCTTGAGCAGCGGGCTGACGAGCCTGGGATCCCGCACCTACGCGCCTGAGTGGTACTATACCTGGCAGATATTGGCAGCCATCGGCAACCCCAGTACACGGCCTATCCCTGCTGATGAGGGGTAATACCCCGAAACACGTGTCCAGGGATGGCGAAGACAGCGAAGATAGCAGAAGATCGAAAGATGATGCAACGCGAACACTTTACTACATTGACCAGAGTCCTTAGGGGCGACACCGCCGGTGTGTGAGTAGTGTGCGACCCCACCCCATTTGTAACTTTAAAGCTCCCTTGAGCAGCGGGCTGACGAGCCTGGGTTCCCGCACCTACGCGCCTGAGTGGTACTATACCTGGCAGATATTGGCAGCCATCGGCAACCCCAGTACAAGGCCTATCCCTGCTGATGAGGGGTAATACCCCGAAACACGTGTCCAGGGATGGCGAAGACAGCGAAGATAGCAGAAGATCGAAAGATGATGCATCGCGAACACTTTACTACATTGACCAGAGTCCTTAGGGGCGACACCGCCGGTGTGTGAGTAGTGTGCGACCCCACCCCATTTGTAACTTTAAAGCTCTCTTGAGCAGCGGGCTGACGAGCCTGGGATCCCGCACCTACGCGCCTGAGTGGTACTATACCTGGCAGATATTGGCAGCCATCGGCAACCCCAGTACACGGCCTATCCCTGCTGATGAGGGGTAATACCCCGAAACACGTGTCCAGGGATGGCGAAGACAGTTAAGATAGCAGAAGATCGAAAGATGATGCATCGCGAACACTTTACTACATTGACCAGAGTCCTTAGGGGCGACACCGCCGGTGTGTGAGTAGTGTGCGACCCCACCCCATTTGTAACTTTAAAGCTCCCTTGAGCAGCGGGCTGACGAGCCTGGGATCCCGCACCTACGCGCCTGAGTGGTACTATACCTGGCAGATATTGGCAGCCATCGGCAACCCCAGTACACGGCCTATCCCTGCTGATGAGGGGTAATACCCCGAAACACGTGTCCAGGGATGGCGAAGACAGCGAAGATAGCAGAAGATCGAAAGATGATGCATCGCGAACACTTTACTACATTGACCAGAGTCCTTAGGGGCGACACCGCCGGTGTGTGAGTAGTGTGCGACCCCACCCCATTTGTAACTTTAAAGCTCCCTTGAGCAGCGGGCTGACGAGCCTGGGATCCCGCACCTACGCGCCTGAGTGGTACTATACCTGGCAGATATTGGCAGCCATCGGCAACCCCAGTACACGGCCTATCCCTGCTGATGAGGGGTAATACCCTGAAACACGTGTCCAGGGAAGGCGAAGACAGCGAAGATAGCAGAAGATCGAAAGATGATGCATCGCGAACACTTTACTACATTGACCAGAGTCCTTAGGGGCGACACCGCCGGTGTGTGAGTAGTGTGCGACCCCACCCCATTTGTAACTTTAAAGCTCCCTTGAGCAGCAGGCTGACGAGCCTGGGATCCCGCACCTACGCGCCTGAGTGGTACTATACCTGGCAGATATTGGCAGCCATCGGCAACCCCAGTACACGGCCTATCCCTGCTGATGAGGGGTAATACCCCGAAACACGTGTCCAGGGATGGCGAAGACAGCGAAGATAGCAGAAGATCGAAAGATGATGCATCGCGAACACTTTACTACATTGACCAGAGTCCTTAGGGGCGACACCGCCGGTGTGTGAGTAGTGTGCGACCCCACCCCATTTGTAACTTTAAAGCTCCCTTGAGCAGCGGGCTGACGAGCCTGGGATCCCGCACCTACGCGCCTGAGTGGTACTATACCTGGCAGATATTGGCAGCCATCGGCAACCCCAGTACACAGCCTATCCCTGCTGATGAGGGGTAATACCCCGAAACACGTGTCCAGGGATGGCGAAGACAGCGAAGATAGCAGAAGATCGAAAGATGATGCATCGCGAACACTTTACTACATTGACCAGAGTCCTTAGGGGCGACACCGCCGGTGTGTGAGTAGTGTGCGACCCCACCCCATTTGTAACTTTAAAGCTCCCTTGAGCAGCGGGCTGACAAGCCTGGGATCCCGCACCTACGCACCTGAGTGGTACTATACCTGGCAGATATTGGCAGCCATCGGCAACCCCAGTACACGGCCTATCCCTGCTGATGAGGGGTAATACCCCGAAACACGTGTCCAGGGATGGCGAAGACAGCGAAGATAGCAGAAGATCGAAAGATGATGCATCGCGAACACTTTACTACATTGACCAGAGTCCTTAGGGGCGACACCGCCGGTGTGTGAGTAGTGTGCGACCCCACCCCATTTGTAACTTTAAAGCTCCCTTGAGCAGCGGGCTGACGAGCCTGGGATCCCGCACCTACGCGCCTGAGTGGTACTATACCTGGCAGATATTGGCAGCCATCGGCAACCCCAGTACACGGCCTATCCCTGCTGATGAGGGGTAATACCCCGAAACACGTGTCCAGGGATGGCGAAGACAGCGAAGATAGCAGAAGATCGAAAGATGATGCATCGCGAACACTTTACTACATTGACCAGAGTCCTTAGGGGCGACACCGCCGGTGTGTGAGTAGTGTGCGACCCCACCCCATTTGTAACTTTAAAGCTCCCTTGAGCAGCGGGCTGACGAGCCTGGGATCCCGCACCTACGCGCCTGAGTGGTACTATACCTGGCAGATATTGGCAGCCATCGGCAACCCCAGTACACGGCCTATCCCTGCTGATGAGGGGTAATACCCCGAAACACGTGTCCAGGGATGGCGAAGACAGCGAAGATAGCAGAAGATCGAAAGATGATGCATCGCGAACACTTTACTACATTGTCTAGAGTCCTTAGGGGCGACACCGCCGGTGTGTGAGTAGTGTGCGACCCCACCCCATTTGTACATCGGAGGGTGCCCTGGAGGTGCGCCGCCACCCCCCCCCCTCCTCCAACCCCATGGGTGAGGATTGCTGTCTGGACCTGGGAAACGGATGAAAGAGTGGAGGCGGATGCACCCTGCTGAGAACCCGGGTGCCTGAATGCCAACGCGAGGTCCCGGCTCTTGGGCCTGAGCAGAAGGGAGCGTGGCTGCAGCCTGGAAAGCCCATTGTGAGACCTTTATCAGCTAGCTTGTGTATACCGCCTACGAGTTAATGTGTGTGTGCACTGAGACTGGCCAAGACATACTAATGTGTGCACTACAAACCCGACTGCTTGAAGAGCCCCGGACTGCGCCTTGGCGCTGGAGAGCCTGGAAAGGAGCCTGACCTGTGAGTGCACTTTCGCTGTGGACCTGGGCCGGGGGACGGTGGGCGGCTACACTGCCCCCCCAACCCTCCTCCATTAGACATAGTGACACCATAAGAAATGAGGAGACAACTGCATGCGGTGGCGGCTCTACAGTCCTACGTGTAGGAGATAACCCCTTCCCTCTGACCCCCTGGAAGTGTCGGCCTCCATGGGAAATCCTGAAGTGCCTGTGGCGACAAGTGGAGGCCAACACAATCTCTCTCGCAGTGACAGGACTGCGAGTATATGTAAATATAGCGATCCTCCGGGGGACCAATTGAGGGAATCGGTAGGACCAACAGGTGCCGGGTAGACGTGGATGTTGAAAAGACGGCTGGTGTGCTTCCTTGGGTATTGATTGGAGCTGTCACTAACAACGCTCTGCTTGTATGGGACTGTGATTGCGTCCTGAAGGGGCCTTGGGGTTGGAGCGGCAGACCGCGGCAAAATGCGCTGCCATATTCCTATTTGTTGTCTCGGATACGTGGAGTCATGCCCATCCTACTGCCGGAGAAGCACTGTGGAGACTACGTTGCAGTGACTAAACTCAACCCTTTTCTGTCCCACGTGCCCCGCCAAGTGATACTACTGACACTGTACTGACATGGCGGCGGGAGGAAAAGGCCTCTGGGGCAATCCCCAAAAACAATTAGCGAAATTTGAGTGGTCAAAAGCTGGAGACAAGGGCGATTCCCCGAGATCGGAGAAAGAAGGTGATGCAGCGGCCTCTGTGCGGCCCCTTGAACCCACCCTCCATGACGTCATGGCGGCCATAAGTGGAGTGCGAACGTCTGTGGACACGGCTACAGTGGAGGTCTCGCTTCTTCGGCCCGACTTCCGCAAGATGGATGAGAATTCAAAATAGTCACTAATGCCCTGCAGACGGACAACTCGGAATTACAAACACAGATGCTTGAGCTACAAAGGAAGCAGGACAGAATGTCGCAACAACTTGGCGATTATGAAGGAAGAGCCCGCCGCAATAGCATTCGTAATTTGGGAGTTCCGGAGAAATCAGAAGGGCCGACAGCAGACCTGTATGTGGAGGACCTCATCACAAAACACCTCAATCCTAAGACTCTATCCTCCTACTTTTCGATCGAGAAGGCCCATAGGGTACTGGGAGGTAGACCACGACCCGGAGCGCCCCCGAGACCCATTATCGCGCAAGTGTTTAACTACGGCGATAGGGACATTATCCTGCAGACGGCACGTTCGAATCCCCCTTTGAAGATGGAGAACTATGAGGTGTCCTTCTATCCTGATTTTACAGTCAAGGTGCAGGCCGAAAGGCGCAGTTTCCAGGCAGTCAAGAAGGAACTGAGGGACAGAGATGAAATACGCAATGCTTTTCCCTGCACGTCTGAGGGTCGAATCTGATGGTAAATCCTGGTTCTTTGACTCCCCGGAGGCGGTCTGGGAGTGATTGGAGGGTTGGACCACGGTAGGCAATCAGAAGAGAGATTGCCGGAGCAAACCAGGCCAAAGCAGAGAAGTCCAAGAAGAGCCAATCAACAATGCCCCTGAGGAGAACTCTAGCCGACTCGAAGAACAGGACTAATGTTCATGTGAAATAGCATTGACGGCCCACACTGGGACAAACAGGAAAGCGCAAGTAGTGGGACCAAGGGGATGGGGATGGGGGTACTACTTATTGATGTGTGATTTGTTAATAAGGGGTTTCCCCAAGTAATGATACAAACTGAGTGATCGTCCAGATGTGCTCTGGGGGGACTCCGATGTTTGCAAAAGTGGATGGCTATACTTTCAGTTTCTATGATTTGACTCAGCGGGAGGAGGAGCTACTTTTTTCCCGGTGTATCATTAACACTCTAGGGAGGGAGAGAAGCACTCTGCCAAGTTTGAGGGTGGGTAGTTTTGAATCCACGGGCAGGGGGGCAGGGAGGGTGGAGGAGGCGGGGGAGGGGGGAGAGGAGGGTTGTTTCAAAGTTGCCAGGTTTATTGATGATCTGATTGAATTGCTGAGATGTTTGAATGCGTCAGAGGAAGTAGAATTGATTATTGAGTTTTTTTTTTATATGTGATCATGTTAGTTAATGTAGAATTGCATGAGATATTTCTGTTTCTTCTTTATTCACAATACGTTACACATAATTTCGAGATTGAACAACAGTTGTCGAATACCCAATATGATGTACTCTCCTACGCAGAATTGAATCCGTCAGGCAGGGAATCAGGGAGGGGGGTGGAGGGAAGGGAAATGTTTCTAAGGTTATGTGTTTTTTGTTGTTGTCACAGTTTTGAAGGGCAAACAAGTTGGGCTATATGGCTGCCAACATTTGTTGATATATTGCATCGCTATCCTGGTGATCATACACACTATATCTGTTACGTATGCCTGTACGAAGCCAGCAGGACTCTGACCAGCTGACAGCTCCACTGTCCTCCACAACACCACTGACCCTGCTTACATGGAATGTGCGTGGGCTGGGAGACAAGGTGAAGAGGGGCCTGGTACTGTAATACCTAAAGAGATGTGCTCCTGCGGTGGCACTACTGCAGAAAACAGACTTGGTGGGTTTGACGTGCAAGGCACTGGATCGTTGCGGATATAAAATGGTAGCACATTCTGAATTCTCCACTGGCTCCAAGGGCGTGGGCGTTCTTGTAAAAAACAGTTCCTGCTGATCATACAACAAACACGAACGGACGACCAGGGTCGCTTTGCGGCGATCACGTGTCAATGGGAGGGCAAATCTTTCAATTTTTTCTCAGTATACATCCCCCCAGCCCTGCATGGGGTAGCCCATCCGGCATTCACCGCATTTCTGCTTGGTCTCCCTGAGGCCGAGACGGTGATTGGTGGTGACTTTAATGATATAGTGGATGGGACTATGGACAGGTATCCCCCTAAAATTAGTGTGTCAGGAAATGTACGTATGAAGGGGTTACTTGACGCCATGGGGCTCACAGACATGTGGAGATATAGACATCCTGACACCAGACAATACACTTTTCAGTCAGGGGTTCACAATAGCCTCACACGCATTGACTACCACAGCAGACAGCCTGGCGGGAAGAGTTAATGTTGATATTCGCCCGCGGGGCATTTCCGATCACTCCCCGATACTGCTGACATAATCCAATCATCAGAAAATATGACACCGCATTTACCCTATACATCCGAGTTACCTACACATACCTGCAGTGTCTAAAGACGTTACTGGGGCAGTGCAGCAATACATTCAAGAAAACGTCTTCTCGGTTGAGTCCCCTAGTATCTTATGGGAGGCCTACAAGACAGTTGTGTGTGGCCGGGCCATCGCTTCCATTACGGGGTATAAACAGGAAAAAAACCAGAATGAAGTGGACACTATGGAATCTGAACTTGCATGTAGCCACAGCTCGGCATCCAGAACGTCCGTCACCCCAATCTGCTCAGACGGTGCGTCTCAAACAACAAGAATTCTTGGCACAACAAAGGGAACTAGCTAATGCACAACTTAGGGCCACCCGTCACAGAGGATACGAACAAGGGGATAAGGTGGGCAAGCTACTAGCTTGGCTCGATAAAAAGGAACGAGCAGGCAGAATGATTGCACAGCTGCGAACTCCTACTAACGCCATAGTAAGGGCCCCCGGAAGATATAGTCGGTGTGTTAGCCGACCACTACGAACAAGTATATGCCACCTATGCAGCTCTATCGGAGGAAGAGTCCCTAGACTATATTAAAGATATAGCCAAGCCCAAATTATCGCCGGAGGCGGCGCTACTGCTAGAGGCCGACCAATCGGCCGCCGAGCTACAAGAAGCTATTGGTTCCCTGGCCTCCGGCAAGGCTGTGGGGCCAAATGGAATCCCCATTGAGCTATATAAAAAAACAGCTGATCTAACGGCCCCTTTTTGCTAAATATGTTTAATGAGAGTCTCGAGGTAGGGGAGCTGCCCCGAGATCAGCGTATGGCCACGATAATAACAATCCATAAACCCGGCAAATCTCCTGAGGAATGCACCTCTTATCATCCCATATCTTTGATCAACGCCGAGGCCAAGATATTTGCCAAGCTTTTAGCGAGGCGTTTGACTCCGCACCTGTCGGCCCTAATTAACCCAGATCAATCTGGATTCATGCCACAGAGGAGTACAGCTCTTAATTTGCGACGCTTGCAGGCTGTAATGGCACAGAGGTCTCTTATTCAGGAGCCTGCAGTCATTCTATCACTGGATGCGAGCATGGCATTTGTTGTGGTGGAGTGGCCTTATCTTTTTGCTGTTCTTGAACACTAGGGCTTCGGCCCAAAGTTCTGTGCGTGGGTGCGCCTATTATACACTAACCCACTTGCACATGTCGTGGCTAATGGGCACATATCTAGAGACTTCTCGCTTGCACGAGGTACACGTCAGGGATGCCCACTATCCCCATTACTGTTCGCGCTGGTTTTAGAGCCACTGGCGGCATGGATTAGATGGGAACCTCAGATACGTGGGATTAGGTGGACCGAGACTTGGGAGGACCGCATCTCACTGTATGTGGACGATGTGCTGCTCTACTTCACATCCCCCAAAAAATCCATTGTGGTGCTCCTAAACGTCTGCGAAATATTCGGCAGAGTGTCCGGATATACCATTAATTGGTCCAAGTCGGTACTCTACGTTCTGTGAGGTCTGCCGCCAGCGCTGCCCCGGAATTGTCCATTAAGGTTCACTACTGAGGCCTTCAAATATCTGGGCATTTACACCACGCCCGACTTCGACGAAATCTATCAGAAAAACCTGAGGCCCCCTTTAGAGTGTTTTAAGCGGGACACGGTGTCGTGGCGTAGCCTCCCCCTCAAACTACTGGGTAGGGCCACGCTTTTTAAAATGATGACGCTTTCCCGTTTCCTATATGTTCTAGAGAATACCCCGTTTGCTGTTCCTCTGGCATATTTCAGGGCCATAGCGTCTGAGGTCTCCAGTTTACTATGGGGACATAAGCCGGCATGGATTGCTCAAGGTAAGCTTGTGTGCAGTTGGTACGATGGAGGGATAGCGCTCCCTGATATACAACTCTACTACTGGGCGGCACATCTTAAAATAATTAATCAGTGGATACATGCCCCCCATGATGAGCCGGCATTTCAGGCGGATAGGCAGGGGTTCGGGGAGGATGGCATATTATCGGTGCTCTATGGCAAACGCAGACCCCCCTCCTTAATGGGCCCAACAGCACATACCGTTCACCTATGGTACAGGGCGCAGGTGAGACTAAAATGCTTAGGGGTCATCATGCAGATGACACCACTCAGGGACTCACAGCGGCTTGGACGACTGAGGAACAGCAAGGGATTCAAGACCTGGGATATTATAGGTATTTCCACTGTAGGGGATCTGTGGAAAAGGGAGCAGTGGTCACCTTTACTCACCTAGAAGCACAATATGAAATGGCACGGACGGAAAAATTTAGGTACTTGCAAATTTGAAACGCGTTGCAGGCGATTATAATACCTGGCACTGTCTTGCCGGAGGCTACTCCTCTGGAGGACAGACTTCTGATGAGCATGTGACCAAAAGGGCGACATCCTTCACGTACTGTAAACTGGCAAATAACCTACCAGACCCGACGGCAGCGATAAGACACAAATGGTCCCTCAACTTGGGAGAGTTTGAGAAGTCGGAATGGCAAGAGGCTGTGTCATCACCAAGGGAAGCAGCTATACCTTCGAGGCTTGGCCTCATACAACTAAAGGTGCTACATCGCACACACTACAACTGAACGACACTATATAACATAGGGAAAGCACAACACCAGTTTTGTCTACGTGGGTGTGGGGAAGAGGGTACATTTTATCACACTATTTGGGATTGCCCACACATTGCTGCTTATTGGGTTAAGGTGTTGCGGACCATGTCACAGACAACTTAAATATCCATATTGCCAGAACCAAGGCGGTGCCTGTTAAACATGTGGGAGAATAATTATCTCACCCATCAGGCGCAGGACTGGGTGACATTGGGAATGACGGTTGCTAAACGTAATATTGCCATTATGTGGGGGTCGGGAGACACTCTGACACTCAGGAAGTGGTGTAGGGACATGGATGACGCCATGATGGCTGAAAAAGCGGTCTTTATACACCGGGGATGTCCTCAAAAATGGGAGAAGGTATGGGGGGCATGGAATAAGTTTAGAGGCTATATTTGCGATCCGCCTGACTTAGAGATAGATGAAGCAACAGTGTGACGAGATACAAGAGGGGAGGTGGTGTGGGGTGGGAGTCTGAAGTGAGATTTATGATAAAATGTCTAATGTCCTATACAGAATCAACGTGTTGAATGGCTTTGATTGCAGACATATGTATGTATTTCATGAATGTACTTTGCCCTGATTTTCAATTTAATAAAAATAAAAAAAAATAAAAAGTGGTCTGGGAGGCAGGCGGTGTGGTGGTTCCCGCTGCAGTGCCTCATTCAAAGGCAGCATTGCCTTTGAAAAAAGGCACCGCAATGGAAACGTCACAGAAATTTCCTGCACAGCATGGACTGTAACGTCCATGTCATGCAGGAACTGGTGTACATGAACACATGGAGGGCACAAGTTGTGCCCCCCCCTGTCTACATCCACAGTGCTTGAGGCACTAGGGGGCCCTGTAGGGCTATCTTTGTTTCCTCTATGCCACAATTTTCATGGCAGTGGAACCACCATGAAAACCGTGGTGGAGAGGAAACCTGTCATATGCTTGGAGGGACCACGGCGGTACTACCAAGCATATTGCGGCCTCTGGTCCGCCGTGCCACCTCATGGGAACGCGGTTACCTAGAAGTGGCCGCTGCCCCATAGCAGTCAGAACACCCAAGTCATAATGGGGCAGCGGGACCGCCTGTGTAGTGGTGGCTGGACTGCCACCACCGCACCACCACCAGTTTGTCGGTCTTCGGAGTGCCAGACTTGTAATTGGGCCCTAACTGTTGATGATGTCTGAGACAGTAATTGGAAACAAATGTGTATTTAAACGTTTGCAAAATGAAATTACCACTGGATCTGCTGAAATCCCCATCTCCTCTCTACATGTTGCACAATGAAAAGTCGCCTACAATAATCAATTCGACAAAAAGATTTATGTTCCAGCATTGAAATGTTTTGATTAAATGTACTTCTAAGAACGAATAATGCACAATGCTCTTTAACCCTTTTGGGTCCTCTCTCTACATTAACCACATGGAAAACGTCAGAACTAGGTCAAACGATATTAAAAAGTTCGGATATATTTCTAGACTAGGGTATACAAATATCAGCACCCAATATTCCCCGTTATCCATTTCCCTTGAAAGAACTTCACACACAGCAAATACATAGGAAAACAGATAAGACGGCAGCACAAATACAGGTCTACTCAATATTACAAAATGCTAAAGGTAGGAGTAATAGAGCAGTGTCTCCGGAGAGAGCAGTTAATGATCTTCATGGGGAGTTCAATTCAAACTTAGACCAATGGAATTGGCTTCCCAGCGTACTTAGCAATAAGAGGAATAATTGACAAAATAAAGATAGGGAGGACTACGCTGAATCTGGAAGTATACATATGTTATCTTGGAAAATAGCTGGGGCAAGAAAACTACTCGAGGAAGGTTTCCCTCTAAATGAATGGACAAATTGTGATGTAATTGCATTGCAAGAGACATGGTCACAAGAAGATCTCCTGATAGCAGGCTTTATTGTAGCAGCAGGCAAATGTAAGCAATATGAATGTGCAATAGGTGGACTGACAGTCTACGTATCTACAGCTCTTAAAATGCAAACTGAACAGCTGGAATCTCCTGACCCTAGTATAAAACTTATTAATATCTCGGATCAAAACACAGTCAACAGAAGAACGATAATATTGATGAACTACTATACACAACAGAAGTTCTGAATTAAAAAGGAGAAAAATGCTCTTTTAAGCAAAAAAATTCCAGGCCTAAGCTGTGCCGAGCCCACATGGTGTTTTGTAGTGACTGGAGATTTTAATTCCAACTTGATATTCACGCCGGATGAAGATGAAATCTTGACAGCAGATAACACGTTCCACAGCAATCAAACGCTGGGACGAAGGTTCGTAAGGATCAACTGGGCCAACATTTAATAACAGATCTCGAATACCAAGGTATGCGAGTGCTTAATGGAAGGACAGAAGAAGACCGCCCGCCGAAAAAAACATACTATGGCTCTAGGGCACAAATAACACTCGATTTTACAATTATAAGGCTTTCACTAATGCCTTTGCTGGTCTGTTTTTACATAGACTACACCCCCTTGAGTGACCATGCGTTCCAACACACCAAATTTAACTTTCATGTGGAAAGATTTCAATCCACCACCGCTCACCGATTAGAGCGGCAGACCCTGAGGCAGAGGTCTGGCCCGGGACCAGGGTTCAATTCCCGACGCAGCAGGGTCTTGGGCTCAATGTCCACGGACTCGATAATTCTCACCTCGGTGCCTACTCTAATCATGGTTCCCACTCTGCAACTCTGGGCAATAGCTTGCTTAATCTCCACAACGGCCTAGAAAGCGCTAGGATGCCTGGCTTCACCTTGGGGGTACCCAGTAGGGGGCATCTCACAGGGAAAGCCAGGAAGGGTTCCACAGCGGTATACAGCGCCATTTACATTTACATTTACCAGAGGGCCAAATAAACACAACTAATTTAAAACGTATTAATTGGACAAATACTAACAAAACTGAGTGGTTCTCAATAATAAAAGATACCCTGGCTGAATTTGCAAATGAACCTATGAATAAGATTTAAGCCTGGTCTCTTTTCCTAGGCAAACTAAAAATGAAAATGAAAGCACCAAAAGTGAAAGATAAAATCAATTATCCAATTATATATCTACCGAAAGAGGTGCAAGATCTAAAAAGGGACTTAAAACAAATACAAAAGAAGTTACAATCAAAAAACACAGAAGGGACAGCATTGGAGACATTTCGTCTATTAAGAAAACAATACAAAAAGAAGATTTGGGAACTCAAAAAAGGGAAAACAGAGAGCTTTTGGACAAAATTGATCTTCAGCATAAGGCATCCAAACTCAAACAAATTTTGGCATACGATAAATCAACCGACTAGGCATCGAAACATCCTAATGTCAAACGTTCAGGAGCTGGAATGGGCCAACTTTCTTTCGCAGAAATTCAAACAGATGTCACCAAACGCTCAACAGAAACAACCAACAAATCTGAGTCAATCATTTATGCAAGACCTAGTCCCAGTAACAAATCACTTCGATTACACAGCAGAGGATAAAGCAAACATAATAAACAAAGGCAAAAGCGATGGGGTTCCAGGTCCAAACGGCATCCTGCAAGCGATCTATACGGACGCCTCTGAATACTGGAGCTCACATTTAGAGAAGCTTTATGCTGATGTAAAGATTAACAATCAAGTACCCGACAGCTGGCAAGGATTGATCCTAACCCCCCTTTACAAAGGAGGAGAAAGAACAAACCCAACTAATTAAAGGCTAATTGCACTACAGGATGTAGAGGCAAAATATTTTGCCTCATTAATTCTGGAAGATCTGGTCAATTGGTCGGGGGAACGTAATCTGATCCCAATCAATCAAACAGGTTTTAGAAAAGGGATTGGAACTATCTCGAATATCTGAGCAATTACTATGATAGCAGAAAATTGTAAGCGTGAGAAACAGGACTTGCATCTGTGTTTCATAAATTTAAAAGCTGCTTTTGACAGTGTGGACCGAAATCTGCTGTGGGCAAAGTTGAAAGCAAGGGAAATACCAGAGAGAATATTGATTGGTTATTATTTTACACAGACACCTAGGGCCTCATTTATGAGGCCGTGCGTGAGTTTTGCGCTTCCGATGCGTCACTTTTTGTGACGCATCGGCGGCGTAAAATATGCCTCCTAATGCGCACTACTTACAAAGTGACACATCTAAGCAGATGCGTCACTTTGTAAACCCCTGCGCTACATTATATCTGCGTCAGGTATAATGTATGCAGAGGGGGCGTTCACCCGCAAAAAGCCTCGTAATAGTGAGATTTCACTGCGTCACTTTTAGGATGCTGTTGCGTCAAAATCTTGCGCCTGCCTCACAGCAGGCGTAAGACTGACGCAAGCCCTTTCACATGGGGCTTTCCTCATGTGAAAGGAAGCATTGCTGGAGTTGCGTCACTTTTGTGACACACTCCAGCAATGCGTCGCTTTTGCGCCTACAGATACGTCAGAAATACTGACGTATCTGTAACTCCTTGCGACATGATGCGTCATATTATAAGTATGAAGCATCAATCATGTCGCAGGGAGAGCGCAGTGAAAAGTGACGCATCGCTGTTTTCACGCAGCGATGCGTCACTTTTCATAAATGAGGCCCCTGGATTCAAGTGAAACTCGGGGATGGTGCTAGAATCTCAAGAAAAGTGTATACAACTATTGGCTTAAAAAAGGGATGCATATTGGCCCTGCATTTATTCAACCTGTTCATATCAGATCTTTCTGGAAAACTTGATCGCACCAGTTCACATTCCCCGAAATTAGGCAAGTTACAAATCTCTCACCTTGCCTATGCAGACGACATTGTGCTATTGAGCTTAACTAAAGTTGGTCTGACTAGGCTCCTAACTGAACTCTCAGACTTTCTGTCTACAAATAAGTTGTAACTTAATTTATCTAAAACAAAAATAATGCTTATTACCACTCGACTAGCCTCACAACACAACATCTGGCTTGAAGGCAAACAATTGGAAAAAGTATCCAGCTATAAGTACTTGGGATACTACATAGATGATAAGTTATCCCTATGTGACCAGAAAAATTATATGACACAGAGAGCAGGGGCCTTAATATGTGCGTTTAGGTCATTGGCAAAGAAGTTGGTAGGGCCATCCCTAAGGCCACTCCTGACGATTATCTCTGGCAAAGCACTTCCAACTTTATCATATGCCAGCGCAGCCATGCACGGAAAGGACTCAGAAAATCTTAATAAATTAATAACAAGAATCTATAAAAAGGTTCTTCAAATTCCCACGACCGCTTCGCCTCCGCAAATGCGATTAGAATTTGGACTAATGAACGAATCACTGGGCAGACTTTATACATATATAAAGGTGTGGTATCGAATCAAGCAAAGCGTAGGGGGAAACGGCCTCAACAAATTATTATGGCTGGAATTGGAAATGCAAAAAAAATCGCAGGCCAACAAATTTTTGACCAGAGCACTGGAGACAACATGTTCCACTAATCTTTGGAATAAAAATATGCCCTTTTCATCATTTAAGCTGGCACTAAACAGAGCAGCAAAATTTCATTTGTTGTTAACAGATAAAGGCATCTTTTCTCATCGCTCTCATTCATGGACAGTGATTAACAACTATAAAACCTTTAAACCGGCGCCCTACTTAGACACTACATTCTCTATCTACATTAAAAAACAACTAATGGCATTGCGCTTTGGCAAATTTCCTACCCTGGCCGATGAGCCACATTGGAAGCACATTGAGTCAAAAGAATGCCGTCTTTGTGGTTACAAAAAGGAAGACTTAATACATGCCATTGCAAGAAGTTGCAATCAGAGCGTGTCAAATACTTAAAGAAAGTCTTCCTGGATAGGGGAATAAGATCGTGTAGAACCGCCATCATTAGAGGTCTGGATCCAACTGACCTCCAAATGAATTGTAGAATGATAACGTTTTTACAAGCTCATGATAAATTATTGAAAGCAGCTGCACTTTAATGAGATAATCTCAACTACAGACAAAAGTGATAAAATGAAGAGGAGATGAAACAGGTGTGAGCATTGACTACTTGTGGTAAATACGTCACCTATTGAACAACTGCCATTCATATTTTTCTGACTCACGGCCAGGAGCTAGATGGATGCATTTTTATAAAGTTCGTAAAATATGTAAATACTGGTTCATGAACTGTCTTTTATATGATTTATGCTGAGTTTACGGAATGAAGGGAAATTTCATGTAAATTGGTAATTACTTTAATTAATGTTTGCAGAACGTTGTTTTGTGTAAATTGTTACGGGATTTTATTAACTATACAACAAACAAATTATTTTGGGTTGTCTCTCTAAATCTTCTGTGTTTCCCTCAATTACATTCTATCAAATGCTATACCCACATATTTTATAGGCCTGTCTTTTCCAATCTGAATTGTATATACCTTTGTTCTCTTAATTATCCTCTGTGGTGTATGTTGCTGTGAAATCTGTATGGGTCAAGTCTATGGTATGTAAAACAATTAAACAATTTAAAAAGTAAAAATTATAATTAAAGTGTGATGAGGAGCTCTTCAGGTACATTCTGTCAGGGACACGTCTTTCCTCTTTGGCACAGATGATGCATGTTATACCTAAAGCTCAGGTGGGACTTCAAGTGTCATATAGTATAGATTGAGGGGGACATGTTTTGGGGACTGCCAGCCCTGCTAAGCTTCTGTGCTACAAATGTATTTACCCCTGAAAAATTCTAACATTCAAATGAAAAAATGACTAGTCACTTTACTAATGCTTCTTTACAACTTCAGGTGTGATCGCCTGAGGAACCGTCTTTTTAAAGACGATAATTTCTTTTTTTATACTCTATGCAGTGATAGATTTTATTATATTTACAGATTGAATTGAAATACTGCAGAGTTTTAAATTAAAGGAAAGTGCAGGTCACTACTTTGGATGTGACTGTGTGCCGTAGCACAAGTCATCCTGGACCAAACTACCAGTTGCGGCCAGCACAGGTAAGAGCGGTAGGATGAGGTGGAGTGGTGGGGTATGTCGACAGACAATGATATAGGTAAAATTCAATAAAAAGTTTTATAAAAACCACTTATCTTGCGCTTGCCGCACCGCCGAGTCGGTGATACGGCAATCCTACAATTGTTTAACCCCTCCCATGCTTATGATGGAACCGCTCCGTCACGGGTGGGCTGTGCTGTTGACGGAGCAGTTCCGTCATGGCCCGCGCTGACGTTCTAAAGAACGGGCGGGGCCATGACGGAACCGCTCCGTCACAAGCACAGCCCACCCGAGGGCCATGACGGAGCGGTTCCGTCATAAGCGTCGGAGCGCCACGCGGCCGCCCCACCCCCTTAGCGCTGCGGCGGAATTGCCGCCGCAGCGAAAGGGTTAAATGACCTTAAGTACAATAAATTTCATAGCCCCATAAACAATGATGTCTTGCCAATTCAGTGCTCTCTTTCCCATAGCTGCATTTCCTTTCCACATCATTTGTTCCAATGAGTTGCCCTTTTCATTTCATTATTTGTTGTGTCTTGCAGTTGTATGCAAGTTCCTTATGTTGTACTTGTGACTGCTACAACTTCTGTGTTATGGAATATCTCCTTACTACTTGGTAATAGAGAAATAGTGACCAGCAATTCGAGGGACTGAGAAAATTTGGATGGACATGTTATCATAAACACACAAAAGGAGATGGGGGGGAATATATGCAAATAGTCTAAGTCAATGGCAATCACATCATTTTCACCCACTGTGCTACTCCTGACAGATGCTTCCCTTTTGGAAATCAGTACTGATTCCCTGCTCCTCACTGGAACAGTCCATCCTCAGCTGCCTGGCGAGCCCCTGTCCATAAAGAAACACAAGCAACCTCATACCGGTTTTGGCCTTGTTACGCTTCATCAGTGATGTACAGCTTGGATCCTATGGCACAGCAAGCAAGGGACCTACGTCTGGGCATACCCCTGGCCACTTTGGGTGTTGTATAAACATTTTACACCATAGCCTACAGAAGTAAGGCAATGAGAGTTCTTCCATTTTGGAGGTCCTGATCCACTCCTCCATGTAGCTTCAGCTTTGAGAGAGATTTAACTAAGATACAGGAGAAAAATAGGGTTAACCACATGCATAAAAAGGTTATAGCCCTCGCTTGCCTTCTTGCATTCATCCTTACTCTTGCATAAATGGGAGTTTCATCCGAAACAGGATTCTCAGTTGTTCGCATTTGCACTCACCGGCAGATATTTGTCAGCACGAATTTCCCTAGGTAACACCTGGCTCAAATTGTGCCGCATGTGGCTCATACTGCAGGTCTGCGCACCTCAGAAGTCAGGAAAACAGGTGGTTTTACAGCATTACTCTCAGTTCCAAAATGGACACACCTTCTTTCATGGCCAGGAAACCAATGGCTGTAAAATACAAAGGGACCCAGGGATGCACGAAGTGTTTGTGCCCTTAGGCCCCTTGCATTACAAAAAGGACAGCAGATGCATGTGCGGCCCCTTCTGTAATTTAGATGCTTTCGTGCCATAACAAAGGGGTGTTTCCTCACTGGCATGTGGCCCCATGCAAACAGAGGGAATCCTTTACTTCTGAGTCCAAGCTGTGTTACAGAGATGGATGTAGAGGACGGAAACCTGTCAGAACGTGCAATGACTATGGACCACATATGAGATGGCTCACAATCAGTGCACCCTCCCAAGTGTTGCCCGTCATCAGGGGCGAAGCTTTGGGGAGGGGGAGGGGGTTTGGGGTGTTACACCCTCCTCATGTATGTCTTTTCTGATAAATAGTTGGGTACTGGTGCTTTTAATCAGATATCGTGAGATGTCTGTTGGATTTCACTAGGATTTTTACATACACACAAAAAAAATGCACACACACACTCTCCCTCTCTGTTTGGAAAGTCCCCAAATATGTTCCTTATTTTACAAAATACTGTTTTTTCTTTTAGTACTTCTACCAATCCGCATTCGTCTCCCTTTATACTGCTCCTTTGGCCCCTCTCATGCACCCTGCTTGTCCTATAATGTATTTTTACTTTAAATGCCAGCCTGATTGTTGGAAAATCTGAAGCTCACCTCCACCCCCAATCTTACTGACCAAGATACGCCCCTGCCTGCCACACACCTGTTTTTGTGTCTTTGCTTTAAGCCCTTTCACTAGTAAACAAAACGCAGGCTCTAGAAGAGGTCTTCGCTTCACCTTCCCAACTGCATCTTCTACACCGACAAAAGTAATGAGCCTGATGTAAGGCACTGGGTCGCTACAGATGAGGAACCGACTTTAGACCTGGGTGGTAGCATGCATAATGTGTTTTTGGGAGGTTCTCACTGGAAAGCACAGTGAAAAATAACTTTTATTGTAGTGCGCAAATACTTCAAAATATTTCGAGGGAAGTTCCAAACTGTAATCATACAGAGCACTAGTTTGTTTATAGGTGCTGCCATTTTAAAAGATATGTAAAATGGCATACTGTCATATCAAATGTTTTGCCCAGGATCACACGCAGTGTGTAAAATTAGAACGCTGTTCTACGTGCTCAGGTATTAGAAAACAGTTCCTTCAGTTGGGCTTTCTTCTCGATGCTTGCTGACCTCTAGATTTCTGTGTTTCCAGAGAACAAGCTTATTGAAGGTGTCCTGTAAACATTTCACAAATCCAGCTCAGCCCAGTGCCACATTCCAGCCCACTGAGGGCTCCTTTGTCTGAGACTTCAGGTGCTCTAGACAGAGGAAGTCGATGACTGCACGCCAGCCATCTTTATGACATGTAATAAGGAAATTCTATATTGGGGTGGAGTGAGCACGTCCTGTCACCTGGTGCAACTCATCATGACCTACCCGAGTGTAAGTAAACTTTGGAGCGTGGAGGAGATGGGCTCAGGTGCCGCCACTCCTACAGGGCGCGCTTCACGAACACACAACCTGCATTATTAAACAGGTGACATTTGCTGAATCTAATCCCCACTGTCGAGCAGCAATGTGGGCCAGAAGATTATAAAGAGGCGTGCAGGCAGCGAGATGAATTCCACAGCGACGCCCAAGTCGAGCTAACAACATTGATCCACCCTGAATAATGCATTGCAGGGTGGTGTTTGGGAGCCATGTGCCTGCTCAAACAAGCAGCGGCTTCCCTGTGCCCCAAGCCTCCGTCCACTGCTTGCTAATACCACTCAATTATGCATCACAGCTGCGACCCCTGACTACTCCCGAATGACGTCCTTGCAGGAGACACCAATTCCAGGCAGTTGTCCGGTGAACCCAGACCCTAAACAGACACATATTTTTACACTATGTTCAACACTGCCTAAAAAAAGTATACATTTGGGGGGATATTCTCAATAATCATCTGCGATAATCATCTTGAAAATAAGTTATCGCAATGTTTCATATCGGGAAAATAACTCTGTTTTAACGTCCTCTTCACAACAATCAATCAATCATGCCATTTGTATAGCGCACTACTCACCCGGGAGGGTCTCAAGGCGCTTGGGGGGAGGGGTATGCTACTGCTCGAACAGCCAGGTCTTGAGTTGTTTCCTGAAGGCGAGATGGTCCTGGGTCAGCCGAAGGTGGATGGGGAGGGAGCTCCAAGTCTTGGCAGCCAGGTAAGAGAAGGATCTTCCTCCGACGGTGGCTCTTCGAATGCGTGGTACGGCTGCGAGGGCGAGGCTGGTGGACCGTAGCTGGCGGGTGGGCGTGTAGAAGGTCAGGCGGTCGTTGAGGTACTTGGGGCCCAGGTCGTGGAGAGACTTGTGTGCGTGGGTGAGGAGCCGGAACGTGATCCTCTTGTCGACGGGGAGCCAGTGCAGGTTCCTCAGGTGGCTGGAGATGTGGCTGCATCGGGGGACATCCAGGATGAGTCGGGCGGAGGCGTTCTGGATGCGCTGGAGTCTTTTCTGTAGCTTGGCTGTGGTTCCGGCGTAGAGGGCATTTCCGTAGTCCAGTCGGCTGGTGACGAGTGCCTGGGTGGCAGTCTTCCTGGTCTCGGTCGGGATCCAGCGGAAGAACTTGCGAAGCATACGCAGGGTGTTGAAGCACGATGAGGAGACGGCGTTGACTTGTCTGGTCATCGAGAGGGAGGGGTCCAGGATGAAGCCCAGGTTGCGTGCGTGGTCGGTTGGCTTGGGTGCGGTGCCCAGGGCTGGGGGCCACCAGGAGTCGTCCCAGGCGGAGGGCGAAGATCCCAGGATGAGGACTTCCTTCTTGTCGAAGTTCAGTTTCAGGCGGCTGTCCTTCATCCACTCGGCGACGTCTTTCATCCCTTCGTGTAGGCAGGTTCTGGCGGTGTTGGGGTCTCTGGTGAGGGAGAGGATCAGCTGGGTGTCGGCGGCGTAAGAGATGATGTTGAGGTTGTGCTGGCGTGCGATGGCTGCGAGAGGTTTCATGTAGATGTTGAAGAAGGGTGGGGCTGAGTGAAGATCCTTGCAGGACGCTGCAGATGACTTCGGTGGCCTCGGAGTGAAACGGGGGGAGGCGGACTCTTTGTGTTCTTCCGGCGAGGAACGAGATGATCCACTCCAGTGCCTTCTCTTGGATACCGATGTTGCTGAGGCGCTGGACTAGGGTGCGGTGGCAGACCGTGTCGAACGCAGCGGAGAGGTCCAGGAGGATGAGGGCCACTGTTTCCCCCTTGTCGAGCAGGGTCCGGATGTCGTCGGTGGCTGCGATGAGGGCAGTCTCGGTGCTGTGCTTGGCTCTGAAGCCGGACTGCGAGGGGTCGAGGGATCCGTTCGTCTCGAGGAAGGCGGTCAGCTGTCTGTTGACGATCTTCTCGATGACTTTAGCAGGAAAAGGGAGGAGCGAGATGGGGCGGAAGTTTTTGAGATCGGTGGGGTCCGCTGTAGGTTTCTTCAGGAGGGCACTGATCTCGGCGTGCTTCCAGCTCTCCGGGAAGGTGGCGGTGTTGAAGGAGGCGTTGATGATGTTCCGGAGTTGGGTTGCGATGGTGGAGTCGGCCTTGTTGAAGACGTGGTGTGGGCAGGGGTCGGTCGGTGATCCGAAGTGGATGGTGTTCATCGTGCGGGCTGTGTCTTCAGTGGTCATCGTGGTCCAGGTGCGAAGGGTGGTGGTGGGGGGCGTTGGTTCGACGGTTGGGTGCGTGGGTGGGGCGCCGAAGCTGTTGTGGATGTCGGCGATCTTGCGGTGGAAGAACGAGGCAAGGGAGTCGCAGAGGTCTTGTGACGGAGTGATGTCGTTGGTGCCGGTGCTGGGGTTGGAGAACTCCTTGACGATAGTGAAGAGCTCTTTGCTGTCGTGGGCGTTGTTGTCCAGTCGTTCCTTCAGGGATTTCTTCTTGGTGGTGCGGATGAGCTGGTGGTGCTTGCGGGTAGCGTGTTTGAGGGCGGTCATGTTGTCGGTGGTCCGGTCGAGGAGCCAGGCTTTCTCGAGGGTGCGGCAGGTCTTCTTGGAGTCCTTGAGGTCATCGGTGAACCAGGATGCCTTCTTGCTTCTGGGTCTGCTGGGAGGGTTCTTTAGTGGCGCGAGGTCGTCGGCGCAGGCGGTCAGCCACTGTGTGAAGTTGCGGGCTGCTTCGTTGGGGTCCGTTGTGTTGGCGGGTGGGCTCTGGCTGAGGGAGGTGGTGAGCTGGTCTGCGGTGATCTTGCTCCAATTCCTGTGAGGTACCTGTTGCGGGTGGTGGTGAGTCGTGGATCTTTTGAAGCTGAAGTGGACGCAGCTGTGGTCGGTCCAGTGGAGTCCGGTGGCGTGGCTGAAGGTGATGTACTTGCTGGATGAGAAGACGGGATCAAGCGTGTGGCCGGCGTAATGGGTGGGGGTGTTGGCCAGTTGCTTGAGTCCGAGGTTGGCGAGGTTTTCTAGCAGGGCGGTGGTGTTGCGGTCCTTGTTGTTCTCCAGGTGGAAGTTGAGGTCCCCGAGGAGGATGTAGTCGGTGGAGGGGAGGGCGTGCGGGCTGATGAAGTCTGTGATGTCTTCGCTGAATTGTGTGCGTGGTCCCGGGGGTCTGTAGACGAGGGTGCCTCTGAGGGTCGTCTTAGGGTCGGTGTGAATCTGGAAGTGGAGATGTTCGGCTGCGGCGAATGAGTCGTTGGCGTCGGTCGTGATGCGGATGGTGTTCCTGTGGACGATGGCGATGCCACCTCCGGTCTGGTTGATGCGGTCCCTCCTGATGATCTTGTACCCGTCCGGGATGGCGATGGCGATGTCGGGTGCAGAGGAGGCGTTCATCCAGGTTTCCGTGAGGAAGGCGACGTCCGGTGATGTAGCGTCGAGGAGGTTCCAGAGTTCCACGGCGTGTCTGTGGACGGAGCGGGTGTTGAGCAGGATGCACTTGAGGTGGTTGCTGCTGGTGTTTGTCTTGGCGGGTGCGGGGCAGGTTCGGAGGCAGGTGAACTTGCAGGTGCAGCAGGTGAAGGGTCCGTGGGTGCGTCTCGGGGTGGCTCGGCAGCAGGCGTGGGTCCGGCCGGCATTGAGTGCGTTGAGAGTGGCGGTGTCGTAGGTCAGTCGGGTCGTCTTGCCTCGGCGGGGAGGGCCAGGGGTCCTGGCGCTGGGCGCGGGCCAGGCGCAGACGGGCGCAGACGGGCTTACCTTTGGCGCACCTTCGGCGCTCAATCGGCGCTCCCGCTGCGCGCGTCCGCTGCGCGGTCGCTCTGGGGCCGTCATAAGTAAGGAGCCGGGATGGAGGAGCAGCTGGGTGGCGGGAGCGGGGCGGCAAATGGAATCACAGGGGGGCGGGGCCGCAGGGAGGCAGTGGTGGGAAATTCCAAGAAGCAGCGGGCAGCGGGAAATTCCCAGGAGCAGCGGGAAATTCCCAGGAGCAGCGGGAAATTCCCAGGAGCAGCGGGCAGCGAGCGAAGGAATCTGCAGGCAGGAGGCGGCAAAGGCAGGCAGGAGCGGCAGCAGTGAGTGAGGCGACCAAGCCCTGTGGAGGGCTGAGCGGTCACAACACGGCGATAACATGCGATATGTTCCCTATAACGTGTCAAATGTCAGCGATTAAGTCACCGGGATGGCAAAAAAAACGTAAACCCCAATGCGGTAAAAAGTTGCGATGGGCCCAACCGCAATAAAAAAATCAGTGATAACTTTGCCACGCCTGCAAGTCACACACGTCAGGCGGGAAAAATCACTATGAAGGTAGAAAAACCCATACAAACAAAATCAAAACAACTGCAAAGCACAATGGAGGTAGCCGGAGCAAGTACAGAGGACAACCAGAACCCCACAAGCCCTCCGGAGGACAAGCCTGGGACCTCAGGGTATGGGAAGGGCATGGACAAGAAGAACAGGAAGACACAATTCAGTCCACAGGAAAACAGGATCCTGATAACAGAGGTGGTAGAACACCATCAACTACTGTTCGTCACCTCCACTGTCATTGGCAACAAAAAATGGAATATGGCAGTCCATTGTGGACAAGGTGAATGCAGTCGGAGTGCTGAAGAGGACAATGGAAGAGGTCAAGAGGCGCTGGTATGATGTGAAGCGCAAAACCAAGCAGAAACTTGCCAACAACCGGAAGGCAGCAATGCAGATTGGAGGTGGGAGTCCAGCACCACAGGAGGAGATGGAGGAAATGGTGTCCACAGTCATCAGTGGGGAGACGGTGGCAGGAGTTGGGGGACTGGACACTGACACAACAGCACCAGGGTGAGTAACGACTAGGGACTGGGGAGATGGAGGGAGATGGGCACAATGGCACACATGCACAATAAAGTATAGCAGATCTGCGGACAAACCATGCCCCAGAGCCCCAACTCCCACCAAGAGACCAATGTACCCAAGTATAAAATATCTCAGCAGTAACAGCACAGAAGTCAAAGGTACACCACATGAAAGGGATAAAGGGCAGTAAGATCAGAGCTGCAGGGGCGACTCACCCAAAATGCAGCACACACACATAACATGCACAGCACATCAACATTGACAACAATGTGGTACAAGCCGCAACACGTCCACAACAGAACAGAGGACACAACTGGTGCTCCTTGTGTGTAGAAACTGGCCAATCACATTTGGTATTCCAGGGAAATGTGAGTTGACAATGTACAAGTACAAACACACATCCGTGATGTTGTCGAAATGTCCACTGTCCCGCATTAAATAGGCAGCTCCTCCCAAACAGTCACAATGTACACTGTCACGCAGTATGTATGTAAACATGTACAATGCATCAACATACATGTGAACACAATGTTAAACTGCATCTCCCCTTCACATTGCAGAGGGAAAACCAACACCTCCTGCAGAGCATGCCGAACCTCTCTTCTCTGATGAAGGAGAGGACCACCAAAACTTCGACTCCGACTCCCTCCAGCAGCTCATGGAGAGCCTCAGCACCCCACCTCCAGGATCAGGGCAGCCCAGCTGCAGCAAGGAGACCACACCCCCTGCAGAGACCACACAGCAGGCAGCACCCACCACCACGGCTACATCCCAGGACCCCCATGAAGAACATATGGCCTTCCAACGCTGTGTGTTGGGGTGTCAGGAGAAGCTGGCTGAATAGGTGCAGGTGGGGTTCGACCGCATGGCAGCCAAACTAGATGCCATACGTGGCTGTCTAAGTCCCATCAGGGTCCACTCACAGTCCCTAACGGACACCCACAGTCCACTCCATGCTCTCCAACAATCCATGGCTGACATCGCTGGAGTCCTGACTCAGAGACAAGAACAACTGTCTAGTCAGAGTGGAGCATCATGGAGAACATGGAGCGGACGCAGGCGGAAAGAGCGGCTGCCACGGCTGCACACCAGCGAGAGGTAACTGGGTTCTTCTGTGACCTGCAGACCCTCCTCATGGCATTGCTGCCACAAGGCCTGGCGGGGATGAATCCTGCTGCTACCACTTCATCCACATCTCCGCCCCCTTAAGTGTCAGTGCCACACAGTGTGCAAGACATTCCACTTCCAGCCCCTGAGGTGTCACTGCCACACAGTGCTGGAGACAGAACACCACCACCCACATGTGAGGCACATGAAACAGCAGAGGACGAACATGACAATGAATCTGCCTTAGTGGTGAGAAGGAAGCTGAAGCATTCATCTCCGCCATATGGCCTGTTTCTGCTTGGTTCTGCCCTCCGCATCATCACCTTCCACTGTCCACTGATGCACTCTGAGACACTCACCTTGGACCCTGACATGGACTGCCATATTCTGTTTGGTTACCACTGACACAGCAATCAGACTGCGGACTGAACTCTTCCTCTTCCGATGTACTTGTCATTCCCTGAAGGACTCTGGCTGGCCCTCCTTGCGTCTACAATGTAAAGTGGGGTTTGCAAGGCCCTGTACTGCTCCAGCTACAACACTCCACTGAACGTGCATTAAACATTCATATTCACACAGATGTGTCATGTCTATGATCATTCATGTGTGGAAGTATTGATGAATGTAAGGTCAGTGATTCCCCCTTATGTCCATGTTGCTCATGTTGTGGGACTTGAGTCGCAGGTTGCAATATTACCCATTGCGGTCCGGGTGGCGCCGATACTGCAACAGAGACACTCGCATTAGTTACTTCCTTGTTCAGCCCAGGACGGAACCACTCCCAGAGCCCCATGATCATTGTTCACACCACTATTCTGGACTGGCATACACCAGGCCAGCCCACTCTGCTTACGCTTTCAGGGGGGACTGCAACGCTACATGTCCCAGGTCTTCCCTGTAGTGATCTGATGATCATAGGTCTAGTTGTCAGCATGCAATAGCCACTCCCTCATGCCTGGTTTACACCCACACCACACCCATCCAGCACAGACATCACAGGACATGTGACGCTGTCAATAAAAAGGGCCGGGCGTACGTGTTGGACGCCATTTCCACTCTCTGTCTGGGTGTATCTGTGTGGTGATTATTTATGCATGAGGGCTAGGGCCCTACCACATTACATTCCCCACTGCTGGAGGTGACATGATGGCGTCCACACCAAGATACTCAATCATAAAGGGTCCATAACTTGCGGTGGACAGACTTGGTGGCACCGGATACACTGCGGCTAAGTGCTGAGTGGGTGTGCAGCCTGCGATGATGCCCCATCCAGGCGGTCGGACTGGTAAGGATATGTGTGAGCCCTGGTGGACTGCAGTGTAGGCCTGAGCCAGCTCGCAGCGCGGGCCTACCACCACATGGCATTGCCTCGCGGTTCACAGATTTAGTGGCACCTAAAGAGCTGAGCGGGTGTGCAGCCTGCGATGATGCTGTGTGCACTGATATGATCTCTGCCATTGCGAAATCAAGACCCAGAATCAAGTGTGTGACCTGGTGGCCCACGGTGCGGGGCTGCAAGATGTGGAGGTTGCCAAGGTTGCGGGCCCCAGGCTTGGAGCTTGCACCGGCACGTGGTGGGCCCTCTTGGAGACACGCCGGTGGCAAAAGGTGAGCAGCAAGGCCAAGGTGCGCAGGGGCGGGCAATTACCGCTGGGCGGTGGGAGGGGCTTGGGTGCAGCAGGCTGTGTGAGCAGGGGTGGGCAAGCGACGATGGCGTGTCCAATTGTATGGACTCTGCCATTCATGAATCAGGACTCTGTTTCAGATAAGGAACCTGGTGGACTGCAGTGTATACCGGCACGTGGTAGGAGACACACCGGTGGCAGAGGTGAGCAGTGAGGCCTGGGTCCGCAGTGTTGGCACTCTCTCTCCCTCTCTTTTTCTCTCCCTCTCCCTCTCTTCCTTTCACTGTCTCTCCCTCTCTTTCTCTCTCTCTGTCTCTCTCTTTCTCTCTCTTTCTGTCCTTTGATGAGCACTTGACACACCTTCTTATCTTGAATTTTGTCTTGCAGGCTGTGATTTACAGATTGTCCTGAGAAGACCCGCCATGACTCTTCACATAGTTGTTTTGGTTTAATCAGAATAAAACGATTTGTTTGGAAATTCAAAGATGATGGGATGGTTCTCCTTTTTCTGTCCACACATGAATGTTTTCTGGTGCAGGTTGTCGTCCTACTTTACACCAGGTAGGAGCAAGTGTTAAATTCCTGCTGCTAACGCGCCTTATTGCCTGTTTTGTGGTCTTGTGGTCGTTGAGAATGATGCGAAGTGGTGCTGTCGCTGCTTTTTGCGCGGGAATGCCTACTCTGCATCTCATTAGTCTTAGTTGGCGGTGTCATCTGTGGCGACGTTTTTTGCGGCTGCTATCGCAGGTAAACTGGTGATATTGGCTGTTAGCACCAGCTTATGAATGGGGCAATAAATTTATCGCCACTTTGGCTGCGATAAAGTGCTGATAACTCGGTGATAAGTCCTTGAGAATATGGCCCCTCGATTATTTTTCATCAAGTAATCTGTGGAGCACCAGTGTAAATCTCTGTATGTTTAAGACTTCCTTTAAGGCTAATACTGCATAGAAATGTCACTATCTTTAAAAGGCGTGATACAAATGCTTTCAATGCTACCTTGCTGATAAGCATCCAGACTTAAACCTCTGCGGTCAAAGTACCAATGTAATACCTGACTGAAGTGGTTGTATGACATTAGAACGTATGCCTT